>NC_044277.2:151977906-152283461 GCF_004027225.2 Strigops habroptila | reverse complement strand
TTATGGAACTGTTCCCCAATTTCAGGAGCAGCCACGCAGCCTCAGACCTCTGTTCCAGCCTGGTTTATGCATCTCTTGCAACCCTACGTACCCCATATCCCACACCCTGGAAGGTTCTTGACAAGAGAGGGCTCAATCTCTTTTCCCACAGGGTTTTCCATGAAGCAAGAGACAGCAGTAAGCCCCAGCCACCTTCTTTGCTGTTCAACCTTCCTTTTTCAAAGGAAATTGAAACTCTTCCTGAAGGAATGAGCAGAAGCCATCACAGAGGCCAAAGCAGATGTAGGATGGGAAATGGAAACTATGTGCTGGCTTTACACCCCAATTTTCAAAATTGACTATGCAACCTTAGAGCATCAAGAGACCAACAGAGCACTTGGCATCTCAGTTGAAACCACAGCTGCAGTGGCCCGCTATACAACACAACACTGCACCTGCACATGGGTAGAAATCACATTATGAATGATAACAGTAGATATCTGAATGGCAAGAGGCAAGTATTGTCTCTTTGGTAAGGGCAAGCAGTAGTGAACTGATCATTTTCAGCAGTATCCACTAAACTGACAGGCAACTGTTTGGAAGCAGTCCAACAAAAAAGAAACAGAGCTTTAGCTAGAACCAAATAACTGTTGGTCCAAAGAAAGGACAGAAAACCCTCAAGAATATGTTAGAGGACACCAGCATGAATTAGCATACACAAAGTCAATCCTGTTTTTCTTTTGCCAGCGTTAAGTGGTATGGCTGGGTAGAATGAGTTTCTTAACCCTGAAGGTATAGGATTAAGAGCTCCATGAAGAGAAAAAAGCATAATCTTCAGCAAGAGAAACCTGAGCAAGACTGAGCAATTTCACAGATCGAGTGCTCTGTGTCAACTCCTACAGCATTCTTTACTTCCTCAGATGAAAGATTATGTTCCTGAGGGACTGACATTCACTCTCCTCCCTGACACTCCCACAGCACGCTTTCCCTATACACATGCTTCCCTCCTCCTGTTCAGCTGCCGCTCTCCTGTGTCTGCTTCAGTAGCTCTGTAAATATGACCTCTGAAGTGCTTCCTTCACCTTCGCATTGTTTCAAGGATGCTTGAGTATAGCACTAAGATATATATGAGTCACAACAGTAACAGAAGGCAATAAATACAAAAACTCTCCCTATGTTTTGGCAGTGGAAGTACAGGTCAGACCATCAGCAAAGCCAGCTCATTGCTGCATGCTTACAGCACTGCCACCATCATGAATTAGCCTCTGCTGAAGGCAAGAAAGACTGTTAGCAGATGCCTGGCAAGAATTCCAGAGAAGCCTGTGGCAGGCAGATAGTAAAAAATATATTTAGTTATTTACAGGCTGGTTGGCTCTCAATTACATCCCAGAACATCTGCCAGAGATACACACAGATAGTATGGCAGGCCAGACCAGGACATGCATCTGTTTACTAAAATTAACAGCACTTGATGAACTTCCTTTCTGGTTCACTCTGGATGGAAAATAAAACCCCAATGCTGTATCAAGGATGACAGCAAAAGGCTATGGGCAAGATTAAAAACACATCCTTGACAAGAGATCTAACCAGACAGTCCAGGAAAGCCACATAAAAAAGGACATTCAGTCCAGGAATTCTATCAAAAAGAATATTCTTACATTTCCCCAAAAGAACATTCTTCAGTGTTCATTTTGCCTACTTCTCTGATCCTTCAATACCTGCTATAAGGTACATCCACTATAATATTCCTAGATTTAGGTCTTAAACAGAAAGCTTCTTATCATATGAACATCTACTATTTATTACAACACACAAATCTGTGCCTTCCTTGTTTATTATGTTGCCACCTCAAAACACGACTTGAGGTCATTCTTTTTCCATAGCAATGAACACATTAATGCAAACTGGAACATGGGGAATTAAAAAGGAAAAGGAAAGCAGCTTGACATGCTGGAGCAGAAGTGCTACTAGAAAACAAAGTTTGCAGAACTTACCAGAGTAACCTCTACTGTTCTTGCTGCTGTGTCAGAACTGGCCCTCACTTTGACCATCCTAGGTGTTGAAAAGTGTTTGGCTGGCTGAGCAGGCTCTGAGCAAAACATTACCTTGTGTCTCCCTAGCTTGCAAAGACATTTTCTTCCAAAGACATCACTTGCACTTGCACAGCTCATGATAAGGTGTGTAAGAGACAGGCCTGGCATCAGGATTGAGCTAGAGGTCAGACTTCTACTTAGATCTCCATGAACAAACATCATGTCAAACATCCAGAGTTTATTCTGCAGAACTGCATGGTGGTACCTGGGTATTTGCTTTTTATTCTCCTTGAACCATTCCTGACACTCACAACTCTTAGTTTACGATCCCCTCAATACATCTGTTACTGGAATTCCACTATAGTATGCCTGAAAACACACTATTCCCCGTACACTCACTCCTCAAGATACTCACAACATAGATATCTTTTCACCCACAGGAGGTGACCATGTTTCCCACAGTGGTTGTGCAAAATTAGTAGGTGAAAATCTTTCCAATCAATATGGATTATATGAATTTTGGCCAGCTGAATTTAAGCCCAGGAACAAGCTTGAGTTTAGGGTAAGGCATTGTAGAGTTACCACTAGAAGATTGTTACAGAAGATTCAGAGGATTTTCTGCCTTGGTAAAGTGATATCACACTGCCAACAGTTCAGGGACACTACTTATGTAGATGACTACCATCCCTTCATATCGTTGGGCAAACTTTACTTCTGAAGAGAAAGAACTGTCATGTAGAGAAAATCTACATGCTTCCAGATTGGAACACAAACATTCATCATTCAAAAGTTCAAAGAGACTGATATCTACCAAACTCATTCAAAATGACAAACACACCATAAATACTATTTTCCACTGTTATGTTTTTCCAATCAAAGCTTAAATACTTCTTTTAAAAGCCTACATTGCATATCTTTAAAAGACACTTTATATTTTAGGATCAGAGAGTGAAGATGTTCACTTTCTTCTTTGACCAGGATAAGCAAATTGTAGAAAAGCAAACCAGAATTAAAGCACAAAGGATGACAATTATTTTAGATGTTAAAGTATTTTACAAGGGAAGAACCAGGGGTGTTGTAATGTTTTGGGGTTTATTTTAAATCAGTATTATCCTTGCAAATTCATATCCAGTTCAAGATGCGAGGACACAACTATTCCGCATTTCATACTCTTTGCCTCATTTATTTTCTAGATGCATCAGATAAAAGGCACCATCACTCACAGAACGACACTTTTCCCTAGACAGCAGCATCATGTTGCCTTCCAAAATTTAAGTTAATCCTTAACTGTTCACAGTCAAACAACTAATAAAGAATTCGCAACAAGGAGCTTACCTTTTACACCACCAAATGGACCATAAGTCATATTGCAAGCAGCTCTCTGAAGATTGTGCTCATACATCAGTTTAATCTGATACTGGTTCCCATGTTCCACATTTCCCAGAGTTTCTACAAAAAAACCCAAAAGTTATATATTTATACCTTCGATCCACACAATGTGGAAGAAGTAAAGAAGTATCAGCTCAAACAACCTGAAAACACCTGAAACTTAGTCCTAGTGGCTTTGAGATATGAAGGCTCACACTGCTGCTTTCATTTAAAGAAGTCACCAAGCTTCCTAAAGGCCAGACCCATAAATAAGGTCTTCTTATACTAAATATGGCACAAATATTTAGTAAGACGCTGAGATTATTACTTAAATATATTTTTCTCCACATTAGGCACATCTCTAAGATCAGAAAAAAGCCTGCTCAAAGGGGAATTCTTACAATTCTCTAGTTATTCAGTGAATATAGTGAATATACTGTATCCAACATCCAGCCTCAGCCTTAACAGTCTTTGTCTCAAGTTAAGACATAGCTAGTCACTTCTATAATTGGGCAAAGCTATGCTTAGGGCACATTTATCACTTGCCTTTACTCTGTCTGAAATTAAATGCAGGGATCAACAATGCAAAGGTAAGACACAAACATATGGCGACAAAAATAATTTGGTGATACACATCACATTCACTAAAAATTAACTTTAATTTCCTGACTCCTTTAGGGAACTAGGAGAAATGCAAAAAGCTTCCTAAAGAAACTGAAGTTAAAGCTCCCCTTTTGATAATCATAAGCCTTTCCTGCACCCCATGAAGTAAACAAAGTTCTTCATCTTGTAGAGTGACACTTAAGGACTAATATTAGCAAAACCCTTTGAGAACAGTCACATCAGCAGGGGAAAAGGTGTTTTGAGTGAATGTTATCTAAGCTAAACCCTACCATAGCTTTAAGTATACAAAGACTATTCCAATACCATCTTAAACAACATGCTATAAGAGACTCGTCGCTTATGGTAACCCTTTAGGCAATTCTTCCAACTAAAACCCAATACAGCTTTTAAGCAGTTACCCCTAAAGCAGGCCCATGTTAGGGAAAGACACTGGAACAGACGCGAGGAAAAAAAGCCCTGGCTGGAGAAGTAACCAGCAGAGTAGCAACACCGGAGAAAAAACAAGTTAGAAAATAGTCAGTCCATATGGAATACCCATTGGATTGACTGGAATACAACATTGAGGCCATAAGTTAGTCAGCCCTGAAGGATGCTCTCATCAGGATAAGCAGCAGAGTTATTTTATTACAAGCGACAGATAGGGCAACATGTATAAACCAAGTGAAGATCCCACGTCATGAAAGTGTAATTTGCCACAGAAGCATAAAGAAACAGTAATCATTATTCTTCAAAGGAACACATTTGAAAGTACCTGTTCAGATGACAGAAATTAACAGAAATTGCAAGAAAACCATGCTCTTACATGCCACAGCTGTCCCTGTACACAGAAAATGCACAATGGATAGCTGTCTGTCAAATTCTGAAGAGGGGCATACAATCTCCTAAATCTGGGCTTTGCTTTAAGCATATATTAGAAAGAATTCAGTGCACAGAATAGTTATTTTGTGATTTGCCTCTTCACATACTGAGAGAACACAGCATTTACAATTTCCAAAGGCAGCAGAAGAAAGAGGACTTAAGAAAAAACACAGCAGTTTCACCTTCTTACCAGTATTAACCTCCTATTAACCTCATTGCACAACAGTATGAGTGTTCTGGCTTTCTAAGAATTATCTGGATTTGAGTTCAGAAGTAATTGTAATGGATTCATTTTTAAAGAGATAAGTTGTCATTAAACAACCTTTTTTTCTTTTCATTAGCATGCTGAACAGTAACACCCACTCCTAAAAGTGTAATAAGAACTAGTCATTCACAAGCACTACCAACCACAGACCAGCACACACATCGGAGCACCTCAAGCACTCAGCAGATCAGCAAAGCTCTGTTAATCACTGGGAAATATGTAGACCTAATTACTAATGACTCCTCTTCAGACACGAGTTTGAGTGAGAGAACACGACTGCAGCTCTTCAGAGACAATGAGCAAACACTGTATATACCAAGATTAGCATTAACCTAATCCGAACTTCAGAATACACTTAAAATCACTGGAAAGCTTGTGTAACTAACCTGAAACAGCATATACACAGAGTTTTCGACAATGCAACACAGCCAGATGAAGTCCTTCAGTACCACTGTAAAGGAGGTTAAAAAAGTACTGTTTACAGATAAATTACAAGTAAAATGAATACAGGATAAAATTCAAGTAAACATGTTGAAACTATTTTCAGGTGTGGGCCAAATCCAAAGGCTTGGGTGTTTTATGCTAGCATGCAATCTCAGAAGTACTAATCTTCCTAAATGCATACTGAAGTATTTGAAGCTAATTTCAGAATCAAAAGGAATCTTTTAAGAACATATTTTTGCATTTAAGTATGAAGAGCAAGTCAATTGTTTTCCCACTTTAGCTTGAAATCCATTTCAAACAAGGTGCTGTTAATTCTTCCAAAAGCCAAATGAATATAAGGATCAACCCTCCAAATATGTATTATTGAACAACCACATATATTACTTTTTTAAATTCACTGTTGCATTACATGCATGGAACCTAAGTTAATTACGCTATAAGGCAGAAGTCAAATCCTGTATTTGCACATTCCTATAGTGGAATCCTACATTCACATTCTTCTTCCCCAAAACGTTTTCCTGCAGAGAAAGTTCTTGTGCTGTAACTGCAGAAAATGGGTTAGATCATTTCAGAAGGTAAGGTATTGGAATTCCCAGCACAGGGTCACTCCATGAGTGCTTGAGTGAAAGGACAACAGTTTCCACCTGTAGGCTTTTCAGCTTGCAGCCTTTGATCTCAGAGCACAAGTTTCTCCCTTGCTTAGTACAGGTTTTGCTCTTCTTTTTAAAATAAAATTCATGCTGCAGTGTTAGAAGTTTATTTCAAAATTAAAATTAATCCCTTAAGAACATGTTTCAAAATTAAAAATAATCCCTTAAGAACATGTATTTAATTGGCTGTAAGAGAATCTGCTTAGGAGAACTTTATTTTAGAAATTAGTTCTTAAAAGGATCTGGAAGATTATCCTCCATGTATACATTAAGTAAAAATCCTATGATACCAAGATGATACAAGCAGCAGATCATGTGCATACTACAGTATTCACAGATGTGCTTAATAGTTGTCCCTCTGGAAACTGAAAACTCCTCCCCAAAACAAAATCACATCTAAGCCTTAAACAAACAGCAACAAAGCCTGTTGTTGACTTACGAGACAAATTTTCCCACTTCCACCTGCAATATTGGTTCTCGTAGCTGCACTTCCAAGAGCAAGTCTTCAGGTTGTCCTCCATCTCCAGGTTTCACAGGATGTGGATTAAAGATTCGGAGATATCCCATATAACTGCCTACAATAATTTTATCTACAAAGAAAAAGAGTAACCAAATGAGACTACAGAATACAACAGCACCTCCGGAATTCATTTTGCTGCAGAAGTGCTTCAAAGAGTACCTAAAAGAATATTTCCATGATTAAATTAACATTGCTTATGCTCTGTGTTCTAGATTAAGATTAGCAAAGGGTTCAATACAGCAATCATGATGGTGGTGGCCCTGACTATTCTTACTATTCCATCATTCTGACGATCTCACTTAAAAAGTCCCATTCTGGTTTTGAAGAGTACTTCAAACTTTCAGCTTCTACACCTTTGATTTGTGCACAGACACACCACACCTGCAGAAGTGTGAAATTTTAAAGCTGGGACCAATAACATTTAGCCAAATGGAAAAACCTAAAGGCAGATAATTACTACATCAGGCCCACAAAGCTGGGCCTTGAGATCACCTGCTCTTGAGGCAGGCCCATTATCACCAAGATGAATGCCATAGTTACATCAGAGTTATTTTGGAATCAGTATTTTAAGCAAGTAGTCATTTGGTTGTTAGTGAGTAACACAAAATAATTAATACAAAAGAAAACACCAAAGAGGTGCCTCCCAAGATAACAACCAACAACCCAGCTTGGTTGCCAGTACTTACTTCTTCCAGATATAGATGATCCTATAAACGCAAATCAAAACTGACACCAATAAAACTTCTCCACAAACCAGGAGAACATAGAAGTACTCCTAAACCAAGTTCACCAGGGTCTAGAGACTTGGCATGGTTCCATGGGATCCCACATCAAAAACTCAGAGCAGACACTTGCTTCCTCTCTTGTTCAGCCACAAAAGATTTGAACCCCCAAGTCCCTCAGTCAGAGAATACTGGCTGCCTTCCCCACATCTCTTCCTCAGTTCAGTAACAAGTACTCCAGCAGCAGTAAACTAAATCCACTGCAGTTATTAATTCCTTAAAAATGCTTAAGTTTAAGTGAGGATATTTCAACCTGGGGTTAGGCAATTGCAACTAGCTGATTCACTTTGGGTCCTGAACTCTGGAAGAAAAAGCCTCGTCTAAAAACAAAGAGAAAAATATAATGTTGAGAAAGTAAATAAAGCAGCAGACTGCTATTCCCACAACACTGCTTTTATATCCACGTTTTTTCCACTAGGAAAAGACAATTCAGAGCTCCAGCAGAATTTGGGGGTTGTGATCATGGATCAGTTCACACCACAGCAAGCCTGCTGGCAACAGATGGGGTACACCTGCCTCAAAGAGGGGAAAGGATCTTTGCACAGGAGTCAGCAGGGCTCACTGAATGAGCTCTAGATTATACTTAAAGGCGGAAAGGGATAAAACCAGGCTCACCAGAAATAAGGCTGGGGGCAGCAGGTTTGAGGGATGGTGTGCTAATTAGGTCCTTTGGTCTCAGTGGAGGCAGGGATGGAGATCCATGCAGCAGCAAAGACACAGGTGTGAGCAATGTGTTAAAAACCACAGAAGCACCTGACAAGAGTTACACAGCAATCAGGGCTTCTGCCCCGCAAGAGGTGGCATGACCAATAGCTCAGCTGAAGTACATCTACGCTAATGCACACAACATGGGCAATAAACTTCCAGTATGCATTGGTTGAAGGAACCTGGCAGCTGTGTAGCCTAAAAGTCAGTAAACATGTATTTCTGAATTTACCTTGCCCGCTGTTATCAACATCAGCAACACACAAACAGCCTTGGTCAAACTCTTCCTTTTCTCCAAGTATGGTGGACCACCAGTCTCTAGCTTTAAACAAGGACATTCTTCTTTACTGAAAAGGAAACAAACCGCTAGTAAAGTATACGCAAATATATATACACACACCTGTGCATACAAACAATTTCCTTTGTTATCAACAACTTTGATTTAGTATATTTCTCATATACCTCTTAGCTTCGTATTGCTCTAGTCTGAGCTGCATAAATGTTGACTTCAGAGGTCCTGGGTTTCTGATTACGTAGCTCAGAGAACAACCCTAGTAAACTTCTTGTCCTTAGAGATTAGTTACGATAGACATGTTAGTTACTTGAAGAAAACACACAAAAATACCAGCGTTTTTTAATTGTTAAAAGCCTTCTGTAACTAACATGAGGTAAAACAAGATTTCAAAGCCCCAGAACTGAGATTTTGTCTCTTATCAAAGAATACAAGGAAAAAAAAGATTGTGATGCAATTCTTCTGCAAGAAAACTTATTTTTAGACATAAAACGACAACACCAAAACCTTCAACAAGTAATCGCCTTGCAGATGCCCTAGTGACACGACTAAAGAACTCAGTCAGTCAGGGCACAAATCAGCTTTTCTGCTCCCTACCTGCTGTTATTTTAAGAAGGGGACGGGGGGAGGAAGAGAAGAGACTAATCCTTTTGTATGCGGCTGAACAGTAACACTGCCCTAGCTCCAAACTCACGGCTCCATGCCTCTGCCCCGCCGGGAGCGGGACAACCCCCGGCACTCCCGACCCGGCACAGGAGGGTGAGGGGGCTACAGGCTCCTAAGGACGGGCTCACCCTCTGCCTTCCTCCGGAGCAAAGGCAGCGCCGCTGTTCCCTCTGCAAAGGAAACCATGCCTGGAAGATAAAACCTCTATTTCCTCACCTCAGGCGGTTGCCGCCGCTCCCCGCTGCAGCCGAGGGCAGGCTGCCCGCAGCACAGCCCTCCCCACACGCCCTCTCCCCCTCACAGACCCCCGGTGCCGCACCCGAGCGGACACACACGCCCTGAAGCGGGACAACAGAACGAGACTGGCGGGTGCTCACCTGGGCGGGAGCCCGCACCTCCCGGGCGTGGTGCGGTCCGAGCCGCTCCGGGGCGGCAGTCCCCCTTCCTCGCAGGAGCCCCTCGCCTCAGGCGCAGCCTAAGGTGAAGCACCAGCCGGCAACGCTACCGCCCGCCCCGCGCCGCCATCGCCGCCGTCCCCTCAGCGCGGTGAGCTCCGCCCTCACCGCCCCAACCAGCAGGGGGCGCCGGCGCCGGGAAGCGTAGTGTGAGAAGCGGCGCGGTGGCCCGTTGGGCTCGCTCATTTCTTCCCGCGGGGGGGGGAGGGGGAAAGGAAGAGAAACAATTCCTTTGTGTTCCTGAGGGAAAAACCTCATCTCCTCGCTGGTGCTGTTTCCTTTTCAAACTCTTCACAGAAGCTTTTCGCTGTCGGGGACGGTCTCCCCTTGCTCCTCCACCACCAGTCCCCTTCTCTTTCTCCTCCCCCTCTTCTGCCTGTTGCGTGGTAGCGCCGGGCAGGCCACGCGCCCGTGACGTCACGCTGCCGTGTGGGTGCGGACCCGCTGGGGCCGGCGCTGTGGGGAGCCCGCGGCGCTCTCACAGCGCCCAAGGGGGGAGCGGCCCCGCTCCGCCACCGCGGCTCTCGGCCTGCCCCGGGGGGGCAGCTGGCTATGGATAGGACTGCCGTGGCGAAGATGGGTGCGGTGGCCAGCGCCAGCGTGTGCGTGCTGGTCGGCGGGGTGGTGCTGGCGCAGTACATCTTCACCATGAAGAAGAAGACGGGGAGGAAGACCAAGATCATCGAGATGGTACGTGGTAAGAGGCCCGCTCCGCCGCCGCCCGAACGCCCTTCTCCTCCTCCTCAGGCTGACGCCGGCCTCGAGTAACAGCCCCTTAGCTAGAACACGCGAGTCCTTTCTCCTTCAGCTCGTGTCCCGGCCACATGTGTGGGGCTGTGCCTTATGTCCACCCCTTGAGGCGAAGGAGCGATGTTGGGGACCGGTTTCTGGCCATAAGGACAGGCTCTGGAGGCTGTTCCATCACGGCAAGATCCACTAGCGCTAAAAGCGTCAGTTTCATCCTGTCTTGTCCAGCTATGCGTAAAGCAATAGGTATATACGGGCCTATCTAGGTCTTGGTGGTAATTTAAAAGCCTGTTTGTAACTTGTTTAAAAGAGGGCAGTGAGGGGGGAGGAGGGGATGCTCAGCCATTTGTTGAAACTGTTCTTGTTCACGGTTACTATAAAAGGAAGATAGAGCTTCCTCCCCACTGCCCTTGTTAAACTTGGTGTTTAGGGCATTGTTTAAACACCTGCCTATCAGATATTAACTGAATGGTAAAAGGTCTTAATTTAGACAATATTCTGATTGTGTTGAAATCCTTCAAAGTCTGAGTTTATGGTTTGGACACTGCCGTACTGAAGAACGGAACTGAAACCAAGTCACCTGACGTTAGCCAATGGATATTTTGTGATCTGCCCTGCAAAATCTTACTAAAAGCTCAGTTTTATTTATTTTAATTACACATGCAAACATAGATTTTGCTAAAAACTGGGATTCTCCGTGTAAATTATGAGCTAACTACTCACGTGCTCACATGTTACAACGTTTGCCCCTGGAAGTCATACAGTGCAGTATGTGGTAATGTGGGTCCAGAGAAGAATTCCACTGTGCGGTTTTACTGATCATAAAGCCATCATACATAACATTTGAATGCTGTTTCTTATCATCAGCCTTCAGCATTTTGGAGAGGGGTGTCTTGCTTTTGAGTTTCTGTGAGCCCGGTTGGCTTGTGGGAGAGCAGAAAGTTGAGAGGGTTAAATATATTTCTGAAAAAAGGCTCTGGATTCTGTAGAAGGATTTTATAAAACTCATTTGAAAACTTACCGTGGCATAACAGTGGTTAAGTATATACAACTCTTTAATTCTAGTAGTGTAATACTAAAACTTCCAATAGTTTCATCAACTCCTATTCACAATATCCCATTTGAGCTGTCGTTCAGAAAGTGCCAAATAATTGCTAAAGATGTGTTTGTATTCACTTTCTGTGCAGTGTTTAAATAGAGTTTTGGCTGGGAAGACTTTAGCTTTTATCTTTGTTGCAAAGATTTTGCCTTTGGTAGGGAAAATCATTACACCAATGTTAAATTGATTTCTGGTAAGTGAAATTCTTAAGTATGTAGTTCAGATAACATTTTTCAGAGCTATGTTCTTCAACACAGATCTATGATCATAAATAGATATGTCCAAAAATTCTGCTTTTATGATCAGAGATTTTTCTCAGTTTTAAATGGCAAGGGGAAAATAAAGCTTGTTCAAAGCATGTCAGCTATCTCGGGTGGAACCGTTTTACCAGTTGGGTGCAACATGTTAATACTCTCTGCTCACTGAGCTGGAATTTCAACCGTTATTCCAACTGGCAGCTTCCTCAGCTTACAAACATCTTCAGTTCATCAGCTGCAAGTCCTCTTTTTCTTCCTCAAGCAGTATCTTCAGTGGACACGTAATCAGGCTGTGAAATTTCTTTGTAACAAGGGAAGTGGTTATGTAAACCTCATACCAAGGAAATAAGGGTCAAAATGTGGTTTTAGTATTTGTTTTACTCAAATATGCTGCATTCTAGAGAACTTCCTGTAACACTTTTATGCACCAATGTAGATTTGATTTAATGTTTGTCACTGATAAAACAGTTTGGGGTTTTTATCTAATCCATGAGTTACTATACCAGGCTGGTCTTCCATGTTAGATTTAAATTATGGGATTGGTTTTGTCTTTTCAGCAGATTTTTTTGGTTCATGTTTTCTTTGGGGAATAATACACTTTGGTTTCATACCCACATTAGACTCAGAATTACCTTAATTTATAAGGTCATCAAAATCAGTAGGGAGCAGGCCTATTTACACCTTAGTTATGTGACTTCAGTTCTCACCCATGAAATATTCTTTCCTTATCATTAACTACAGCAATACATTTTTTCCTTTTTTCCTAGTTAAAATGGATATAAAACTCAAATGTAAGTAAACAGCTGACTTACAGCAGTGTTTAAAAGCTAAAAGGAGAGTGAACATGACAAATCAAATAGAATATCTATAAGAGAAGTTAGTATTGGGAATTATGATGCTGAGGGAAGTGGAGAGGATTCTCAAGCATTGTGGAAAATGTAAGGGTAACCGTGTTTCCTTGTTGAATAACAAAAATCACGAAATTCATAAATATCTATCTTAGATTTCAGTAGATTATTTCTTTACCAAAGTAGTTAGACTGGTATGCAAATTTAAGCTTAATAAAGACACCATAAAATCGCTGCATTTTATTTGGAAGCAAAGATTTAAGTTTGGAATTAAAATATTAATGATGTATTTTTATTGACCACCTGAAGTTTGCAAACAGGGAGTTTCCCTTAGGCCCTGATAGATGTAGACAGAGTTAATTTGGCTCCACTTCTGAAATAACAGAAGCATTAATAGTAAATATATAGCCAGTCGCATGAAGTTTTACTCTATGTGTTAAGAGGCAACTGTCACCCAAAGTCTTCTATATTACTTTGCCCAGCCAAATTGCCATCTCTGAAACGGTAAAAGTATTCCTATAGTCAGGTGAAGGTAACAGGTAGCCACAAGGTTACTAACTTTAATTTAAAGAGAAGGTTAATAATTAATTAGCTCCTTAAAGTAATTTACTAGATGCTGCTTGATAGCTACTTTAAAAGTAGATTAAACCTTGCAGATATACTCAATCTTTGGGATTTTTCAGGCCCTAAACAAGTTTGCAGTGAAGTTGTGGATCCTTTTATAGCAAATCAATTCTATTGACAGCAGACCTTGTTTCTTGCTTACTCTTTGTAAAGCCTTTTAGGAACTCAGCAGAAAACAGGCATTCACGAACCAGAGTGAAAAACATTGCCCAAGTCTTTTGAAAACACTCATATGTAAGGATTAGTCCAAGCTAACTAAAACATGGGGTTAATGTAAAAACAACTGCTTAATGGGGTAACAGTATTTTTTGTTGTTTGTCTGTTTCATAAACAACATCGTTGAACTTTGGATGTTTGGGGTTTTTTGGCAGCTTGTTCATTACTTCTGTTTTGGAGCTTTTTATTGTATTTGTTTTATAAGGATGAGAAACATAATAGAGCTGATTGACAACAGAATAGCAGACTACCTTAAACTGGGACTTCCTTACTCTCCCAGGTTTGTTATCCAGAAAACTGGGCAAATGCTTAGTTACTTTTGTCTGTTTCTCCATTGTGTCTCTGAAATGAGAGGATCCAGTTAGCAGCAAACCAGACTTTGTATCAAATGTCAAGAGCAGCAACTTACAAATCAATTTAAAAAGCAGTTTCTCTTTTTACAGGAAACTTTTTAGCCAGCCATTGTTAAAATCTCTGGACCGATTCCTACTTAATACGTTGGGGGAGGAAAAGAAGTGTGTGGATCTTTGTAGTATTACAGTTTACCTGGAGAGAGATAAGCAAACGAGTAAGAAGTGAGGTAACTGATGTTTGTCTGCTTCCCTAAGAAATCAAGTAACATCAGTGACTGTCATAGGGTTTGTGTGGGGAGATGTTTTTTGTTAATATTTTCTTCTACTTGCCAGTCTCTGGTGAGCTTGGCACCTTGTTTCATAGGGCATCAGGGGATTTGTGCCACAGACAAAGGATACAGACCTTTACAACCAGCAGCAATCACGTACCTCCCCACTTCTTCATTCTTGTCTTGTTGCTAGTAACCAGTTGTTATAGTAACTGTGACGTTACTCTGGCATGAGACCTTGATGACATTCTCCAAGTGGAGAATGAAGTAAAAGAGTATGTAATAAGTAGCAAACATACTCAAGAGTTTAAATGGCTAGTATGTGAAACTCCTTCATACATCCTTTTTCCTTTACAAAGATGAAGAAGAGTTCGAGCCTGAGCAAACCGGAAACAATAAAAGGTAGTGAAGTGGTGAAACGTGAAAGAGCTCCTGAAACCTAATAGTGCCCCTGCCTACTGACATGTCTATGAGAGCCTTTGTATTACTAGCAACTGAAGTATTAGAATAATGTTTAGAATATTGTTAAAATTTTAAATCCAAGTTAAATTTGATATGAGTTCTGCAGATAGAACTATTTCTGTCTTGGTTTTTGTTTAGATTGTGTCCCTCAAAGAAAAATCACATTGACACCAGCAGTACTAAAACAAGGTTTTGTTGCCCACGGGCTTTTTGCACAGGTAATCATAATAAATAATTACCTAGAATGTGGCTTGTAAAGCAAGTTTATACAGGCCAGGAAACACACTGTAAGCAGAGTTCATGTTGATACAACTTAGATACCAGTAACAGGTTTTCATTCTCACTGTAAAATAATTCAGTTGGCAAATTGAAAGATTTGGGTCCTAGGAGAAGAAAAATGGACACAATTTCAATGTTCTTTTCTAACACTCTTAAGAATCAAAAAGTAGTCTACTATATACATTGTGTACATACTAATATTTTACCTTAGTATAATAAGCTGATCCTACAATTTAATCATCTGTTTCAGAAGTAGTTTTTAATTTTCTGAAGTTGTTGCTACCTTTGGTTTTAATTCAGTAGAAACATATATTCCTGAAACATATACACATGTATATGTTTTCAGTAGAAACATGTATATCTTGAAACATATATTCTTACAAGGAATGGGTATGGGAAGATCAGTTGAATCTTTAATTCTGCATGAGTTTCTTTAGAACTCATTTATCTTCATTACAACAGTTGTCAAAAACATGATAATGATCTACACACCTGAAAATTGAGCTCCAAGTAGTAACTATAAGGAAATGTCAGGATATGATATGCATTATAGGCTCAGAAGAGCTTGTTTGTTGCTTTATCTTTTGTATGAAGTCTTTCTCCAAGACAGAAAAGCAATCTTTCAATGAATCATTCTCCTCTGGAATATGCTTACTTTTCATAAATGCTTAGTATGTGTTAAGACATATTTTCTAAGTGAATTTTCTCCTCTTTGCAGTAATTATTGGTTGAGCTAGAACGGTATCTGTTCTATTAAACTTCTTATACAGATCAAGACCAATAGCAAATACTGCAAGTATTCAACATGTTACCTTTCACTGTCAAACAATAGAAGCAGTAAGAAGGTTTTTTCTAACTGAATACACATTATCATTGCAAATTTCTTCATATTATGAATGAAAGTTGCATAGCACTCCAACAGTCAGTCTTGATTTCACAAGAACTATCAACTGTTATTAAAAATACCTAAATTGATCAATGGCATTGAAGAGACCCAGGGTATATGGATCAGTGCATTTAGAGGCAGGAGAACACTAGCTGTAAATTCAATAGCAATTTCAAATGTACCTGCAAATGTAAAACCATCACATTTTGTGTAAGTCTGGAAACATTTTAAAAATACCTGAACTTTTGAAGTTCTTTTCTTAAAGAAAAGTCAGATAGCTGCCTCTTACCTTTTATTTTCACTTGCACGAATTGCATAATGCAAAATACATCATCTTTTCCTGTGTTGGCTATTTCCAGTTCACATTAATAGCCTTCAAGCCATCAGCCCCTTTCTTCCCTCCATGTGTGCATAGTGTACTACAGCGCCAGTAGTACTACAGTATACTCTTCACTTCCTGTGAATAGTAAGTCTTGGGGAAAGTTCAAGGAAGATATATGAGAAGAGAAGCACACTGTTAGATTTTAGTGCTTTAATTTGGTGCATTTGTCAGATGGCAGTTAATTTTCCAGATTTAAATTCCAGCTAGTTGAGCTGCAGCAGACAGTGTAGAGCAGCAGGTGGCACTAGTATCTGTTTGCATCTCTGAAGATGGATATATGCTTATTTTGTAAGTAATCTGTCATTAAGAAATCCTGTCCCACAACAACTGGCGTTTCTTGGCCACTACCTGACTCCAGGTCAGGTACATACAACTGAACTGCTGCTGCATGCAGAGGGCCTGCAGTAGCAGCTGTGTCTCTGCTGTCTGCCAGATGTTCAGCACTGAAATTTGGCTGATCCTATCACATGCTAAGTGCAACTGAGAGGCAGGAATAGCTCACAACTATTCTTCCTGGCCTCCTTTCCTCACCAGCATGCAAAGAGACAGGAGCACAGATAAAACTGGGCAAGAAAGTTGGGTAAATATACTGTTGTGAAGGGTGTGGAAAATAAAAAGACATGAAGCCTAACTTTCCCCCTGCCCTTGTGATCACGTTACTGTGCAGCAGTTGATCTGTAGTTACTATTTCTTCCTGGGGCAGAGCTCTTTGTATAGCAGTTATGCGTTGACCAGTTGCTGAATGTAAGCCGTTTTCTCTTACCCAAAAGTAATCGATCGCCAATGGTCAGCTGCTGTAAAACATTAGAGAACTTGTGATGGCTGCAGTAGGCAGGTTTTTAGTCCCACATCTATCATGCAGCAGCTTGACTGGCACTGTGCCATGAACTTGGAATCTGTGGCTGTTGTGCTGGTCACCTTTGTCTTAGGTTAGGTTATTTGTGTGGAGTTTCTGACCGTGTAAGGAAAAAGAACCACAACAGCACTCATTAAAAGTCTGCTGGATTTGTCTAATCCTTGTATTAATATAGTGGTTTACTTGAATAGTGAAAAAAAGATGAGGCATTTTTTCAGTACAAGTGGACATATGCTTAAGGTTGCAGCACACAGGTCAAAGAAGACACCGTGTTTAAATACTAAAAGTAATGCCACAAAAGAATACAGAACTGCACTGACTTATCTCAGACAATAACAACAAAAATACTCTATAAATAATGTGAATAATGCCTATTGCTAGAAGGAAATGTGGCTTCTGCTTTCATATATGCCAACCTTTAAAAAAAAATAAAAGAATTTAATTTGTAATTTCTTTTTTTAAAGGGGTGGAGCAAGGCCCAGATTCAGACACTGAAGATTCATAAAGTGTCTGAATATAGAATTTGAGACCTCTTGAGCTGGTTTTGCCACCAAGGATTCCTATTCAAATATACTTGTTCCTACTTTTCGTCCCCACTTGTCAACTGTTTGTCTGCTTTGCAGATTGGATCCCTGAAATAATTCAAGTTTATTGGGGGGGTGGGTTACCCAAGAGTTTGTTTTACTCCACCTTCATGTTGACAGAATGAATACCACTAAAATGTACCATTAACCCTGTTCCTTGAAAGCTCTCCTTCTATGTTGGAAACTTACAAGTTTTCAGACTAAAAGTGTAAATTTTACACTTAGTAGTTATTAATGCAACACTTTTGATCCTGGATTGCATCTGCCTTTGCAACGGAAATCAGTTATGGGTAAGCCTGAACCTGGTCTGCATGTTACCATGGAAAAATTGTATGTGAAACTGAAGGGTAGGAGTTGGTACAAAGCAACAGCAGTACTGGTACTTTAGCAGTAGTAGTAGTATAGTGCAAAGTATATTAGTGGTAGTATTACTACAGACTGGTTTTGAACATGTCCTCTATCGCTTCCAGAGGGAAAAATACACAGAGATACAAGAAATAAGGAGCATCCAGTTACATCTTCGAATGGATTCAGCAGTCAGGAACACCCATAAAACAATGGGACACAGGGGTGAAAGAATCTATCACACCTCAAGTCATCATGCTGCCTCTTACCTTTCAACTGAGTGTATCATAGTGGTATTTCATCTTTAGACTTAAGAGATGGGGGTTTTTTTCTCAAGAAGTTTAAAGAAGGGTCTGTACTCAAAGAGAACAGTTAAAAACCTAGTTAGTCTCGATGTGCAACTTTAATTGGAATACTATATTTGCACTACATTCTTCAGCAGAATGGTAGTGTCTGGCTATACATTGTAGATTAAACTTTGTCCTGCTGACTTTGCTTTCAAACTGCGTCCCGCAACTCCACTATTCAAGGGTCAGAGTTTATTTGATCTAGATACAGCATTCTTAGTGGGAAGAAAAATCTAAGCAGATGGGGTTTTTTCTTAGAAGCAGATAAGAGAAGAGGAGAATCAGCAGCAACTGCTTTAGTCCAGGCCTTGGGCTTAATGCAAATTCCATTTTAGACAGTGTTACATGAGAAGTTGCTAGGCAAGCCAGCATTTAAGTTCTTTCAGTGCGTATAGATACATGCAGAATATTTATTTGTAAAAAGTATACATGCAAATGTACAGTTTTGGGGAAAAATCAAGGTCATCAGGATTACATTATTGTGCAAGGTGAGCTTTTGCACACCTGATAACTGAGTAAGAATTTATAAGTATAGCACAGTATCTACATACTGCCAGTTCTTAGAATTCTGTACTGTTTTGAAGAAGGATTAGTTGTACCAACATCCTCACCTGTAAGCATTCTTTCAGCAAACGTTAGATTCTGTGTAAGATGAGAGGGAAGTGGGTCTTTCAGGTAGCCAGATTCCAATAGCTATCCTGTTACCCCAGCAGTAATAAAGGAAAAAGAGAGAACCACTCAAATTCAGAAATCCTAATTTGTCCAAAATGAATTTCCTATATTTCATTGCTCTCTGAAGAAGAACCAGCAGGAAAAAGGAAGAACAGGTAGCAAATAAGATACTTGCGATGAAACTGAAGCACTATCCTGAAAAGCAAATGATTCTCTCCCTGCCATCATGTTACCAACAGGGAGTGTTGACTTACCTTCCAGGAAAGGCCTTGCCTGATACAGGCAGGATCATCTGTCTAGCAGTAGTCTATAGCAGAGGCCCAGCAAAACCATAAGAAAGGGACAAGTTGTCCTGATTTTTTTTCCAGAATGACTTCCTAGCCTCCAGCAGCTTGTGTTTAAGAGACAGTGGCTGTAATTTAAGCTGAGCTTTTTTCATGTTGTTATCCAGTCCCTTTTTAAGGCTGTGTAAATTTACAGTTTCACCAGAAAGGAATTCCTGCCTCTTACTGCTTTACTTCATTGTGTGACCTCTAGCTGTCTCCACTTGTTTTGAATGTGCCTCCTGTTAACATTAGTTGATAATTACTACCTTTACACAGGAAGAGATAGTGAACAATCTTTCCCTGCTAACCTTTTCTATGCCATCCAGTCATTTCTTTTCCAAGCTGAAGAATTCTATGGTATTCAGCTGTTCATTGTAGGGAAGCTTTTCATATCATCGCTTATCCTTATTGGTCTCCTTAGGGCCTTTTCCGGTTCTGCTCTATCCCCTGTAAGGCAGAGAAACCAGAACTGCGTTTTGTGTTCAACTTGCAAGTGCATAATGGATTGATAAAGAGGGCTATCCAGAAAGCATTGGCAAGAATAGGCATCAGTGAAATGCAAGTATGGAAAAAAAGAAACCCCAGCAGATTAAACTCTGGCTCAGGTAGGCTGCCGTTTATAGCCATTATAGACTAGCATTTCCAGGATCTGTGGTTACTGACTGAAGATCACCTGGTCATTTCCAGATACCTGCTGATTATTAAACAATCCTTTGGGGTTGTTTTTACCTTTTTTTTTTTTAATCTATCAGTTTAATTCTCTTCAAAATGAGGGAAGGGGAGCAGAGCCCAGAGCTGAAGCAATTCCCCTAACATACCACTGCAGGCAAAAGATGGCTGCCCTGCACTGTATTCAGTCATTCATTCCCAGAAGCTTCGGAACTGGTTCTCTGTGGTTTGTACCCCACATATTCTCTCAGACTAAATTTTTGCCTGGAGTAGTGACTAACAGGAGATGATCACATGAAATACTGGAAATTCAGGCCTTAGTTACTGTTAGTTCTTCATAAACCTCTATAGAGGATTTGAAATACCGCATAAAGTGTTGATTTCTATTGCCACAGTTGTTACACTTCTGAGTTTCGTAATGTGTAACAATACCTCTGTGTTTGAGAAATACATCTTTGATTAACGTGTAAGTCCATCTAAACCTCTTGCCCCTACGTTCTATTACCTGAACTTCAATATACCAAGTCAGCAATGTGTTTGGCTTGCCTTCATTCCTGCTTTCTTATAAGATTCAAAATATCTGTCGATTTATCATCCAGAAGAAATCTCTGCTTTTAGAGTGGCTTTGTAAGCACAAAAGGAAGGTACATAAGGGACAATGATGCTGCAGTATCTTCTACTCTCTCATCTGAACAATCAATTCCATATAGAATTTTGCAAGTCACAGCTTCCTCCATGTTTCAAATTGATGCTACAAACACTATTCCTTTTAGATTTCCAGAACTGCAGAAACCTTTGGGGGTTTTGATGTGGTTTGGTTTGGGTCTTTTTGGTTCTAATTTGGTCTAAGTTTGGCTTCATAGACTTTCATGGAGTACCCACCTTGAGAGATCATTAAACCAGAACAATTTACCTCACTGCATGACCTTCACATAATCTAGTCATTGGTTTTGTCCACCATTTAAAACCTTTGCTTAGTCCTAATGAAACTGATGATCTACCCCGTGCTTTAAACATGCACAGTTATCTTGCTGATTTGAAAGGTGTCTTTATGTAGCCTTATTTCTTTAATGAATGACGGTGGTTTTGTAGAGATACCATTTTTCAGCAAGTGCAACATCATAGTTATTGTTGTATTAAACACAGCAAGAATAAATACTTCTCTGTTCTTTATACATTTTAGTGCATGTGTTATCACTGGTAATGTCATGTGTTCAGTACAGCCAGAAATGGTCAGACTGTAGAAGAATGCAAGTTTTCTCTTGTATTGTAGAGAAAGATGGATCTCTGATCAGATCTAATATCAAATGAAATCTCTAATTATGTCTTGTGATATGGCATCTCCTTCCTCTATTTGGTTTTGAGCATGCATTTATTTTTCTGCCTCTTCAAAATACAATAGTTGAGTGGGCAAAATAAATTCTCAGCAAAAATGGTACTGCCGAGCCTTAAAATGGTTCAGGTTAAGACCCTCGCCTTCTTAGCATGTGTCTTCTCTGGATTTACTACAGCTGAATTAAATCAGTCTTTAATACATTCTTAGCACTTTCCCATAGCAAGTGCTGTTCAAGCTCTTTATGTTTAAACATTATCTCTTATATTCCTCATGAGTCATCTCCATAATGCACACACATCTTCATAAACAAACAGTATTTCTGTATTGCATCATGCCACCTGTAAATATGGCTAGCACAACGCCAGACCTATACTGGAAAAATAAGTGGTATCCAGCATTCCTGCAAAGCAGCCTTCTAAACCTTTATTTACCCCACTTTCCTCAACCCGAACATTGATGTTCTTTTCCTTGTAATGGTCACAAGTATAAAAAGTTATTCCCGGAACCGGGATGCTGATCATTAACTCGGTTTACTATGGCATGAATAAAAATCATGTTTGAATTAAATTGGCTTATGTTGGTTCCTTTCTTCTGCTTGGTTTTGGTACTTGAGTGCTAAGGTTCGGTTAGCTTTCCCTGTCTTGTGGAGATTATATCAAGTAGTCTGGTTTGGCAAATATGGACTAAGCAGACTTACTACAAAAGCAAAATTAGAAAACAAATACAGTTCCTTAACGTTTAAAATTGATCCCTCCAATAAAACAAAGTATTGCTCAAGTAAGATTGGGCAATATGCTAAAGACACAGCTATGTGTTCAAAGTTGTTCAGTTGTAATAGGCTTACTAAACAAGGATAAAAGGTAGTAAGCTCATGAAAAGCCACTAGCTAATGTTTACTAATGAAAACTGTAGACAGGATTCAGTCACCTCTAATTTTTGTAGCAAATATTCCAGTGAACAGAAGTAACTCTTAAACGTGACCTTTCTTGATCTCTAAAACCTGATGGCAGTTTAGTTGAAGTATTCAACTTACTACATAAAACCCCAAAAGTTCAGCTTACTTGCTTACGTAACTTACCTGTGCTGTGTTCATTTCTTTCCACAAATAGGTGCAACATAGGGCAGAGGTGTGTGTAAGGACCAGCAGAACCAGTTTTTATTTGCTTCAGACTAAAACTTGCAGTGCCTCATACTCTGAGAGCATCCTGAATCTCTGCAAACCAAGTTCACCCAACACACCACCATATAAAGTTGAACATTTTCCTAGCTTTAGATGAATAACAACTCATCTAATGTTTTAAGTGTTGTTCTTCACCCCCCCCCCCCTTTTTCTGCACAGAATATTCTGCAGTCAAGATATGGCCCTCGGCCAAAGAGAAGAGGTTAAAATAGAACCTAGCTGTTGCAATAGCTATACATCTTTAGTTCATGGTTCTTAAAATATATTTAAACGACCTTTGGTATCGTGAGAGTAGAAATGTCATGCTGGGCTTTGTTTCTCTCTCTTTCAAAAAAGAAGTGATTTTAATTCATCTCTTACCAGAAGTTAAACGCTGTAAACAAAATGCTCAACTCAGCAGTAACAGAACGTGGTCAGTAGTAGCTATTGTCATTAAAGTGTTTGACACGGGGTTCTTAAGAGTTGCAAAGACAGTCTGCCTTGTTTTGTACATGAGGAGTTCCATATACCACGTTTGCATTAAAGTGAAAGTACTTTAATTAGACTCTACTTGTTGGTAGAGATACAGGAGATGTTTTTCCAAGAATTAGGTGTTGGCTGCATTAACGTTTACAGAAGTGTTGCTCACGTCATTTTCTGGCTCTTGCACTAACACTGTAAGCATGCCTTTAAAATGCTTTCTAATTAGGCTGGCATGGCAAAATGTACTCTGTCCAAGTTGGGCTTCATTTCTGCAACTCTTCAATCTTGAATTGTATGTAAAGTTTTAAAAAAAGAAAAACAACAAAAACACACATTTCTTCTTTTTGTTTCCCCAACTTCCATAAAAAACAAGTTAATTTCCTTTAGATTCTTGATAGCATTAGAATTTCTTTCCTCACTGAATCACATCCTAGAAGTACCAGAATATCAACAGCTCCGCCACATGCCAGTCTCACCCAGGAGGTTCACCAGACTCATTTATAGCAGTACCATTGTCACCGTTGATATATGTATAAAAAACCTCAAAGACAGGTACTCTGGAAATTGACTGTATAAAGCGATGTCTTTACCTGAACTCCATGATTCATCCAGCAAGCATATTTTACTTCATAAGATCCTTTAAAATTGGAAATCCAGCACTGATGTAAGCTATGGCTTTTTGTAATGCAAATAATTCAGATTTATTCAAGATAATGTATTATACAAATCTTTCTCAAACATTATTATGGAGCTATTACCATTGTCACCGTTGATATATGTATAAAAAACCTCAAAGACAGGTACTCTGGAAATTGACTGTATAAAGCGATGTCTTTACCTGAACTCCATGATTCATCCAGCAAGCATATTTTACTTCATAAGATCCTTTAAAATTGGAAATCCAGCACTGATGTAAGCTATGGCTTTTTGTAATGCAAATAATTCAGATTTATTCAAGATAATGTATTATACAAATCTTTCTCAAACATTATTATGGAGCTATTATTAGCCAAAAGCATGCTAACTATATTAAAATGCTATAAAAGGTGACATTCTCTGTATATTACCTATTACAACAGTAGACACATGCTGTAACAAGTAGATTAATAGGAGCTATGAATCCTGGCAAATACCAATGCCAAGTGTGTTCAATTTACTATATATAATCTTTGCAGGGATTATGTCATATTTTGAACATACTTTTCAAACTGTTTTGCTGCTTCAGAATACAGCAGTCCTATACATGTACATTTGAGGGGATCTTGTTCAATTCTAAGAGGATGAGTGTTGATGAAATTTGCATGTTTTCTATCAGCAGAAGCAGTTGTTTCATTGGGTCAGAACGGGGGTTCTGACAGAGTACATACTGGCCTACAGCTGGAATGTGGACACAAACCACGGATCCCCTGAACCATTGGGAAAAAGCCTACTGATTTTTTTCTTTTAAATGTAGAAAAACACAGAAATTTGTATCACCGATGAGTTTCTAGTGTCCTGGTATTGGGGTTGGGAGGGGTGGGGTGTAGCTCTGGGGGGTTTGTATGTGCTACACGTCTAACCTGCCCTTGCTTCAGTTCTTAGGGTTGCACGGGTCGAGTTCATGGCTACATATGAACTGGCCTGAAACACTGATCGTAAACCTAAGGTTGAACATGACTGACAGAGTAGTATAGGGAAGCTCACACTGTTGCTGTAGTAAGAGTTAACTTCACGTGGCACTTCCAAGCATTTACACAACTTCAAAGTGTAAATATGATTAGACAATACTTCCTTCATACTCTAACAGCAAAAAAGAGATTCCTTTTAAATGCATCTCCTGTGGCACCTAGTTACCGTCTTTGATAAGGCAACATGCCTCATGACAAACTTCTGAAAGCATGTTGTGGCACCTTGCCTCTCAAAAATCCTGACAAACAGGCCTCCTTGATTTCCTGTTTCAGTATCACATAGATAATTACAGTCAAACAAAGATTAATTGAGTAATTAATTTGCTGCTTCTACACAAATAAATGTGTGCTCCCTCCTACATGTTCATGAGAGCATGTCAATGAGCTGTAAGAAATTTGTGGCGCTCTGCAACAGGAAATCCTGAAACACTTGGAAAGATCTCATAAAAGGGTTAAAAAGTAACGAAGTAGTAAACTTCTGCTTTGAAAAACAAATGCCTTCCTCTGTTAGAGCAGCCCCAACTTGCCTGCTGCATCCATGAAAGCCGTTCATTCAGCGCAGGTCAAAGGTTCTGTTGTTGGTACACCAGCTGACGGGCTGTAAGCCCGGCCGGCTGTACTGCTGAGCATAACAAACTGCTGTGCGCTGCTGATGTGCGTCACAGGACCCTGGGGTTTTGCACGGGGATTAGTCAGGCTGTATTTGGAAACGCCCTCCACTGCACCCTGTCCTGCTATATTAGTGCTTCTCAAGCAAGAGGAATTTTCTTTTGCTTCTGGCAGCTGCTCCTGCAAAACCCTCTGGTAAGTGTGCACAGCTTCTGTCAACAGTACTGACTCTCTTCTGCCTGCGCTTTTAAGCCAAGGGTATGAGCTGCAGCATTATTTACAGTTGTTTGTTGTGACAAGCTCTGTTTTTTTAAATGAAAATTCGATACCAAAGAATTGGCAACAGCACTGAAGGACTAAATCTATTTACCAGTTTGGATTGAGTAGATGAATTCAACTCTGCTTTTAAATACGTGTTAGAGCAGCCTTGTAAGTGCGGGGATTTTCAGAGTGACGTAGCTATGTACCGTGCATGTCTGCGTTTATTTCTATGCAGCAGGAATAGCAAAGATCACATAATACAGCAGACCAATTCTTAAAAGGATTTGGTTGGTTTTTGTTGGCAGCCTGCATGCAAGCCCTGCATCTCTGGACTCTGCTTGCCACCTATGCTGTTGCAGTAGGACAAAATCAAGGACAGAAGAATCAGGAGTGCCCTAAGCTCAACGCACAGGTATTCTCCTTTAAAAGCACAAGAGGAAATGCTGTTGTCATGTTTTCTGTGAAAGCTCTCTCTCCAGATTTTTCTATATGTGTTAGTTGGGGAAAAAAAACAACTAGTATCCAAATCCAGTGTAAAAAGATGTAAATAATGCAACAAAACAGGAAAAAACATTTTTAGTACGCATCCTATTCCATTTCTTAAAATAGCTTAGGTAGTGAAGCCACTTCAGTTACTTCATAGAACCTGGGTATCCAGTTTTGCAGTGTGGTGTCAAGCAACTGTGAAGATACTCAGTGTTCTGTTTTTTTCATTTCCGTAATAACATTTGCCTATTTACTTTTCAGATAGTCCTATGCCAAGAAATAGACTTAGGGCTATTTCTTGGCAAAACTACCAAAAGAGTGATTTGGTAATACTAGTTATTAAGGATTTCTTACTACTGTATTTGAGTTTACATCATATGAATAGAAAACTTACTATGTTTTTTGTAATTACAAACGAATATCTATCTGTCCTGAGCTGAGGTTATGCTAGCAGATTGCACGATCACTAGTGGAGATCTCCTGCCTAGCAGCACCTAATGGTGTGTCTGATGCAACCGTGCTCGCATCCAGTGGCTTTTAATGTTCCTGTCTAAAAGATAAGCCTACTCACAGCTGGGGCTGCAAAGAGAAACCTTTATTGCACTCATGGACCACAGTTCAAATTGTCTGGATTCAAAGCCAATCTTGCTTTATACATATATGAGCATATGAGCACTTGTAGCTATATATGAGCATGTAGAGATGGAGGAGAAGATAAACACACACTCCCATTCTGTGGTTTTGTTACAGCTCCCCTGCTTCTTGCAACTCATACTTTGCAAATAGCAGAAGTTACATGAGAAAGCTTGCATGCTTTTCAAAAGCTTTTTGGTAAGCGTTGTTTTCTAAAGTAGATAAAAGTAATGTTCTGTAGTAACAGCAAAAAGAAAAAGGGAATGGAAAGTAAGATGTAAATTAAGGAATGTGCCCCTTTTACAATTTCACCAAACTCCTACTTTCTGAAACCAATTTTCTGTAGCTTGCCAAGGTATCAAATTTCAGAGCTCTCACTGATGCCAGGCCCTGCCCTTTTGGTACATGTCCATAAGTAAGTATATGTGATAGCTAGTCTCAGACCTCAGAATTAGGCATCTGCAGTTCCCAAAATAAATGCCATTTATTCTTGGTTTGTACTCTTTTACTTGGAAGCTGTCACCATAGACTAGAAATAGAATTCACAAATAATTGAATCCTGTCCATTTAATCACTTTGATTTGCAATTTCCGTGTTTAGAAATAACATTGTTAGTTCCCTCTCCTTGCCAGCTCACCTTTGTGTGTCCTCCGGGTCAAAAGATAATAGGTTTGGAACATAGTCTCGTCTAAGGCAGGTTTACCAGCAAAGTAGGAAAAAAGAAACTGTGTGATAATTGAGATTTACACACTGCCAGTAGTATTATGGCTAGTTCTTATTCATGGTCTTAGCACTTATATAACAGTATAGGCATCTGAAATTTTGTAGAATATAATATGTTTGTAAGTGCAAGAACAGTTGCTATTATTCAGAATTACTGACATCTAACAAAGTACTCTGTTAATCACTGAGAGTTATAGAGAAGTTCCCTTACCTTTTATTCAGCCACAATGTGGGGTGTTTTCTTAGCAGTGTTTTTTGGGATCCATACTGATCTTTTTAAAATAGAAACCAACTTTGTCAAGTAGTGTAGGCTTACAAGTATCGGTATAAAAATACTTTGCCCCACTTTTTTCATGTCCTTGGTCAAAGCATTACTTAGACTTTTGATGATAACATCTTACATTTTTAGTTATTACTAGTACTATTTCGGGCCATGTATCAAGATTTGATTAAGAAATGAGCCGTATCTCCATGTAGTTAAGATAGCAAGTCATTCATCAGCTCCTCCTTCCCAACTTAAAACTATGGTTAGTGAAAACAACAGAAGGTCCCACAGTCATCCTTTATAGGAAATTTCCTATTTATTTATGGGCTTCTTTGTTTGTTTGTTTTAAATCGTAGGAACTTACATTGTTGTTTTACTGGGAAGGGGAAGGAAGTAACTGCTCTCCCTCCAGCACTTGGTAGATTGAAAAATTCAGTGTAATCTTAACTCCAGAATATGACACTACACCTTGTGCACACAATCAGTTACTAATTCCCTAGGATACCCAATTGGAAATGCTTGCTATGAATGCAGCTGTGCATTCACTTGGATACCTGCCTTTCATTTCAGTGATCATCACCAACTCTTTTTTTATAATTGAACTGATGGAGCATGCACTTAGATATAATCTGTCTCAAATACTAAGAAAACAGCACCCAGATGGAACACAAAAGCAGCTTTGTTTGCACTCATAGAATGGTTTCGGTTGGAAGGGATCTTAATGATCACCTAGTTCCTGCTACCCAATTGTATAAAGGAAACTATATTTCAAAACTAGAATTCAACAGAGTCTTTACAGTAAATACTTTTCCTCTTTATTTAACCCAGATGCATGTCTCGGGTACTAAATAGAGTTGTGATTTCCAGAACTATCCTCATTGTAAATGACCCATTCTGTGGTTTGTAGGACTGGGGGATTTCCAAACCTGCGTGAATCCATTACGGTTCATTCATCAAGGTATGACTATAACATCATTAGCTACAAAAGAATTTCCTACATCCTTATTCCAGTTACCTGCTGTCACAAACAAGCAGATCTTTGTTTTTCCTTTTCATAAATCCAATTAAGCTCAACCTTTAAAATAATCTTGTTCAGTTTTGTTCTCCTTGCTTCTCTTTGAAGGCTCCTTAAAAATGTCAGAGACTAGAAACTTCAGTGTATTTCTGGCCAGCATATAAGCCAACTACAAATTACCTTTGGGAGTTGTCATCTTTTAACATGTGTTTTAAAAGAGATACTGGCCTCTGAGCTATTTCAGTAACATATAGATATCCTTGGTAAGATATCTTGGTAAGCAAAGCTCTTCTCACACTTATAAAATGACAGAATAAATAGGGGAACTTAAATGATTCAATAGGATGTACTTTCAAAACAGCAAAATGTGAAATTCCTTTTCCTGGGCTTATATAGTTTTAGTTCTCGGTGTAGAAGCTCTTTGCTCTGAAAAGCCTTCTTGCCTTTGTTAGGTGCTGTGGAGATTTTTGTTTGCGTCTTTCTCCATATGTGTTCTTCCCCAGCATCAGAATTTGGGGCCTTTTGTGTGTACTGAGTTGACTCTTAGAGCTTTCTTAATTAATAGAAACACAAATTTTAGCAAACTGACTGAACTTTTCATATTTATATTGTTTATATTGTTTCACTCTTTGTTCTTTCATCTGTTTTATCAGTTCTTTCCAACTCGAATCTGCTTGTCTCTTCCGACTCTGGCAAATGGCAGATATGCAAGAAAAAGAGCAGAGCTAGTCTGGGAGCCAGACATTGAAGGAGCCAGTTTGCCAGAAAACTGGTGACTGCTTATTTGATAGTTTCATTTACTTCTAATGATAAAGCCTAAATAAAAGAACTGCCAGTTAATGTTCAGTTGCAAATATGAATACAAAGAACTAGCGATGGGGACAGTGGCTATTTTGACTACCTCTATTTGTCTGAGGCTTTATCAGATGCTGTATCTATAATGAAGATGTGGTTTTGCCTATGAAAGAGCCTGTGAGACTGAAATTGCCTGGGTTATACTTGCTGCAGAGGACTCTTCTTTTTCCACCCCTAAAATAAAATCCTCTTCAACTGACTTCAATTCTCATGTAAAAATGAAAGAAATGACTCTTTATTTAGAAATCGATGACTCTCAAAAGCTGATCTTGAGTAGGAGTATCAGTTTACAACATCAGAGCAGGAAGCTTTCACCATACTTACAATCTTAAGCAATGTCTTCTTCAACACCATCTACTGAAGTGTTTACTAAGGAGGTTTTTCCTCAGGTTGTTTCAGAAACTTAGGAAAGGCCTGTCTGAAATAAAACAGTAGCAGCTTTCCTCAGACAGCCTCTCCCTGTGCTCTCTCCATCTCCCCCAACATCTGCTCTGTTTAAATCAGTTATATTAGGAAGTCTGCTGCTTAGTATCTTAAGTAAACCAAATAATGCTTGAACTACTTCTTAGAAAAACATGCATTTAGATTCCACTTTGTTTAATTTTTGCATGCCAAGTCTAAAAATACATGTATCATTTGCCTCCTGAAAGTCAAATGAATTAGATGAGTCCATTTACAGTGAAAACATTACAAAACAGAGTCAAATTGCTTCATCTTCCATTAGAGAGAAAAAATGGGGCATACCCACCAAACCAGTGGTAAGGTTACTTTTGTTTACCAGCACTGACACACAAAAGAAAGAACCATAAAACATCTGTACGGAGTTGCAGATTGTTAATGTTTCACTTGGTGAAGCTAGATGTGTTGATAATTGTGAATAAATATCTCAAAATGCTTCGTAAATGTATTTCTCAAAAGATTAGGGAATTCTTTCATGGATATTTTCCAGGAATTTTATATTTTGTTAATAACTTTCTCAATGATTCCCAGCCTGGGATGTAGCCGATTTGTTTCTTTATGAGACTTTTAAAGCAAAGAAGTAGTAAATGCCCTGTCATGACTTAAGAATTTTTGGCAGGGTATTCTGGAAGAAGTATTTTGGATGGGTGGAAAACCTTGGAAATTATCAGAGACTCAAGATTAAGTTTTTGGAAGGATTCCTATTTCCTGTTTTCATTAGTGTCTTCGAGGGTATCAGCCAGAAAGTAGCAACGAGCATATTGGGGATTAGAGTTATTTGTTATAGGGAAAAATTGGAGCGCTGATGTGGATGAAAAGATACAATCCAGCAAGACTACATGGAAAATGGAGCACTTTGTGCAACTACCTGTTTCTGCCTAGGAGTAATTTTGAAGAACATGTGGTCATTACCAACTGAATTTGAATAATTATCACTTTATTACTGCTAACAAAGTAAACATATTCAAACCTGAATGCAGACATATTATCTGAAGACATGGTTTGAAGTAGCCCTTCACATTCGGCCTTTTCAGAGCGCAGCAGAAAGGTCGTGCCCATAGTTATGGATGCTGTGTTTCAGGAATGATACGGTTCAAATGGACGGGCTGGGAAAGCATCAAGAGTTGTCAGAGGTTTAGAAAACTCTGCTCTGCAAAAGAAGATTGGAGAAACTGGGGTTCTTTAGTGCAGGAAGAAGGGGGAAGATATCCAGCAAGCACCTGGTCAAGAAAAAGAGTATTTTCCTCCAGGTTGAATGACCTAAAATTAGGGTAAATAGAGATTAAGCAAACTTTTCTGAACATACAGTTGAGCAGTAGAGTAGATGGTTGAAGAAAGTGAGGAACATGTGAGTAGAGGTTTTGAAGAATGGGTTAGACAAGTATCTGCTGAGAATTACGTAGCTGTAAGTTTGCTCCTATCTGAGGGCAGAGCGGACTAGAGCCGATATTTAAAGGTACCTCCAACTCCTTCTTTTTCCTGACACACAAGTATCTTTTCCACTATAAAAACAAGTGTTTGCAAGACTTTAAAATGTCATCTTTTTCCTCAATTATAACTTCATTGCAGTTTGACTGCAAGCCGGTTGTTAAAGGCTTAGTAGTATCGAGAGCAGGACAAGAGAGTGTTGTGTGACTTAATAACAATTGGTGATATGAGAACTCTGGTTCCAGAAGCGTGTCTGGAAACAGAAGCTGCCTCTTCCTTTTTCAGTTGGCTCACTGCAGCAAAGATTACGTGCTAGGTATAGGAAAATGAAAGCTCAACAATCAGGATGTGAGAAATGAAATTCCTAGCACTTCCTCCTCTCTGAAGTTATAGATACAGAAAATAAAACATACCAATCCGAAATGCCTATGTAAAGAGACTGCAAATGTCTGATGCCTCTGCGGTAGGAAGAGTCCGTACATGATTATAAAGGAAGGAAATACATACTAAATTGGGAAACTTCTGTCAGTAAGTCAGTAACCATTTCTGCAAGGATGAAGATAAACTTTTAGAGGGAGTAAAGGCTTGGTTGAGGGGGCAGGGAGGGTGTTGTTTGGGGAGGAATGGGGGATTTGTGGGTTTATTTCCAAATTCAGCATTTCTCATAATATTTGAGAACTACTCTTCATTCAAAGGGATTATGGAAAATGACTGATGGACCAGCTCGGGAGCAGGGATTACTATTTGGCCTTGTTGTACTGGTGCACTCGGTTGACAAGTGCAGCATTCCCAACAAAACAACCAGTGTCTAAAGTCAGCCTGTGTTCTTTATCTATGTTGAAACTTTAAGGGCATATTAACTGCACAAAGAGCTAGTTTTAAAGTTCACCATCTCCAAGTGACAGACTTGAGCCACAGGGTGATCCCATACATCTTGTTTCCATATATCCCTTATTTCCTACAAATACAGTTACATTTTCTGCGAGTGTCAGCTTACTGAATAATTTGATGTTAGGAAAGGAAATGGAAACAGATGCTGAAAGCAAACAGAACTGTCTGCAATCATGAGTCAATATACCTAGAGTATTTTCTGTTTCTTCTTGCTCTTAACTTGCCTTCCTGTCCTGAGCATGTCACGTCAAACTGTGAATAGACGCAGAGCTTCCAATGTGATGGATAGCAGGTATTACCTAGTAAGTTTTCCTCTGTAAAGCAGATTTCTTTGTTCTTATTCTTCATAGATGCCAGAGTTCCAGAAGAAGACTGTCCATATTAAGGACCCAGGGAGAGTAGAGGAGATTATCTGTGGCCTCATCAAAGGTGGAGCTGCCAAACTTCAGGTAAAGATAGTAGAAGGTGTAACCAGTTCAGAATGAAAGCAATCATGCAATTGGTGCTCTATGCTAAAAAGTTTTAAGAACATGTATATATATATCTATCTCTCTAAAAACCAGAAGTCAGCCTTCAAGAGATCTCCAAAATTTAGACATATTAACTCCTCTTTGTTGTTGTTGTTGATTCAAGTGTAATTCAGCCAGACACTAGTTAAGTAAATGGATAAACACGTAATCTCAGGAAATACTTTAACCAAAGGAATTAGAAAACCAGATGTGTTAGGAAAAAGGAGTTGTTCTCATGAGCTATACTAGTTTGCATTACAGTAGTTGAACAGAACAGGGGGATTTCTGTGACACAGATGCTACTGAGCTGCAGCTATTGTTGATCGTGCAGAATTTCTAGCCATTCTTTATTTTGTCCCTCCATGTTGTAAGACAGTTTTGCTTTTTCTTTCCTTAAATAGATTATTACAGATTTTGATATGACATTAAGTAGATTTTCCTACAATGGAAAAAGATGTCCAACTTGTCATAGTGAGTACTTTTTTTTTGTTTAATAGAGATTGGTTTGTTCACTCCTTTTAGTTTTTCCTACGTTTTAATTTGCTATCCAATTTATTCCCTAATATGTGTCATTTTATATTGACTTGTTACCTAACCTGTACACCCTAATGAAGAAGTATTCTAGTGACTGCCTATATGTGGTTTTATGTATATATATATTTTAATAACAATCTATGTGAATTAAAATCAGTGAAGTTCACAGCTAAAACATTAATTTCTGAACTAGAAGATGGTAGTTAGACATGGTAGGGTCAATTTATATTTAAGAGCTCGTAAGATTCCTGAGGCCTGCAAGATGCAGATAGTAAAGTCTTCATAATTCTCAACATTCTTATCCTGTAGCCTTTTAGAAGAAAGAAAGATAATCCATTTACTAAAGAATGGGAATCCTAAAACACATAGGATGGCTCATGATGATTTTAGAAACAGTTAAATCTCGACAAACAGATAAAGAGAGCTTGTAATTGACCTTTTAATTCAGAGATGAGGGGAAGGACATCTTCATGCTTATGAAGAGAAATGTGCCTTTTACTGGTTGCGGGTAAGGAAAGTTCTGAGGAAACATAGTGATATGTCATCAAACATTCTCATCTGTGCCATTGACACTGCTGTAAAGCGAAGCAAAAGACACAGACCATCTTGTTTAACACTTCTTTTCTTCACACCCCCCCAGACATCATTGATAACTCCAAGCTCATCACAGAGGAATGTCGGAAAAAGGTAAGCAGAAAACCTACTAGCTGTTGTTGGGCAGACAACTGGTATTACTCACTAGCTGTACTCTGTGTTGAATTACACAGCACCACAAGAAAAGGGATCCAACCTTTAAAACTCTGAGCTTTCTCACTCAAGAAATTGAGTGAGATTGAAAGAAATCCCACCACTAATAGAAGTGAAATATTTGTATTCTTGATAGTAGCACGTGGTTGATTTTAACAGCATCCACTTTTTAATACTTATATTTACAAGCTTTGATCAAAAAGCATTTCAGATTCCATTGTATCTAAATAATGGAATCAGAATGGTTAGATCAAGTACCAAGAATTGTTTAATGTGTTTTTATGAAACATCTGATGGTTTTTTTCCCTTCAGTTATTGCAGCTGAAAGAAACCTATTATGCTATTGAAATTGATCCAACTCTCACTATTGAAGAAAAATATCCCTATATGGTAGAATGGTAAGAGACACCTCCCATCCTGAAATTGAGCTAAGATTCATTATAGTAAGTTTTTAGAAGCAAATTAATAGCAGTAATTAACTTTAGGTAACGCATGAACCAAGTTAATCTCTTTGAGTGTTGTGCAACAGCTGGTTTTGCTTTGCTGCTAACTTGAATGAGCAAGAATTAACCATACAGGATGCTTTTCATCATGGGATTTGATGAAAGGTGAAACTTCTTAAGTCAATTCCAACCCATTTCTTGTTTCTCTTCTAGGTACAATAAATCTCATGCATTACTCATTGAACAAGGCTTACAAAAGGATAAGTTTGCAGAAGTTGTGAGGGAATCTGATGTTATGCTGAAGTAAGTTCCTTTTGATTGAATGATACCGGTTTGGAACATTTTCTATAGATTCTGACTGGGTGTTGGGGGGGGGAGGAGGAGGAAGCAGACACCAAACAACATTCCTGAGAACATGACACCTCAATCTTGGAACACAGAGAGCTCTTCATGTTCCCAGTTCATTGGTATGTGGTAGCTAAATGCCTGCAGTGATCACTCCATGTAAACTAGAGATCTGAAACTGCTATTTGTGGGGTTTTTTAGTCCCATCTCTACAAGCTTCATTTCTGTTAGACTCTCATCCTCTTGAAATTGCACTGGTGATGCTTGTTTTAATGGGAATGTAGAGATCAACTTTGTTGCTTTGAGAAATATCCCCTGTAATAGTTTTATGTGAGATAAAAATACAGCGAAACACATTTCATATGTTATATTAAGTATTGTTCTTCCTCTCTGGCTAAAGGCAAGTTCAAAAGCCAGCAAAATCCCTGCTTGAAATGTGATGGAGCTCCCATCTCTCCCAGGGTTCTCCAAACTTGTTGGCAGATTTTGGATGACTGAAACAGGATGTTAGAACTTCACTTGTGGAAGTGATTGTTTGTCATATTGACTAAATTCTTACCTTCCCCAAAGCAGACAAGCACATGGTCTCTTTTAAATGTGAAATTCTACCTATTGGTGTCTGGGTGGAAAAAGCATACGGAGATAACATTCTCTTGTTCCCGGAATACTATATATAGCTTGGATTGGGTACTGAAAAGTAGAAACCTTTCAGGACAGAGCCACAATAAATGTTTTCAGGATTTAAAACCAAAACAAGATGTGCTTTATGGCAACAACCCTTAAGAAAGTCAAAACTTCAACAAGGAAGACTAAAAGGAGATGTACAGACTCATAGGAGCTAGGGAGAGTTCTACTAGTTGTTTGCTTGCTGTGGGGTGTTTGGGGAGGGCAAAGTGTGTTTAATTCTTTATAGAAGTTTTTGGGGAAAATAATTCTGCAGAGCAAGACCAGACAGCTTGATGCAGCAGTTTCTTGCTAAAACTACGTGCCTTGCATTAGGTTGATGGTTCTTGCTAACCTGAAAAGGTGAGGTAAAAGAAATAAAGTGAAATGCTCAGGGAAAACTCATTTTCTTTCCCAAAGACAATGTGAATGTCTTCTGAAAGCTTCTCTTGGCTTTCCTTGTTGGAGATGTGATTTGTATTTACATTCTGTGTTGCAGAGAAGGATACGAGAACTTCTTTGATAAGCTCAGTGAACACAATATTCCCGTGTTCATATTTTCTGCTGGGATTGGGGACATTCTCGAGGAAGTGATCCACCAGGCTGGGGTCTACCATCCCAATGTCAAAGTGGTTTCCAATTTCATGGATTTTGATGAAAACGTATGTATGAAATAACACATTCTTACCAAGCATGACTGTGGTATTTAGTAGCTATATATATGTGTGTATATATATACACACACACTACAAGATGACTATTTTAATGCAACAGATCTGGCCACAGAAAATCAGAATTGCATACTCAGCACTTTCCCAGGCACAAAAGCAGCAGAGGATAACAGTTCAAACACTGTTAGCATGCTGTGACTAAGGTACCATTCATTTCCTTGAATGACAACCTCACACTCAGCCCAGTACAGCACCACTCTTCCTCCAAGCAGGGAGAATTGCTGTTTGTCAAGTCTTAACTATTCTATTGCAGTGATTACATTATTTAACAGTAATTTATCTTGTTCCTCATTAGAGATTACGTAGTTCACTGTTAGTTCAGCAGTAACATCCCGTATTTCATTCTACATTCTATCTTGTCTGCACGACACTAGAAATAACCTTAGTGTTTTGTTGGGGGGGGGTTTCAAATAGGGAATATTAAAAGGATTTAAAGGAGAATTGATTCATGTTTACAACAAACATGATGGTGCCTTGAAGAATACAGAGTACTTCAAACAACTGAAAGACAACAGTAACATCATACTGCTGGGTGATTCTCAAGGAGACTTGAGTATGGCAGATGGAGTAGCAAACGTTGAACACATCCTTAAGATTGGCTATCTCAACGATAAAGTAAGTAGCCTGATCTAGCCTTCTAAACGTTGAGTGAGACATGATGAGTTAGAAACAGGTCCATTATATTAAGCTTCAGGTATCAAACCATGTGTTTGGCCCATATTTGGTTTAAGATTTCAAACCTTTTCCACTGATTTCTTGCTTCGATTTCTTTCCTAACCTGTAAGCTACAAAACCACAAATTGCTTTGGGTTTTGTACTGAACTCCTTCCAAAAAGGTATTTGTTGAGAAGTATAAATCAGAAGCTACAGAAATTACTTGGTTTATGTTCTTGTGGCTCCTCCCCCTCCTATCAGTACTGCATTGTAACTGAGCTAAATTATAACCTTCCAAACAAATTTAGGCAGCGTCTCCTTTTGTTGTAAGGCACTTCCATGTGCATCCAGGAGACAGAAGACTTCAGCTTTCTATTTCTCTCTTTCAGGAAGCTGAGGAAGTAGTTTTTTCTACTACAGGTATCTTTATGTGTGAGATCCTGGAATAAATGGGAGGCCCTGTATCCTACAGTGCACACCCAGCTGTGTCACACCACTCCTCCTCTGTCACCCCATGGAATTCACTCATAGGAGCGATACCTATTTGCATGGCTCATTCCCTGAGTTAGGTGGAAAGGCTGGGCAATATTCTAAAGACAAAACCTCTTTTGATAATTAAATATATAACTAAGTGGGTCTTTTCATCTCTTCTGCAATTAGGTAGATGAGCTTTTGGAAAAATACATGGACTCTTACGATATTGTCTTGGTGAAAGATGAATCCCTGGAAGTTGCCAACTCCATCCTACAGAAAATCCTGTAAACTGCAGTCTCAAGTCACTCCGTTCCTTCCAGGAGGCAACTGGACAGAAGAGCAGCACGTGGCTGCTGTCTTAGATCACTCATTTACAGAACTGTTTAATTTAATTTAAAACTTTTCTCTTCATTTTGGTATTTTGAAATACACATGGGTCTCCATCGTCAACTAGAAGCTCCTTTTACTGCTCTTATGCTGTTCTTTATTGTCTCACACTCCAGTGACAACTAGATTTAAATTGGGATTGATAGATGTGATAAACTGCTGCTGATGGGGTACTATGGTTCAATGTCTTTTAATCAGGCATTTCAGAGGAGCATTTTAGACACTGTGGCTATTTTGTACCATTGAAGATGTGAACGTTCTGTGATTGAGCAGCGTGCCCGTTGGTGTTGCCTTTTCTTCTTTCAAAGAAGAGACTTCAGTCTCAGCTGCACTTTGAAAGATCTTACTCGTATGCTACAGACTTTCACACAAGTCTTTCCTACATCTATTTTTCATCAGTAAAAATGCTTTATTCACCCAATTCAGGCAAAGTGTTTCTTCTTACCAGATTTTTGTACCGTGTACGAATTATTCTACATCCTCCCTGTTTCTTTATCCTCTGTGGAATGGGAAGAACGTTTGAAGTCAGCGTATCTGAGATACAGTTTCTCCATCTCTGTAACAACAGATAGTTTCACAAGCTGAGATTACAGTCATAACCTCAGCCCCTTTTCAGATCTTTTGGGTACTACTCCACTTGTAGCCTGCTGCCCCATGTCAAAGCTGGCATGGCTCGGCTAAAGGAATTTCTCTTGGAATTCTCAGTGAGCTGCCCCAGGCACAGAAAATCAAACCAAAGCTAGATCCTAATCTTGGATTTTAGGAGCTGACTTAGCCACGTGCAAAATTGAGTTTTCTTGCTACCAGCCCCATGCCTCAGAAGCACTTAAGGAACACCTCTGCAGACTGCCTTTGGTCACATTCCTACTCTCTGGAGCATCAGTACAGCATCTAGCTCTTCTAGTTTTGTTATGCAAGTCCTCTCTGTTCAAACACCTACTGAATCTTCATAGAATCACACAACAGTTCAGGTTGAAAAGGACCTTAAAGATCATTTGGTCCAACCCCCCTGCAATGAGCAGGGACATCTTCAACTAAATCAGGTTGCCCAGAACCACATCCAGCCTGGCCTGGAATATTTCCAGGGATGGGGCATCCACCACCTCTCTGTACCTCTGAGAGGTCTTGGCTGTGCTAGCTCTATTCATTAATAACACAGAGGCAATCATGAAACTTCCCTGCTATGCAATATGGTCATTGTTCCCCTTTGCTTGCTTGGATCTGTGCCATCTTCCATTCCTTGAGGAATGAAAACATGGGAGAGCCTAGATCTGCACATTCTCCTACCACCAAGTAATAGACCTCTCACAAAATGGCCTTTTTCTGTCCAAGTTGTGGTCTGTTGTTATCTAAATTCTGACGTGGTACCACCAGCCACGTTTAGTCCCAATCAGCAGACTGACATCTGTTACACCCACTGGAACTTTTCCAAGCAGGCAGGATGGGGGTGGTTTCCTTACCCCACCTCTGTCTGCAGCAGAGTGAAATTTAACCATCCACATATTCCGAATGCATGGCAAAGACATGCATCTTCACATGTTTGAGACATGATGTCCCCCTTGTATGCAACCAACAGTCATGTCATTCCCTCCTCCTGGCACAGGGGCAGCTAGATCCCCAGAACGGGATGTTAGAAGCCATCCATTTGAGCAGAAAACCCCTTGAACCATAAGACGACCAAGGCGAGGACAGCATCTTGGCTGCCTTCCCTTTAGAGCCGTGACTCGGGCAGCAGCACACGGGAAGAGCTGGAAGCACCCTGGTGGTGCCAGTGACAGGAGGAGACCATCCAAGGAGGGTCTGGGTGGTTGTACTGCAAAACAGGGAGGGAAGGAGGGAGGTGCCTTCTGCACAGTCATCTTCTGCCTTTAACAGTGTACATTTTGGGTTACAGGCACCTACAGAACTTACATTACCTGAGTCAGCATCAAGGTTTTTTAGCGGGGCAGAGTTGGTGGCTCTGGGTTTTGGTTTTTAAACAAGCAATCTTGCTGGCTCTTTTGTCACAGCTGCCAAATAGAAGTCCAAAAGGCAAAGGCCTTCTGACAAAGTGAGATGTTTGTCAGTGCTGGGATGCACTGCTTACTCAACCAGTCTCTGGTTGCAAGGGGCTAATTACCAGGCATTACTCCCAAAGTCTACATTGGGATGAAGTTTTCCATTTACAGGTAGGTTACCTTTGGAATACAGATAACAGATGAAATGTAGAGTATGTGAGAAGCAGCTGATAGCCACAGCTCCACAGCACAAGATCCATCAGTAACACACTCTCTGGCACAAGATCATTCTGGCTACAAGCAAACAGAGTTCTCTGACCCCCCGCAGCATCGGTGAGAAGGTGTGAGAGGCTCTGATGTCTTGTGGGCAGGATTGTCCCATGGTCTCATCCAGCCTGCCTCAGGATTCCACATCACCTCATTGATCGTCCCGCCAGGATTCTTCCTCAGGCTCACCCAACCCCAGCCATCGCTCCTTCAGCGTGATGAGGATCTCATTGTACAACCCACCCCAACTGGAGGGAAAGCAAAACCAAACCAACCAAACCATACAGAGAAGCACACTCAGAGCACTATGGAAAGGGATTAAGCAGCATCTTCAGAAGCAGTTACCCAAGCAGATCTCCAACTACATCTTAATCTGAGCTACTGAAATGAGTATTCAGCCTGCCTAGAACCCCAGTGTATCAGAAGGGATCACTTGATGGTTTCCCAACTACAGGGACACTTAAAACTCTTTGCCTTGATAGAGGATTTCAGATCAACCAACCATCTCCCATGCATTACATAAAGAAGGTTTTCCAATCTGAACTCTGAGCACTGGCTGAATGGTCACTCCCCAAACATTCAGTCCACAGCGACAATCACTTAGAGAAAGGATTCTCACCCTCCCACAAGGAAAGCTCAGATCTCCTGCAGGGTTTCCACCTTTGGCCATTAAATCCTGTCAGTCTCAGACTCGGCATCAGGGGTCTGCCAGCGCAGTGAACCTTTGCTAGGACACAGGAGCAACCGAGCCACGCTTCAGTCATCTGACAGAGCCCATTTCCTGTACAAAGGGATCTGTACACCAAGTAATTTACTTCCTGAAGTGCCACACATACAGCTTTCCAGAGAGAACAGGCACTAACAACCCGCCTGCACCAGGAAGTCCAGTTTAAAAACCTACGCAGTACTGCACAGTGCAACAAGATCCTTTCATCATCCCACTGCCAACCATAACTCTTGATTATATGGTAACCAGTGGAAAACATAAGATGCATTTTCAGATATCCTCCACTTTTTCAAAATCCCATCTTTTTGTTCCCAGTCTGTTGGCTGGAAATAAGAATTGATACATTCAGTTGCCTTCCAAAACCATGAGCAAAATTAACTACACACAGCATCATCCCTGCAGCTACAGGTTAAACCGTCCTCCTGCAGGAAGTCCAATTCCTCTAATTGCTGACCAGATTCTGCATTCAGTTTTGGGAAAGAGATATTATTCACAAGATGTCTTTCTGAATCAAGTTTCTAACCAGGAACATTTTGCAACACTAACAGTATATTTCATTTATGATTCAACTTAGAAAGGTATCATACATTTCCCAGACCATTCTCTTGGAGCCAACAGAGTCCATTTAAAGTTTAAAGCAAGGAATAAGCAGCAAAGTTAAGTGAATTTACAACTTTTTTGACGCTACTCACAGTATCTGTTCTGTCTGTAGCACATGTCCAAGGTCAAGTACTGGGGGCCTTTACTTAGCAAAATGTTTCCTCTATAACATAATTTCCTCCTGATCAGAATTACAAAGCAGAAAGCATCACTGTCAAGTGAGGACAGGAAAAACACACAGAAAGAATGTAAATACCTGGGTTTCTCTGGGTGTACACCCATGTTCCTTTCCTAGTAAACCTCTGGTAACCCCACAGGCAAACTCCACCCTTGGCTGAGGGCAGCTCCCTTTCATCAGCCGGCTGCCTAACGGGAATCAGGTGCCCAGGCTGGGAACCTGGCTGCTGTGCTACCAGAGCAGCAGCTCATGGCTGGAGTCTCTCCTTCCCAAACCATCCCTTTTCATGTGGCTATTAGTGACCTGAAAAGAGTTACCATTAAGAGTTACATTGAGGTGCTGGAGCAGGGCCAGAGAAGGGCACCGGAGCTGGTGCAGGGCCTGGAGCACAAGTGTGATGAGGAACGGCTGAGGGACCTGGGGGGGTTTAGTCTGGAGAAGAGAAGGCTCAGGGGGGACCTTATCGCTCTCTGCAACTGCCTGACAGGAGGATGGAGCCAGGAGGGGGCTGGTCTCTGCTCCCAAGGAACAAGGGATGGGACAAGAGGAAACGGCCTCAAGCTGCACCAGGGGAGGTTTAGATGGAGCTGAGGAACAATTCCTTCCCCAGAGGGTGCTCAGGCATTGGAACAGGCTGCCCAGGGAGAGCACCAAACCTCAGACACAAAGCCCAGGGGGGTTGCTTTCACTAACCTGAGGAATGAAACGTTGTTCCTTAGAATCCTAGTTTAAAGCATTTTTCCTGAAGGCTAATAGCAGTATTGCCCATACTCGGGATAAGCCTGCGGTGTGCAGGAGGAGAGCGCTGCACCAAGGGGTCCTGCTTCCTCTCAAGCTCCCAAAATGGGAGGAAAAAGAAAAGAAGAAACGTTAGCAGTAACAATTCATCAACATTTTATTTAACAAAAAGATCAGTAACCCGACATTTAACGGTATCAAACTCCAAACAAAATATTTCACTGCTCCTTCTATAACAACTGTATTAAAAACCCCGATACAAAATGTTTTCATCCAATTGAAATACCAGGTTTTAAAAAGAGGGTCTCGGGGAGCCCCCAACCCACACATACAGATCTAGAAAAGCAAGAGACTAGACACAAAGCAGATAATGGAACACGAATCCCCTTCTCCTTGTCCTCAACAGTGTCTCACCAGAGGTGTATTTGTGCTCTTTACATGCAGTGTACTGAGGGGGGGTCATACTAAGGGGGTTTGTGTATTTCCTACTCAACAGCCTGGTCTACAGACCTAAAGGGTGCTTGTCCCAGGAGCACTCCCGGGGCTGATCTGATATGGAGGGACCGGCCAGAACCTTTGCAGACACAGAGGGATCTATTGATCGTGTCACTGTCTTTTTGGGTGTTTGCCGTGCCAGACTGCTCTGCTCCATGTCCTTCCTCCTCCCTCTAACAATTCCCAATACAGGAGACAGACGCCCAACACAACATCGATCGTGTCCAGTATTTCTGACAGTATTTGGACCCCGGAATAGCAATACTTGAAGTCTAACAACACTATAAATAAGGTTGCAGCTAGGGAGGTTTGGGCATCGCTGAGGGGAACTGTTTGAACAGGCCAGCCAGAGTCAGGGTTACTAATGAAATACAAGGCAGCTGGTAGCAGACTTTTACTCCGGAAGGTGAAAACCCAGCACACACACGGGTACAATTCTAGGCCTGTTTAATTTAATTCACAGCTTATGGAATTCTGCAATGGCATAGCTAGCAGCTGCATGCTCTGCAATTCGCACATCGGATGGCAAAGAGTCCTGGGAGGCTGTTCAGGTACTGGAAGGAGAGCTCATGCCTTCTGAAAGGGCTCAAGGGCTGCCCATTTGACAGGTTATTTTCATGGGGAATGTTTTCTGGTTCATTTTCCTGCACGAATATTTCAGGTACAGAAAGTATCTTAAAATGCTTTTAAAAGCACTCGGTAAGTTTTCTCTCTACCATCCACCCATCCATTATCCATCCATCCATTATCCATCCATCCACCCATCCATTATCCATCCATCCATCCACCCATCCATTATCCATCCATCCATCCACCCATCTATTCGCCCATCCCTTATCCATCCATCCATCCATCCACCACCCACCCGAGTGCCCGTGTGTTGCTCAATGAGAACATCTAATGTTTAGCACAAAGCCAGCCCCCGTGGCTCACGTCCAGCCGTACGCTCTGTTGACACATCCTGTCTTGAGGCACTGAACGCTTTCTTCAAATAGACCTAACGATTCCAACTGCAAAACCTCTTGCCATGTAGCAGCCTGCCAGCACAGCGGACAGACAGACACAGGCTGTGTGTCTGAGCGCTGACCTTTCAGAAACATGCCTGCCCAAACCCCTTCCAGTACGCACGTTCAAACAGTAGCTCAGCTCAGGACTCTGCTTTTTGGATCTTTACAATTCATCGTGTTCCTCTTTGGCCTCTTGGTCCTTCAACTTGAATTCCTCAGCGGTCACTTTACCATTTCCATCCCGGTCTTGATTGGTGAACATGTTTTTCACGATCTTTTCAAAATCAAAACCAGGAGCTAGTTTTCCTTTGCCCGAATCGACTTGAGCTTGGATGTACTCTGAAAACTGAGTGGAGGGAAAGGGGGAGAAAACAGCTCACAGTGAGACGGACATTTAAAACTGAATGAGTATTTACTTGTTGTTGACTGTTAGCATTTTACTAAGGGTGTGTAAAAGGACACACGCATAAAGCTAACAACCCAAACTGGACTAATGCGGACAGACACGTGAGGTTAAATTGCTCTTTGTGGATTTCCTCGCTTATTCCAGTGGGTCCTGGACCCCTAACAAGAAAATTTCAGATGCCAATGCAAGCAGCTCACACTGTAAGAGAAACATCCACCTGCATCTTACAAGAAACCACACATAAGGGACAAAGAGTGAAACACAGAAATGAGACTTTACGTATCAGAATACCATGAGATTTGCTAAAGTCTCTTCAGGCATTATGCCTCTGGCTCGCCTCCATGGTGAGAAAGGTTCCAAGGTTAGTTTTCCCTAAAAATCCTTTTCCTGATGTGTATGATGAAGTTATTCAATGTGATGTGACAACAGCTGACAGAGGCCATGCTGCTGGCTTGCCACAGACAAGAAGTCTGCAGTCAAACACAACCTTTTCAATTCCTGTGAGCTCTGGCACCTCTTGTTAAATAAGCTTCAGCAAGGAAAGCTACTCCTGACATTAACTTACACCTCCTAGGCCAAGCACCTCTCCTATCTCCTCAGCTTCTCCCTCTCCTCCTTGCTAGGTGACCAGCAAGATGTGCCAGCAACAGTCACATCCAACATCACTCATTCCCTAGGCTGCTAAAAGTGCTTTTCTTCTCTGCAAGAGCAGAAGTGGAGGTAAACATGAGAGAGAGGAGGAGAAGGAAGGAAGGAAAACAAAGACGTGGAAGACAGTGCTAGGGGAAGGGAAATGAGACTCTGGTTTTACCCCTTTGGCTTGTTAAAATGCTCAAAGGCATCTCATGTTGTTCCACAGGGCCCCAACCTGCCCCTTGAGTGCTGCAGGCAACACTACTCCAGCGAGGAGGGACACAAAACAGCGTGACAGAGAAAGGTGAAAAGGAAGAGTTAAGAAGAAAATAAAGAATACAACTCCTTTCTTAGCCATTCTTACATTAATTGCTTCTTTCTGGTTCTCTCTCTAAGGCTAAATAACCACAATTTAAGTAAGTGACATGTTGCCTTCCTGTTAACTTGACAACAAACACCATGTCAAAGAAAAGGAAGAGACAGAAGGGAAGGGAAAGGAAGGGAAGGGAAGGGAAGGGAAGGGAAGGGAAGGGAAGGGAAGGGAAGGGAAGGAAGGGAAGGGAAGGGAAGGGAAGGGAAGGGAAAGGGAAGGGAAGGGAAGGGAAGGGAAGGGAAGGGAAGGGAAGAGGAAAAGAGAAGAGAAGAGGAGAGGAGAGGAGAGGAGAGGAGAAGAGAAGAGAAGAGAAGAGAGAGAAGAGAAGAGAAGAGAAGAGAGAGAAGAGAAGAGAAGAGAGAGAAGAAGAGAAGGGAGAAGAGAGAAGAGACGAGACCCCATTCTTCAACATCTGCTGCGATGGTGTTAGGAGAAAACATCCTGATGATGGTGGCAGGAGAAAATCGCTGCAAGTGTTTCTCATTGTTTCAGCTTACCTCCTTCCAAAAGAACCTCTCCATCATGATTTCTGGTCTATTTCTTCAAACAGATTGGGAGAGACTTCCCCATTCCACACCAAACATGTACCCTTCGGGCAAGCCAGACACCAGTTCCAGCAGTTCAATGTCGAAAACCCAATACAGCACTTACCAGCACTTCTCCTTTCTGTCACAACAAATGGCAAAGAGGGGCATGATCCTCACGTACACTGAAGGGTCTATTTCCTTTTAATCCATAATTAAATTTCTCTTCCTGCTCCAACAGCAGCTTCTCTACTGCAATCCCCAAACCCCGTGATCCCAAGCCCCCCAAATCTTCCTGTTCACTTCAGCAGAGGTGACCAAAACATGAAGGAAGCTTTCAGGATAAAACTGCATCCATCTTTTATTCTTTACTTCTAAAACTGCAGGAATGAATCCGTTTTCCTTTATCTCACCCACACACTGTGTATCGAGGTGCTAACTGACAGACTCCAGAGTGTTCCAGCAGCTTGGGATGCTGAAACCATGGAAGGAGTTTGGTTTATTATTGACAAAGAAAAAGGAGGTCACCTCTAACCTCTGCCCAGCAGCAAACAAGCACATCTCTTCAGGTACCTGGGTACACACCAAGGCACTAACAAACCACACAGTGTTTCAGACCATGTAGAGCAAATGTCATCTGAATGATGGCAAATAGCTGTGACAGGTACTTAACACAGCAGACTTCTTAGGTTATGAGGAGATTTTCAATTTCTTACATAGAACTATGCAATTTTATGTAATAATATATATATAATACTCCTACTTTTTCGTGGAAGACAGGTACAAGTGAAAATGCTTCCTTATTTCTTATCACAAATTAATTCTCCATTAGGCTTGACAGTCTTTATAAAACACAAACTCTTCTGGAGCTATTCAAAGAACCCAGCAACTTATGCAACTGTTTCCATACACATGAGAGTTTGTTGGTGATCTCCTGCCTGACTCCTCTTCCTCGAGTCTTTTAACTCAGAGGAGCAGTAGCAACCACACATCTTGGGATACAAAAGCTCTTGTCGCTTCTATAGTGTTCTTTTCATTATTGTTGTCCCTGTCATTAAAAATGGATCTGCCTCAAATAATGACATGAAAAACCTCTAAAAAAAGATCCCATTCAAGGCACTCACCTTATGCCCTAAGGCACAGCAAGTAACAAACCCTGTGTACTTGTGTTTCAGTTACTCAAGAGATGCTAAGTGGAGGTGCATTAGGATTCACTCACCAACTCCATCTTCTCCATACCCAAGATGAGGTGGAATAACGACTGTTCGGCGTTCCCCAACACACATGTCTTGCAGGCCCATGTCCATCCCCACCACCACCTGCCCAGGACCCCAGGACATGTTGTAGGTCTTGCCAAGGCTGTGTCTGGAGAGGAAAGGAGGAAGAAGACGACTTATAAAAGCCCTCAACATACAGTAGAGGATTTCTGTTGTTCCAAATTACCACAGAAAGAGCAGTTTCTAGTTAGTGTCCTGCCATTACCAAAAATTAACTACATGCCCAATGTTCTGTTCTACCAAGCAGTTACCTGAAGTTGTTCCCAAGGTAGCAAGTTATGGCCAACACCAAACAGAAGCGTCCCTGCTGCTGACAAGGCCTCTGATATTAAAATGATAAGCTTCTTGAATGCAATCCAATTAAAATCATTAATCCTGCAACTAAAGCCCCCAAAGGTGTTTTATCTCAAACAAGGCTTTTTGCCTTTCACATAATTCTTAACTAATTAAGTTGGACTTCTTAGCAGATGTCCAAATTCCAGAGGTACATTTGTTCCAGAACTACCAACCTGTAAGGATCAGGGTGCATTCACACGGATCAGCCAGCACTGTAATAAAATCAGTCACTACAACGTAGTAGTCACTGAACCAACACAGCATAGAAGTATCTCACATACTACTCCTGCTATTTAACTATATTGTATTTTGAATTCTACCTTACTGCTGGTGGCTTATTTCTAAACTTAGACATTATCACAACTTAAAGCCCCAGAAGTTAAACACATCTTGTGATTCTAAAAGCAGAGTTTGCAGTGTTATACGTGGTATGTGTCACAACACCAGCACCTAGATTGAGATGAGCTCTGAGCAGAAGCTCTTCCCTGTGAGGGTGCTGAGGCGCTGGCACAGGGTGCCCAGAGAAGCTGTGGCTGCCCCACCCCTGCAGTGTTCAAGCCAGGTTGGACACAGGGGCTTGGAGCAACCTGCTCTAGTGGAAGGTTGTCCTGCCCGTGGCAGGGTTGGAGCTGGATGAGCTTTAACATCCTTCAACCCAAACCAGGCTGTGACACTATGATTCTCTGACCCTTTCTCCTGGCAGTCTCCTTTCTTTGGTTATTTGGCTTGGCTGTGCCACCACAGGACACGCTGGTACAAGAGTATTATTTGGAAAGAAAATGATTCAGTGGCTAGGAGGTCAGCCTTAAAATTAGGAGCACGAGATTCATGATCTTTGGTTCTCTATAAACTGCTTCGAATAAGACAGTCTCCACATCCCTTGCTTCCTGCTACAAAATGAGCATTCCTGCCATATAAAAGGTGTTTTGATTCCAAACACATTACTTGCATACATACTCGCCTACAGCATCACATTAAGAGCTTCATGTCAGCCAGCTTTTTCAGCTCTGCAAGCTATGGTGTACACTGTGAAAACTATGAGCTGCTTCCTACATTAATTATAACCTGCTTAAAAATAGCTTTTCCCAACTTCCCTTCCAAAAAGAAATCTTCCAATCTAAATAGCGATCACTTGCACTACTCAAAGATGAAGGTGGCAAAAAAAAGCGAGCAGAAACATTCTTGTAGCTGCAGCAACCAGTGCCATGGGCTCACTTCAGTTCTACATGAGGCAGGAGCAGTCTCTTGCTTCCCTCATCAACCTACTGCCAACAGGAAGGAGGAAGAGGAAATGATCATCACCACCATAATCAAGCCCTCTGATAGTTCTCCATGCTGACACCAACAACATAATACACAAAAAACTAGCACCCATGTGTGTCCAGATGTGAAGGGTGACCTTTTACTATACACCACACTCAAAGAACAGCTTTAACAAGCCCTACACCACACAGACCTACCAGACCTCTCTTGGGAGCACCTGAACCCAGACAGAGGGAGCAAATCCTGCCCAAGAAACTGAACACACTCAGGCAGTTCATTCATACTGAGCCCAGTGTCGGACACCTGAACTGCCACACAGACAACCTCCTTCATCACTCCACCTGTAGTGTCTATGTTCTTCTCCAACACACTCCTACACCCTCTTTGTTCCCAGTTCTCTCATTATGCTACAGAATCATAGAATCAACAAGGTTGGAAAAGAGCTTTAAGCTCGTCAAGGTCCAACCGTTCCCAGCACTGCCAAGGCACCACTAACCCATGGCGCTGAGGGCCTCATGTATATGATCTGTGAACACTTTTAGGGACAGTGACCCCAGCACTGCCCTGGGAAGCCTGTTCCCAATGCCTGAGCACCCTCTGGGGAAGGAATTGTTCCTCATCTCCATCTAAACCTGCCCTGGTGCAGCTTGAGGCCGTTTCCTCTTGTCCATCCCTTGTTCCTTGGGAGCAGAGACCAGCCCCCTCCTGGCTCCATCTCCTGTCAGGCAGTTGCAGAGAGCGATAAGGTCCCCCCTGAGCCTTCTCTTCTCCAGACTAAACCCCCCAGGTCCCCAGCCGTTCCTCATCACACTTGTGCTCCAGGCCCTGCACCAGCTGCCAGGGATATTCTCTTTACCAGGGAATTTACTTACGTTGAGTCTAGCAAAGGTACCATCCAGGAGCGAAGCATTTGTAGTGATACTTCAAGTAATCTCCCTTCTTACTCAGGACGGTGCAGTTGGAAGGTTTATAAGTTCACAGTAATGCTGACTGAATCTGAGGGGTTGTGGAAGTCAACACGTGGATGTCAAAGACCAGCACTGCAGATCCTGGAATCTTCCCTAAATAGGAAGAAAATTAAAGAGTAGAGAAAGAAATGGTACCCAAACAGGCTTACAGTGACCAGTCTGCATCCTGTAGGAATATGTATTCCCACTGCGCCTGCTCCCAAGTTATTTTGCTCTTCTCATTCAGAATTAAAGGATTATTTAACTACTGCAAGCTGCATCCAGTGAAGGAGAAGCAGTGGAAAAAAGCATTAAAACCTCAGTTCAATGGTGAAGGAGAAAGACTGCATCACTCTGAATTTGAACAATATGCTGAAATGAAGCAATAACCAGGTATTTCCTGTGACCTTCCTAAATAACTGAGTTGTGTTTCATGTACCAATTCATTGCTGAGCATCGAAATTCCCATAGGACTTTGCATACTTCGAGGAAGCATCATGTCTAAAAGGTGACATTACCTTACAACGTCCTGACAGCAAAGCACCTCTTCTCCTCCTCCTTCCCAGGACAATGTGCAACTGCATTACAGGACTAACAGGCACATCCTGACCCGGGGAATGGGGTTTGTTGGTAAAGAGCCTGATTCCCAAACCAAACCAGCAGAGAATTTACATTCCCAGAGGAGAGGCCTTTTTGCCTAAGTCACTTTTCCCAAGTAACACCCCAGGAGGTACCTTTTGAAACACCAGCCTTAGGTCTGTGACTGGTGTGAAGGGTTACCACCTCCAACCTCTCTACAAGCGATCTCTGTAGGTGCTAATGAGTTTTCCCAAAGGAATGATAATTGTATGTTACGCACACACTTTGCTGTTACATCCATCCACCCCTTACAGAGGTGGTTTAGGAGTCCCCAAAAGCTGGGTCTGTGGAAAGAACGAGGAAGAAAACACGAGCTCCTTCAGCACAGAGAGCTTGTGAAGACACACAGGAAGGAAGATCTCACCCTGCAGAGCTCCTGGCACCCAAGTGCCAGTCTCAGACACCGACCATCCACACGAGTTCAGGTCACCGATGACATGTGAGGTTGTTCTGCATTCTTCCTGCCCTACCTATTAGTTAATTAAGCTCATTTTGCAAATCCTGGGTGTAATCCTGTCAGCTCTATGCCCACAAAATAACAACCTAAGTCTTTCAATGCCAAAAAAAAAGGGAACTACACACAAATGCACTCAACAATAAAGGAAACATCATTAATTCATTACAGAAGACTTCAATGAAAAGTCGAGCTCACCTCTTCCTTCTTCTCCATATCCAAGGTGAGGGGGGATGATTATTCTCCTTTTTTCACCAGTGCACACACCAAGCAAACCCTCATCCATTCCAGCAATGACATAACCTTGCCCAACGTAGGTGTCATACGTGCGGTTCCGTGAATAGCTGTGGGAAATGCATGTTAGCAGCGTGAGGAGTGCTCCTGCAAACACAGAACCCTGCAGGAGGGCTGCAACACGATCCTGAAACCAGTTCAGGTCATTAAGGAGCACTTGAGAGGCACAATGCAATGACCACGTTCAATGAATCCAGGCCACCAAGTTTCCTCAGTCAGCGATCGCTCGCTATCTGGCACTGGGACCCTGGTTAGGGAACAGCTTATCTGCAAACAAACACATTTCTGCTATATCTTTAAACTCACTTCTTTCTGTATTTTAGATTAAAACACGTTTTGATAAGTAACCGAAGAAAACCCAGTTCTCTCTTTTAAGTTTTCCTCTGCCCTGAATCTACTTTAGTAGGTGCTTATCAACTAGATGTAGTTTACGTTCATTCTCATGAGACACCCTTCAGACTATATCTCATTTTGCAACCACAGCTATGTAGTACAACTACTACAAGGAGAAGGTGGGATGCACATCATTAAAATGAGTCACACCAACAAACACTATCAATACTATCCCTCCCTTCCAACTATGCCAATCACTTCTATGCAGGCTGAAGGATCTGCTTCAACACCTAATGACAGAAACAAAACAAGCCCACACCAACAAATGAGGTTTATTACAAGGATGTGCCTGTCTTCTGCCTTTCTTCTACATGAAGGCACAACCCAAGGAAGGGAGGGCAGAAAGGTTTTAATTCATCTTTTCAAGTTAACTCTGGGGAAGAGTTAACCAGGACAGACCCTGATGTAATTCAACTGCTCTGAGCCCAGACAGCCCTGGCTGAGCTGCCACTATTGCAGAGGGAAAAACCACAGCAGCTGTAGCAGCACTAAACAATCTTCCATGAGTTTATTTTGTACAACATTTTACCATGGCTCATCTTCAAGTCTTTTCAGCTACTTGTGCCAACTGTTCTGAAACTGGAGTGAAAGTAGGGTGCTGCTTAGTGAAGAGCAACCAACAGTGGCAGGCAGCTACAAGGGTATTTATTATTCATCGTATAATTCTGTACACGAGTCTCACATGCCCACAGAGCTTTGAATTCGACACGACAACAGTCCCTCTTCCTTTATCACAGAAACCCCATCACTGAGTTCAGTCCTGAAAGACATCAGCCTCCAAAATGCAACCAGTTTTCAAGTGCAAATGGAAAGAGTGTCTTGAGATTAACCTTAAATGAGCCACTAGCATGTTGACTCCCAGTTCTCAGGACATACAATGGGAATCATATTGACCTGCTCTCTCTTCAGTAGCATCACCTATTTGGCAGATAAGCTTTATGGAGCAAAAAGTCTTCAGGCACGTGTGTCTGAAGCATACATGGCTTCACGAGGTGGATCACCACCCCTAGATGGCGTCTGTGATAGTCATAACACAAAGAGGTCTTTGTCTTCCTTCCTATATCGAAAAGTTTTCTATGAGGTTTTTAAGAGGACTCCAACTCCACTCAAAAATCGCAAAAAAGAAGGAAAAGCAAATAACTGGATCTATTCTGGACAGACAGACAAGTCAAAGTGCAAACGGGATCTGCAGGGCTGGAATGCCTGCTTACCTGGAATCAAACAATGTGCCATCCAAGAGCGTGCCGTTGTAATGGTACCGGAGGAAATCCCCCGCCTGGCTCCTCCGCTCGCAGGACTCGGGCACATGCTGGTTCTCAATAGCAATGCCATCTTTGGGGTTATGGAGGTCCAGCAAAACCACATCAAAGACAAGGGATGCTTGGCCAGGAATCTCCTTACCTACAGAAGTGTTGGAGCAGAAAATTGGTTAGAAACAGCAGAAGAAAAGTAACCTATGGCTGATAATCAAGCACCTACCCTCGCAAAATAAACCAGCATAATCTGCTTCTAGTCAGTCATTTTAAGTGGGTTTGTCACTCAGTTCTCCAACTCAGTTATTTCCTTCTGTTCCTACTGTGGTGGCACTGCCTCACTAAGAACAGCCTCTTCAGCAACACCTATTTTAGTCAATATAGCTCCATCCAAGCCGTGTGGTTTAGCCCACCAGTATTTCCAACACACTCCATGGAAGTGCATAAAATAACCATCAGAAGACAAATGTGGCACATTTATTCTTCCCATCATGTTAATATCAAAACAGGAGACCACATGATGGAGTTGAACAAGGGTAAGTTGAGTATCTCAGTGAAAAAGTACCTTTCCATCCATACACAAACCACAGTGTGGGTTGTTTTGACTGAGAACCATTGAGATCAAACCCAGCTCCCCCCAGTTTTGTTATCCACGGCTATCACAGTTCATGGTAACGAAGTCGTGGAAGGGGGATGAAACCTTGGACACCACAGACATATCCTTAAATATTAGAGGAGGGAAAGAATTTAAGGAAGAGTTCCAAACTATACCCAAGTGTCTCCTCATTTAACATGGGGACCTCTGCGTATGACCTGCAGGCTGCACACAGCCTCATACGACAATTAATCCATCCTCTAGATTATATTCTCTGAATGAAATAAAATTTTAGTATATAAAGATTACAATTTTATCCCAAAAAAACCCCAAAAACCTTGTACTTTCTAACCAGTCCAACCCTGCATCTAATACATTATAATACATTTTGAACCTCTCTCTCCACCACTTTGTTCCATCTGTCTGGAATGGGTAATAATGCTGCCCATAAAGTTAAAATACACAAAGTACAAGTTTGTTTTAAAATGTTAATTACTTATATCAAAAATATAGTAATAACTTTTACCATCTCCTTCTTCTCCATATGCCAGGAAAGGTGGTATTGTGATTATACGCTTCTCTCCTACACACATTCCCAAGAGACCCTGCTCCATACCAGGAATCAGCCACCCAATTCCTACATAGGTATCATAAGTCCGCATCCGATTATGGCTAAAAATGAAATAAGGAAAGAAAAACACAAACAAAACACAACTAAATGTCAGACAGAACAGTATTAATCTTTAAAAGCCCCATGCTTTTAAAGATTAATACACATTAAAGCACAGTATCACCAGCAGTGCGCCCTGGTAGCCAAGCAGCCACCAGCATCCTGGCCTGTCCCAGCACCAGTGTGGCAGCAGGGCCAGGGCAGGGACTGTCCCCCTGCACTGGGCACTGGTGAGGCTGCACCTCGAATCCTGTGTCAGTTCTGGGCCCCTCACTGCAAGAGAGACATTGAGGTGCTGGAGCGGGGCCGGAGAAGGGCACCGGAGCTGGGGCAGGGCCTGGAGCACAAGTGTGATGAGGAACGGCTGAGGGACCTGGGGGGGTTTAGTCTGGAGAAGAGAAGGCTCAGGGGGGACCTTCTCGCTCTCTGCAACTGCCTGACAGGAGGATGGAGCCAGGAGGGGGCTGGTCTCTGCTCCCAAGGAACAAGGGATAGGACAAGAGGAAACGGCCTCAAGCTGCACCAGGGCAGGTTTAGATGGAGCTGAGGAACAATTCCTTCCCCAGAGGGTGCTCAGGCATTGGAACAGGCTGCCCAGGGCAGGGCTGGAGTCACCGTCCCTGCAAGTGTTCACACACCGTGTAGCCGAGGCCTCAGCGCCATCGGTTAGTGGTGGCCTTGGCAGTGCTGGGAACGGTTGGACTTGATGATCTTAAAGGTCTTCTCCAACCTGGTTGATTCTGTGGTTCTATGCTGTAACTCACAAGTTGCTGCTGCAAAAAGCCTGCTCCTTGATTTACCAAGGACTGGCTGGGCAGTGTCTTCCAGAGTACTTAGCTATTTCAGGAACCTAACAGAGGTCTTGAAAAGTGGCTCACAAACCTAACGGCAGCTGTTACTAAAGCATTATCTTCCACTGAACTTCAATGAAGTCCACATGCTGCAAACTTCAAATCTCAGCATGAAAGTTTTAGCAGCTCAATTTCATTACAAACTCTGCTTAGTTTAGAAAGCTTGTTTCTAACTTGAACAGCTATGCTGCAGTGGTTATAGAAATTTTGAGCTGATTGCAATAAATAGTGATCTTGGTTTGTAATGCCCATGAAGAAACAATGTACTGTTTTACTGGTCTGAGTCAGTACCTCTGCCCTATAACCTCTAAGTAAGTTACTGACACTCAGATGATGCTTTTATTTCCTGTTTTTCTCAGCAATTAGCATTAATTGTTACACTAGTGAAGGGGGAGTAAATGATGGGTTTAAGTGAGATGAGATACCTACTAAAATACACAAAGACACACAACCCAGCTGCATACCTTGAATCAAACAGGGTCCCATCTAGGAATGTTCCATTGTAATGGTATCGTACGAAGTCAGACACCTGCACTGTCCGAGGACACTTCTCAGGTTTGAAGTAAGTCTGAACCTGCACTTCGTCCTCCAAGTTCCAAAGATCTATCAGGAGCACATCGAAATGGAGCACAGCATTGGGGGGTATCACACCAGCTGCAAAAGCAGAACAACACAACCAGTTTCATTTCCCTTTTTCTACAGGGCATCAGCAAAAAGGGAACAAATCCATGCACATCCTAAAAAAAAGGCACAGTGCACACCTTATTCCTTGTAATGCTTATATCCCCCTGGCCCCTTGTCACTGTTGCAGCTACTTAAGGGGCAGTATCTGGCAGCATGAACTGTTATCAAACACATTCATTGGGCAAACTGATCTTGATTTAGCATTTGTTGCCTCTGTTGAGCCTGTAGAGCAAGGCTGCTTCTGGCAATGGCAAGACCTTGTGCAGCACTGCCATCCCAAACCACAATAAGTATTTAACACCGAGGTGGGTATAAACACGTTGTGAACTTCAGCAGCAAGCTGCATTTGCTGAAGGTCCTGGAGAGTCAACAGCTCTTCCTTCAGCATGCAGGGGGAGCCTGGAGATATTAGCCAGGCTTAACAAACACCCCTGAGCAGGGCAGAACCTCTCTGAAATTCACTACTTGCCATTTCTACTCTTCTGTGTCTCCGTTCTCTACGTGCTCTGCTGAATCCCCTGCACATCAACTCCCTGCTGGCCCAGGGCTGTACTTACAGACACCTTCACTTCCATAGGCGAGCTTGGGGGGGATCTGCACAAAGCGCCGCTCGTTCACGCACATCCCAACCAGAGCTTGGTCCATCCCAGCAATAAGTTGACCTTTTCCCACAAACACGTTGAACGTGGATCCTCTGTCATAGCTAAAGGGGGAAGAGAGGGCAAAAACATCAGCAGTTCGTTTTGGGCTTGGAGCAACCTGCTCTAGTGGAAGGTGTCCCTGCCTGTGGCAGGGGGTTGGAGCTGGAGGAGCTTTAAGGTCCCTTCCAACCTAAACCTTTCTACCATTCCACCACTTTGGTGAGTAACACCACAAAAATATGACACCAGATTGATAAGCTTTATAATGAGACATCATGGTTGGGGACTTTCTGTGGGAGAAGAGGAAAAGGGAAAAGGTGCCTTTTTGAATACTAGTGGTGAGATTGGCCAGTGGTTATTTATTTTCTCCAGCTGGTTACTTATTTTCTCCTCCACATTCCCAGCTCTCACTTCAAGCACAGAGACATGCTTTAAACAACAACTTTGCCTGAACAAGAACCAAAAGAACTAAATGACCTTCCACTATGATAATACATGAGCATCTGAAAGGTAAAAGCAATGATGCTTAAATGGGTTTAAGTTTCCCAGCGAGGCCGGAGAACATCAGCATTGCCACAGCAGAACACTAACATCAGCTTCCGTGCGTTGTCTGACCACCTTAAATCTGCACAACGCTCCCGCCTGGCCGTGCCTGAATTACTGCTGCTATTTAACATTCTGAAGCGATGTATAAACATAGAGCAGGAAGGATTTCAAAAGCTTCATGCCTATTTTTAAGCCTTTGCTGCTTCCATTTTCTCAAATTCCTTTTCTCATTTAAAGGGCTTTATTTCAGTTGTCAGATAAAAGGCAGCCCTGGAAAAAAAAAAATGTAAATACAAAAGAAATGCTTGTGCCTCTTTTCCTGCTGAAACACTCTGGAAAGCAGCCAGGAGCTAGATATTGCTAGGGAAATGATGTCAAACTTTCCTTCCAGGACCATACGCATCACTTCCACAACACACTGAGCCTCCCAACAGGCCCGGAGCCTCAAATCCCTCAAGTATCCCGCTGAGTGACCTCTCTGTTTGCTCCATCATTCTCTCTTCTGGCAACCACTTCCCTTAGAACAGCCAGCCCTCTATACAGAGCACTGTACAGAGCACTCACTTTCGGTTGTGCAAATATCCCTATTCCCAGGCAAGGGTGGAAAATGTTTAAATTAGCTCCTGCCAAATCCTGCTATACGTGCAAAAACATAAAGAAGATGTGAAGAGTAGTAACAGGTTCTAAGAAACCAGAAATTTGCCAGATATAAACCTACAGCAAAGACGACATTGATGCTAAGCAGAGAACTGGGCAAAGCAGTGAACTGACCACGCAGCTCTGGACGAGTGACTCTGCTGATTCCTTAAAAATAAGTCAAATTAGTTTCTGTTAGTGGAATTTCCCAAATTAATAGCAGATGATGAGGCAAGCTGCTTCAGACTTGAAGCTGCAGATCGTTCAATGGCCATGGAAATAGAAGTGCGAATACTGATGGGGGGGGAATAAATAGGCGCACAATAAAGAATAAACATGGTCATGATTACTAAGAGCCTGTCAACAGCGTGGTAGGAAGAAGAGCAGGATGACCACCTCTGCTTGGGAATACAGGACGATAGTCTTAAACTGCAAGAATAATTCCAGCAGCTGAGGAAGGAACAAAGTTCCTCAGTTCAACACCCGGAGTGCCTTCTAGGCCGATTTCATAGCAGTCTTTGATGCTGGTAAACACTTCCCCAAACCTACAAAATACCCTAAAATCAACAGGCTTTTTGTCAAGCAACACAGACAAGTAGAAAATGAGCTTTTCCATAGGCTAATTTTACTATGTATTGACTGTATGCAGGGAACACTAAAGATTTTACGACAAATACTCCAAAATATTTCTTCCATTAAGCTAGAGGACATAAACCCCTCCTCATTTTCCACTGTCTTAACAAGACCATCATTGTCATTGATAGTAACAATAGACCACAGTGAATAACAAAAACCTATATCAGTGTGAAAGAAAACAATATGAGCTGAACAAACCTGACTTTATGCACCCTTTTGAAACGAAGGCAGCCATACAGATCCCCAAGTTCAATTAGACTATCACTGATGTTATTGATTTACTGATGTTCAGACGTCCCAAAGAGATAAATGCTGCGCAGTTCTGCACAGCCTGCTCCTGCCCCAAATAACTGAGAGCCAAATGACAAGGACCTTGGAATGAAGTGAGAGCCAACATCTGGGAAGCCCCTCCAGATGCCCTGCCTCGGTGCAGGCATGTGCTGGTCCCGCTCAGCCCACAGTATAAGCCTCGGTGTGTATGTGCAGAGAGCAGAAACGCATTTCTCAGCACACGGCTGGTTTTCCAATTGCCGCATACTTGCAAACCGAGCCGTGAGGATGCTGCCCTGTGTGTGTGCGTGTCCTCACATCTGCAGCTCAGCATGATTCTCCAAGAGTCTCACTTGCCAATGAGTTCACTGTCCTCGCTGTGCCTCGTCACTGAAGCCGCACCAACTCCAGCTACTGCATCCCAAACGTTACCCGGAGCAGCGCTGGGGAAGGGGCACCACCAGCCACTTCAGCTCCAGAGGAAGAGCTGAGCTTGCTTTGAAGGACAGCTACTTCCCTAAGGCACCAGATTCTCCTTGAAGCACAAGGAAGATTAGCAGGATTACTGAAAAGACATTTTGGTTTTTCTTTCTGATCAGTGGCAATGAATGAAACAAGAAAAAACAAATAAGCCATCGGCAGCATCAACATTCCTCACAAGCTCCTGATCCCACTGTTTAGGCTGCCTGATCCTAAAATAACAGCAGGAAAGCAGCCAGGTTCTTCACTGTACATAGGTCAACTTATCCAAAAACTTCTATGTAAGCACAGCCTGACAACTCTTACTTTTCTGGCAATGATAATGATTCAGAAATGTTTGCATTCCAGAAGGTTTGAGCCTGGAGAAGACATAGGAAACATACAGAACGAAATGGGAAGGGCACTGTGAGAGCCTCCGATACCATATGCGCTCCTGTTTACCAGGCTAACCGAATATCCTTACGGTCTCCTCTCTCGGCGCAGAAAGGTCCTGCTCGGCGCCTTGGAGAAGCAGCTGGAAGAATGCAGTGGGGATCCGTCTGGGCACGCAAACCACTGGGAACCGGACCCAGCCTCACAGAGCGCTCTCTCACCCCCAGTGCCCCGCAATCACACCCCAGCTCTTCATCCTTCCACATTCCACAGGCACCTTCCCATGGGGGCCCTGTGTCCTCGCTCGCACCGCACTGCCCAGCTTGCCACTGACCTGCTTCCAAGCGCTCACCCCAAAAGCGCCCACGGGATGAGCTGCACCGAACCTCGACCGCAACATCCATCCCCAGCAACACCCTCGGGGGACCGCGCCGCTCGCTGCGCCGCTCTCCCCTAGAGCACCCTCGCAGGAACCCAACCCCGAGGGGGCTGCCGGCCAGACCTGGAGTCGAAGCGGGTGCCGTCGGGGAAGGAGCCGAGGTAGTGGTAGCGCACGAAGTCTCCGGGCCGCACGGCCCGCGGGCAGCTCTCGGGCACGAAGCGCCGCTCGACGCGGAGCTCGGCGCCGTCCGGGGGGGGCTGCGCGGCGGGCACCGGCGGCGCCTGGCAGGCGGCCCAGCTCACCAGCACGGCCGGCAGCACCAGCAGCGCCCCGCAGCACCGGCCCCGCCGCCGCACGGCCGCCGGCCCCGCCATGGAGCGCTGCGAGCGGGCAGCGCACGGCGCAGGGAGGGACGGAGGGAGACGGAAAGAAAAGGGGGAGAAGGGGGGGAGCCCGCCCGCTCCTCCTCCCGCCGCTGCGAACTTGCAGACGTGGATGGAGCGCTCCCAGCCGGGACGGGGAGGAGCAGCCTCGGCGCCAGCTCCCCACACCCCGCCGCGATCGCTCCCCCGTCCGTCCGTCCGTCCGTCCGTCCCACCGGGGGCCGGTGCGACGTGGCGCTGCCCCCGGGCCGCCCTCCCGGCCTGTCCTGGTCCCCCCCCTCCCCTCCGCAGACATCCAGAAGCTCTTCAGCCTGGGAGGGAGCGAAGGCACCGGGGACGGTTGGTGCTGGGCTCGTACCGCACGTGTGCTCCCTGCGCGGGTTGGGATAGTTGTAGGTTTAAAAATCCCGTCGCAAATGTGCCATTTTTAGATCAAAACTCCGCAGGTAACAAGGTGGTGTTGGCATCTGCTGCTTGGTGAGCACCAGTCACAGGTATCTGCAACACCCTGCCAGGGAAACGGTGCGAAAGAGATGGAGAAAATGACCTGAGAAGCAGCCAGTGAGGCACCAGCGCCCATGAGGCATCACAGCCCCGACCAGCCAGCTCTCCCCTTCTCCTCCCTCTTGATCTTGCTGAGGAGGAACTCAGATTTGTTCTTCCTTGGAAGTGTTCAAGGCCAGGTTGGACACAGGGGCTTGGAGCAACCTGCTCTAGTGGAAGGTGTCCCTGCCCGTGGCAGGGGGTTGGAGCTGGATGAGCTTTAAGGTCCCTTCCAACCCAAACCATTCTGTGATTCTATGATAAGTTTTCGTTATTGATACACTATTAAACAAGCATAACCTCCACTCAGGTGGAGCACTCGTGACAAGAAACCACTGAAGGTGGGACAGTGATCAATGCCTGAGTGTTGTGTTCCATAGGCCCAGCTCCCCATTCCTCACAGAGCCACCAACACGCTCCATCACCCCGCAGCCGAAGGGATGCAGCCAAACAAAGCGTTTCTCAAGTGCTTTCTAGGAGATGGTGGCTGCTCGATGACCTAACCCGTGAAAAAAGTTGGCAACTCAGGCAGCTATTTGAAGATAACCAGATTTGCCGCTACAGATCCAACAACAGTCATGCTGCAGGTCCCAAACCAGCCCTGCAAAGCATCCTTGAAACAAGAGTGTAGATTGTCTGGCAGTTGCCTAGGTTGAAATAGCTTATTTTGATGTTAGTTTGTATGGACACGCTTATTTTCTTAAGGAGAACTCACAGCTCACCACTGGAGTATGTTGATACAACCAACACAAAGCTCGCCCTGCATCTGGCACTTCTTTTTGCCAGGTGGTGACACAGCCTTTGGGTTTTGCCCATTTATTGAGATGTTCTACATTTTCTAAACAATTCCTTGGACTCTTTCATATTTATGCAGTTTTGTCCTCAACTGTGTGCTGGGCTGCATCAGACAGAGCGTGAGCAGCAGGCTGAGGGAGGGGATTCTGCCCCTCTGCTCTGGGGAGACCCCCCCTGCAGTCCTGATCCAGCTTTGGGGGCAACAGCACAAGAGGGACGTGGAGCTGTCGGAGCGAGGCCAGAGGAGGCCACGGCGATGCTCCAAGGGCTGGTGTCCCTGCCCATGGCACGGGGTTGGAACTGGATGAGCTCTAAGCTCTAAGGTCCCTTCCAACCCAAACCAGTCTGTTATTCCATGATTCACTGCTCATCACCTCTGTCAGTAAAAATTCTCCACTTCTGATGTAATTACCATTGTCTCAGGACTGCTCTAAGTGCGATCAGTTTTAGTAGCTCCTAGAAGAGCCACATGTGCATTCTGTGTCACCACCCCTCCGGTCCCATCACCCTGTAACTCGTGCATCATGTGCTTCTCCACCAGCACCCACAGAGCTCAAGATCATTGTTGCTTTCTGTCCTCGTAGGGTTGTTCAGGTCTGTTTGAACACTAACCCAGCTTCCCAGGAAGCATTTTGGAGATGCTGAGCACTGTCAGATCGCCCGTTCTTCAGTCAGCCCAAAACACAGCAATGACTAACACGGTGTGAGCAGGGAGATAAATACAGACATGCCTAACACTCCAGTTCTGGATACCACTGGTGTGTCACTTGAGGTGCCATTCTGCTCCTTGGAATGTGCTTGAAGCCGAGTGCCAGGCAGTCATGATGTAAATTACAGTGTTTGCCACACATTCGGTCACATCAACATAAAAGAGGTTGTGACTAGTGAAATATTCTGCTGAGTAGCTGTTGGATTTACCCAGGGCTTAACCACTAACTGTTCTCAACTAGCCATCGCACAGCTAAGATTACAGGCCTGAAGGTTCAGGCCCTGGATGCCTCAAGTGTGTATAGTGCTTTGATAGGAAGGTTCTCTAAAAAGGTGGCATATCCAGAGAGGAAAAGATAGCGTGGATCTGGGATGTTTTCTAAGTAATCTCTCAATTACAGCTCAAGAAAAACAGAAGGAGTCCTTTATTTCTTAGAAAGAACATGTGAAATGCTGCAGCTTGCAGGTACCCCGAAATGATGGCAGGCAAATTTAGAGGAAACTCGGATTCTAGAAGTATAAAAGTGAGAGCAATGGGAATCACAGCGTGAATAGATATAAAATCCAAATTAAAAAAGCACGAGTTTGCTTCTAATCAGTAGGTGATGTTCAGAAAGGTCACAGCGTGATGCTGGGCTTGGCTGTATAATCTACAGGGACTGTGGATTACTTTTACCCTCTGCAGCTTTCCACAGCAGCTCCCCTGGCTTTGTGCTCTCTTTCAAACTCCTAAGCAGCTTCCTAGAGAACAGTTTTGGGTTACAACTGATGTGAAAGAGCCATTGTGCTCTCTCTGCTGAGCTGAACTGCAAGTAAGGAAAATGAAAGCCCCAATTATAACTCAAAGCTAATTTCTCCTTCTAAGCATCTGTAAAATTTGCGGAGATCTTCAGATACTTTGAATCCACCACAGAAGCACAGTGTATCTACACTGCTTTTAAGTATTAAATATGGCTAAACTACATCCATTGAGCATTCTCAGTAAGTATTGGTTTGAGTAAGCAGCATTTTGAACAAATACTGTTGTTATTTTATGCACCTACATGATAAATTCAGAATGCCTGGACCCTGAAGCAGCTCTTTGTACCCACGTTATTTTAATATCAATTCTATCAGTTACACAGAATTAAATTAGGTGTAATTAAATTTACTGTCAATGGTGTGACATGACCCTAACTGCCTTTAGTGACCAAAGAGATCCAGGTGATTTGGGCTTTTTTCCTTGGTGGGCCATAAGAAATACTGTGCCACAGAGCTCCTTCCTTGTCACAGAGTCACACTGGATTCATCAGCCTCCTCCACATGCAGATTTTATCCTGATTTACTACTGGTAGTGGTTTAGCTGTAAACACAAAAGTGCACAGAGCATAAGAAGTGGATACACTTTAAATTGAGGACACCTGTAGGCACGTTTCACTTACTCCAATACACCTTCAGTTTCTCTCTACTCCATCAACTACAGATGTTCCAATGGAAGTCAAACAAATAGCAGGTAACCAGCGTGAACCATTACTCACTTCCAGACCCTGCCATGCCAGGAGAAGGTCTCACTTGCCCCTTGGTACTCAGCAACTCCCCTGCAGAAGGTCACAGCATAATGAGGCACACTAACAGAGCTGTCTTCATTGGCACTTATCAGCCTCTCATTTAAAATGCTTTCAGACCTAAATACCCTTGAAAATGGAGAGCACAGGGGTTAAAAGTGACTGTTTCTGAAAAGCTGAGATTTCAACATAAATATGAAATCAGTCACCAGCTTTTCAGAGAAGTTCCTCTATGGAGGGGATAAACTTTTAAAAATCTGGTCATTGGTGACATACCTCATGTGAGGTGAGTAGCTGGAGATAAATGGGGAACATGTTGGGTAACAGATTATCAAAACTCATGTGAAATAAAGCATAGTCTAAATATATTACAGAATCATGGAATCCCACCCAGGTTTGGGTTGAAGGTACCTTAAAGCTCATCCAGTCCCAACCCCCTGCCACGGGCAGGGACACCTTCCACTAGAGCAGGTTGCTCCAAGCCCCTGTGTCCAACCTGGCCTTGAACACTGCCAGGGATGGGGCAGCCACAGCTTCTCTGGGAAAAGTCTGTGCCAGCGCCTCAGCACCCTCACAGGGAAGAGCTTCTGCCTCAGAGCTCATCTCAATCTCCCCTCTGGCAGGTTAAAGCCATTCCCCTTGGCCTGTCCCTGCAGGCCCTTGGCCAAAGCCCCTCTCCAGGTTTCCTGGAGCCCCTTTAGGCACTGGAGCTGCTCTAAGGTGTCCCCTTCGGGAGCCTTCTCTTCTCCAGGCTGCCCCAGCCCAGCTCTCTCAGCCTGGCTCCAGAGCAGAGCTGCTCCAGCCCTCGCAGCAGCTCCGTGGCTTCCTCTGGACTCGCATGCACAATCTCAGAGCTGAGTTGCTTAAACTGTGCAGAAAGGAGTGGTTTCTGCAACAAGGATCACGCTTGTTGTCTAAAATGTATCCAAAACAATCAAACCATGACTGATAGTTTGCCTGGTACAAACGGTCTTCAGTGAATCAAAGGGGAGGGCGGAAGCATTATGCGTTTATTTGAAGACTAAAAAGCTTCTCAAGAAGGTCTGTAAAACAAATGACCACAATTGGGTAACTAATGCATCCCGCCTAGGTTTTATCAGGCCAGTCTGTGCTCTGTCTGTGAGAACTGTTATGGCTCTATAAATTAAAAATAATAATGTCTTGTTCCAACATTCTTTTAAACAAAGCAGCCTTAATGGAGTTGGTTTGTAAATTAGGTGTGGACTATGACAGAACCCTTTTATGCAAGCCCCAGTCTAGCCTCCACTCCCACATCCACCCATGCCCTGCTGAAAGCATTTTGCCTATAAAATGCTTTCTGGAAGCTCTATGTTTCGGGAAGAGAAGAGGAAGCAGTTCCTCTGCAAACAACTTGACACGAAATAAACTAAGCCAGCTTGCCTGACATGTAAGGGTATCTGTTCTACTAGAGGTAAAACCCTCCTGCGTTTCGAAATGAGCACACCACAAACCCACTTTACCTGTCTTGGGTAAAAGGATTATTTGCAGAGGGGATTGGAAAAGAGGCGACTCAGGTCAGTCACTCCTCTGTGTACTACTGCTGCAGCTGCCAGTGGCACTGTCTGAGCAAACTGGAAACAGGACACCTTGTTATTTTATCCTTCATCCATATTCATGTGTGAATTCCCTGGGAACTGCCCGCAGTGCATAGGTGTTACCAAGTACTGCTCACTGGTTCTTAGTATATCACAGAGTCACAGACCGGTTTGGGTTGTAAGGGACCTTAAAGCTCATCCAGTTCCAACCCCCTGCCACGGGCAGGGACACCTTCCACTAGAGCAGGTTGCTCCAAGCCCCTGTGTCCAACCTGGCCTTGAACACTGCCAGGGATGGGGCAGCCACAGCTTCCCTGGGCACCCTGTGCCAGCGCCTCAGCACCCTCACAGGGAAGAGCTTCTGCCTCAGAGCTCATCTCAATCTCCCCTCTGGCAGGTTAAAGCCATTCCCCTTGGCCTGTCCCTACAGGCCCTTGCCCAAAGCCCCTCTCCAGGTTTCCTGGAGCCCCTTTAGGCACTGGAGCTGCTCTACGGTGTCCCCTTCAGGAGCCTTCTCTTCTCCAGGCTGCCCCAGCCCAGCTCTCTCAGCCTGGCTCCAGAGCAGAGCTGCTCCAGCTCTGGGGCCTCCTCTGGCCTCGCTCCAGCAGCTCCACGTCCCTCTGGTGCTGTTGCCCCAGAGCTGGATCAGGACTGCAGGGGGGGTCTCCCCAGAGCGCAGCAGAGGGAGAGAATCCCCTCCCTTGACCTGCTGCTCATGCTCTGGGGGTGCAGCCCAGCACACAGTTGGTTCTGGGCTGCAAGCACACGTATGTAAGCATTCCACACGTATGCAAGATGCTTACCCAGGGTCCAAGTGCAAGAAGATCACCTCAATCTCTCCTCGTCAGCAAGTATTTAAGTGACTCTTGCATGATTTTTTATGCCCGTTTTGCATCTTGAGAGAAAACAAGTCACATTCAGACATCAAGTCTTAACACTTCTACTAGAAATTTCAACATTCTTGTGGAAGCAGACTCTCACAGATCCATAGGATATTAACTACATCTCTGAACTTGTTTTTAACAGAGAATAGCCCATCTGTGGAGCAACTGGAGGGTGGTATTCCAGTAACCTCTTGCAGCCATCTGATCTGTGCGCTGAAAGACAGTTTTAGACCCAGGCTTACAAAATTGGGTGCTTTTGTATCACACAACCAGCTTTAGGTGTTTGCACAGAGCTGGTTAAGATCATACTGAGTGCTGGGCACGTTCTGATCCCATTCCTGGTTTGCTGGGCTGTTGCAGCACAGCTCACAGCCTTTGTGCCTGCCTTCTCCACCAACCACTGCAGCCAAGTTTATCTGTCTGTGCTTATGCTTAGGGCCCTGAACAACCATCCCATGCAATTTGTGTGGGCTAAAGAAACACTCCATAAACATAAAGCCAAGAATTAAAGTCTTAGCAAGTGAAAGAGTTATTATTAGTCCAGTTACAGTCATGCTAAGACTTATAGTCAAATTAGCTGATTATTGCAGCTCATTCAATAACATTATAATTCAAACTACTATACACAAACCTAGCATTGTCTATGCCTTTCTCTGGTCTCATGCTTACCCTCCCACTGGGCTCAAAAGATCTCTAGAAGCAGCAAGGCTTGGTTATAGTAAGCTGTCAGCATTCCAAGTCCTTTGCCATGATTACAGTGCTAATACTTACAATTTCTTCTTCCTTTTTGCCAGGAGGAGAATGATGATGTGCATTTCTTCCTCCTCACTTTAGGTCATTTTTATATGTTTGCTAACAGCCTTTCAACCTGCTCCTTCTTTGCTGGCTCACAGTTCCATGTTACATCCCAGTTTACTGCATGTTTTAGGTTTTACCTATGTTGCTGACTTGTTCTCTGTTCTCTTTATTAACTCACAAAGTCGACTGACTCAGCTTCTAAAGCTACATTTCTTCAGTGACCTGTGGTTAAGTTTGTGGTTTGTGTCTATAGCCCTGAGGCCTCCATTACTGTGCTTGAGTTTTCAATGCTGCCACTGCTATCTTGCATTTTGGGAGGCCCAAAACGCCATGGGATTTTTCCCCACAGCCTCCAATCTGCATTCCAGATAATTTAACTAATGTTTTATTAACACTGCTTACCCACCTGTAGCCAGCATCTATTTGTTTTGGCAATACCACTGGGACATTGTTAAAATTACATTATAACTGGGCAGAACACCTCTCATTTCCCAGTTTATTTAAGCAGGACCAAAAAGCAGCACACAAGGTTGGCACACAAGGAGAAAGCTCTATTAGAGGATGATAAATGGATTGTTTTTACGCACTCCACAAGTGACATTAAGGAGCACAGGCCATGCACAAATCTGCCTAGATACAGACTGCACTAAGAAAGATGAGATTAACTTTCAAGCAATGAGGGAGTGTTCCTGGATGTTATTCATAGCAAGAGTAGAGTAGTGGAATGAAAGTATGAAGACTGCTAGCCCAGCATTGGGAAACATTATTTGTGTGTGTTTGGCATGAGTTTCAACAGTCTAATATCAGAATTCCTTTCTCATTCCTGTCAGAGACACTCCTGGGTCAACTTGTATAACTAACCCTTGCTTCATTGCTACTGCTGCTATGCTGGTCCTGCTGTATCACCCTCTCAACAGGGTCAGGGGAAGCAGAAACTCTAGAACTGTAAGTTTCCATTCATCTCTTTGCAGTTACCTAGAAAGAAACTGATGATAACTTGACATTTGGGAAGTATTTGAAGCCTAAAAAGCTGCAAAGTTTGGATAGTTTTGAAAAACCTGTGGTTAAGTGGGAACAGCTGCTTTGCACGGAACTAACAGAGCAGCTGTTTTAAGAAGAGAAAGACCTCTCCCTGTTTAACAGAGGTGGGAAGCACAACCAAGAATCTCTGCCTTCAACTTTTTAGATTGTACTTTTCATCACTTTATTTCTGGAGCCTTTTTAGGCAACTTAACCAGTGTTCCACTGGAAAGTTGGCAGCTCAGAGGGGACATACCAAAGGCAGATACTGGCACTGAAGATGGATTTGCCTATTTTATTTGATACTCCGGGCATCATTTAAATAAGAACTGTTTTATCAGTCACTGTATTCTGGAGAAGAAATTCTGGAAAGGAATCTGCTTTTGCAAGGGAAAAGCGCTTGCAAACTGATCGCTGATACAACAATATAGCCAAAGCTCAGGAGGAGGAATTTCCTACAGCTATGAAAAGACAAAGCCTGGCTACCAGGCAAAGAATCTAGCCTTGATCCCTGCTAAGTCAGTAGCAAAACTCCTGCCAACCCTGACGACAGTAAAACTATAACCGTTGGGGGTTAAGCAGCAGTATATATATAGATTTAATACATGAGGAACATCCACTCTGGAATAATTATCATCCCTCTTAATAAGGGGTTCAAATTGCAGCGATCCTGACTCAACCTCTCATCTGTCAAAAACAGATAAATAGAGAATTACCCGTTTCATTGCATCTGGCTGTCTCTTATGAAACCAAAGCCCTGCCCATTCAGCTTGGGCACAAGCGATCCCACAAAGGATGGTATGCTTTGTAAGAACTTGGGAGGCTCTCCAAGAGCTGTCAGCCAAAATCTCCCTTCCCCACTGTTGTTGCATAATGCACCATAATGCAAATGCATTTGAGTGCTTCTGCTGCGGCCTCATTCTTCCAAAAGTGTCAATGGCACAACACAAAATGGCCAGGACCACATATAGTTACTTGTATTTGTTTATAAAGACTGGAAAGCAAAGGGCAAAAACTTGTGAAAGACGCAAGTTATTCGGTGATTTCATTTCCCTAAAATCTTAAGGGAGTTAAAATAATGAAGAAAGATCAAAGATAGCTTATTTTCACTGTGTGGTGGCTTGAAGAGACAGTAAGCATTACACTTCTGATGGAACGGGTGACACTGCCACTACAAACTCGAAGTGATCAGTAAGGCAGTATCTCCACAGAAGGATGGAGGGAGTTCATCCATGCAATCAACAACCAGAGGCTTGGAGGACAGAATTTACACGAAGGAAGACAATCATTCCTCTTTTAAGTACCAGCTTATCAGTCTTTGGGATCACAGAATCACAGAATCAACCAGGTTGGAAAAGACCTTTAAGCTCATCAAGTCCAACCATTCCCCAGCACTGCCAAGGCCACCACTAACCCATGGCACTGAGGCCTTGGCTACACGGTGTGTGAACACTCGCAGGGACGGTGACTCCAGCCCTGCCCTGGGCAGCCTGTTCCAATGCCTGAGCACCCTCTGGGGAAGGAATTGTTCCTCAGCTCCATCTAAACCTGCCCTGGTGCAGCTTGAGGCCGTTTCCTCTTGTCCCATCCCTTGTTCCTTGGGAGCAGAGACCAGCCCCCTCCTGGCTCCATCCTCCTGTCAGGCAGTTGCAGAGAGCGATAAGGTCCCCCCTGAGCCTTCTCTTCTCCAGACTAAACCCCCCCAGGTCCCTCAGCCGTTCCTCATCACACTTGTGCTCCAGGCCCTGCACCAGCTCCGGTGCCCTTCTCTGGCCCCGCTCCAGCACCTCAATGTCTCTCTTGCAGTGAGGGGCCCAGAACTGACACAGGATTTGAGGGGCAGCCTCAGCAGTGTTGAGCATTTCAGTGCTTAAAATGAGATGTAGCTTTACGAAGGAGCTTCAGACTACAGCTACAGTTCAAATAACTTTGCTCAGCTGCTGTCCAACCCTAATTTCTAAAGACATTTCCTTGCTCAGCTGTAGAGTTTTCCTACAGGTGGGTATTTCTGAATACCTCAGGTGGTACCACAATTTTAACAGAAACAAGCAAGTCAATGCTTAGTTCACTCCTGTGCTTGGTTGGGATCCAAATCCTTGATGTTCTTCTGCCCAATTTTCCTAAAAGGCTTGCTCCTGTAGACATTTACAGTCTTGAACACTGTCACGGACTGTACAAAACGCAGCTGTGGCCATTGTGTTCTTTCAGGCATTTGCTCCCTCATTCCCCCTACATGATGATGTGTGGCAGTACACACCACAGCAAAGGTTCAGCTGTGAAGGAACACTTTTCACTTTTCACACAGAATCAATGACCTAAGCAGGGGCCAGAGCCCAGTTTATAAATAACTCTCGAGTTTTAAAATGAGATTAATCTGAGAAGTGGGAAGTAGGAGCACAATACTGTCGTGTGGTGCAACGGTGCTAATCAAGGGAGAACGGGGTTCTGGCCCCTGCTTAGAGCATTGATTTTGTATGTTAGAGAAAGAAGTACAGTTTCCAGCATTGGGATGGGCCCCCCTCTTAGTGTTCTCATAGACAAGTTCAAACACACTTGTCCTTCTGATCCCATGAATCTCAAATGCTTTTCTCTGCTGCTCCCAAAGAGTGGAACACAAATGGCTGGTGGCCCCCACCAATGTAGCCATTAACATGATGGTTGGGGTATTTTTTCCCAGTGCCACCATCACTGAATGCTTAGACCAAGGAGGAAACCGAATCCAAGTCTCTCGTTTCCTAATTGTTAAGCTAGCATACAAAAGAAATTGCAGCACTTCCACTTACACTGAACTTTTAATTTCTCTGTAAGAAAGCGTGTCAGCACCTCTCTTCACAACCAAGGTTCCCAAGTGGCTCGAAGTGCTGTTCAGTGCTGAGGTCAGAAATGGTCCAGACATTAAGAGCTATGGATGTCTCCTATGAGCTAGCTTCAGGCAGCGGTGGGCTGGCCACGCTGGATTTAGACTGTGCTCTGCTCAGCGTGCTGCTGCTTCTGGATCCCATTAGGAGGTACTCAGCTTCCCATGGAGCCTAACACGGGTTCTGGATTCTTCTCCTGTGCGTAATATCTGACACATAATCAGAAACAGATCCTGGCTCAAAGCTCTAGCCAGCCAAAAATGGAGAGAAACAGATTGGCTGATGCTCTGCCAGGGCCACGCTCTCACAGGAATACTGATGCCCATGGGATGACACAGATGTAAATGAATGCGGCTATCGCTTGTAGCTGAAGCATTCAGTTGTTTATAACAAAGTTGTAGTGGATATTATGAAACACACGAGCCTTTTAGATACTTCACGTTGGGAGAGCAGTTAATGTTCCTGCTTAGATGTTTTGATGAAGCTGGAATTACAGCACCGTAACAGCCAGCTCTTACGGTGAGACAACATTTCCCCCACAATGAACTACTTCAAATGTCTGAAGCACTATATTCAAATAAAGGGAAAAAACAATGTAACTTCAAATAAATATCCTGCTAAGCACAAGGAATCAGATCCTCAGCTCATATAAACCCTTTAAACAGACCAGATTTAAGCAATAGATAAGCAACAGATACTGAGGATCTTTGCTCCAGAACAAATAGAACTGAAAATAACGACTACTTTTTTTCTACTCCCTCCTTCTTCCCAATTCATTTCGTTTTGGTCTTTCCTAAGGACTGATACAAAAGCAATTGTCTCCTTGGATAACTTTGGGGCTACCTGCAGCTTTAAATACTCTTCCTCTATTAAAAACGGAGGGTAGAAAAAGCCTGAGCTCACAGCTAGGTACTTCTGAGCAGGGTAACAGAGTGATAAAGCCCACTTCTAAGGCAGATGAGGAAACACATTAGTGAATTATTTGTACCAAACCAAAGAAAGAACACTGTGGCTGAGCAGATTTAGGTACCTGTTTAATTTTACCTTCTGTGTGTCCCATTCAGTTGCTGCCAGAAAGAGTATTACACCAATGCCCTGATGTGCTCAGAAATCAAGGCCTGGACGTACAAGACGCTAGGATGCAAAGAACACAGCCAAGCTCTCACTGACTTAAGGGGAAGAAGAGGATAATATACCACAGTCTGCCCTTCTGCCTCCACTTGCAACCCCACACTTCTCTTGAGACTATGCACTTTGCTCCTGAATTTGTGTCAATTATTTTCTCAAGGCAGAAATCATTGAATCTGAGGTTAAACCAGGCCCTTACCTGCTCCAAACTGGCAGAAGTCTTCTTACTCCAGCCAAGCCAGGACAGTCAAGGGTGTACAAAAGCAAGACTGGTAGGGGTTCTAGAGAACTCCTGTGTCTTTTGCTATTGCACACATCCCTCCCACAGAATATTGTTCATAAACAGGAAAGTCTCCACCTGAGAATTCATTAGGTTTTCTGTCACTGTCCTAACACTCTGGAAAGCTGTTTCAGGGTCTGACTACTGTGTTGGTTTGAAAACATGAAGTAAAAAGGCACTTGAAAATAGCAAAATAACACTGGAATGAGAAGGGGGACAAAACCCTCCATTATATCACTCGGGTTTGCTTCCAAAATAAAGTCTCTATTTAGTAGGCATCAGCCCAGCCGATACATAACTTTTAGTAACTATTGCCAGTTCTCTAAATAGAGTGAAAAATTGACACTGTGTCTCATCTAAGTCCTTTCAGGCATTCTAAATGCAATTACAACACCTAAAAACATTTCTCCTGCCTCACTCATTGCTCGAAGATACATGACCATGTAAGGGACTGATGGCATTTGACATGTTCCCACACGCTGGCAGTGTCACAGCAGCAAATCTCTTGGCCTCCAGCAAACATGAAATCATCAGTTTAACGTGCTCCAGAGCGGATTACCTCAAATCACATCACCTTGCATTCGCCTCATACTATGTGTAGACACACTGGTATGTAACTCAGATTAGCAAATAAACTGATTTTGCCTCTCTAAGCCTTTAGAAAAGAGGTCTTCATTGAGTTTTGCACCTCGGGTCAACTGCTGCGACCTGCCATTTCAAGAGATGGCAGCAGCTCAGTCTCTTCTTCTCAGATTAGGCCCAAAGAAAGGCTACTAATAAAACTGCTGAGGGGCCCGCTGCAAAGCAGAACACAGGAGCTAACTACAGACCCATGGGATGAATCATAGAATCATACAATCCCAGACTGGTTTGGGTTGAAGGGACCTTAAAGCTCATCCAGTTCCAACCCCCTGCCACAGGCAGGGACACCTTCCACTAGAGCAGGTTGCTCCAAGCCCCTGTGTCCAACCTGGCCTTGAACACTGCCAGGGATGGGGCAGCCACAGCTTCTCTGGGCACCCTGTGCCAGCGCCTCAGCACCCTCACAGGGAAGAGCTTCTGCCTCAGAGCTCATCTCAATCTCCCCTCTGGCAGGTTAAATGAATGAAAAAGGTTTTCTCACAACTTACACAGCATCTCATGACATCTTCACCAGATGGACACATTGGAATTAGTTTATGAAGAGCAGAAGTTGGTTTTCTTTGAAGTGTATCTCCAAGATCACAGCGCTTTGCTGCTGAGTGTTGATTTGTGCCCGAATGGCCGCTGCGTTCCTTCCAGTGCCAGAAAACCTACAAAATTTGGAGCATGAAATAAAAAATCATCAATATTATGTAATACTGGCATGATATGCAATAAAGAGCTGGATTATTTTGTTTAAACCTTAAAATAAGCACCGAATCCTTGCAAAAGACTGTGACAGAAATAACTGGACAAAAATAGTGTCCTGGGATCGGAAGTTATGATGGCAGCCACTTAGCTGAAAGCAAGTGAGAAACAAGACGTGATATTTCATCCCAAATAAGTGAGGTTTTACCAAGTAGAAGCTAAAACAACATTAAAATAGTGCTTGTTTAATAATATTACGTGGTTAAATAAACCCTTATAAAGATTGCTATTTCCATTGTAAAGATAGGCTTTCTCATGGCTGTTTTTGTCCAACTCCAGAACCACATGGTGTTGTAATATCAGTTTAAAGGGAACAGCACCCTTTGCCTTCGATGGGCACTTTTGAAGCAGTCAATATCACCTTCAATTCCTCAACTTCTAAGATCCATCTTGTATGTTTCACTCAGCTCTCAAGCAATCCTTGGAATCTCATGTGCCCTTGAACCTCAGTGCGAGGCTGAAGCAGCAATTCAAACTTCGCCTTCCCGACACCGACCTGCCTCCATTCCTCATCCTGCAGCCAAAGGATAACAGCCGGGGCAGGAAACTGCAAAACTTAGGGATAGATTGGGCTGTCTAGGAGGGAAGAAGCCCTTTGAGGAGGGAATTGCCCTTTGCTTGTCAGGCAGCTCCAGCATGGCCCTGGCCAGAGCTCGCTGTGCCTGTCCCTACCTCCATGGGCACCAACCCACCTATTGAAAGAGAAAAGAAAGACAACAAACCTGCCTCCATGTGTTCTGGATGCTGCAGGACACATCCCTGACCTTCTCCTCCCTCACATCCACGCCTATTTTGGCCTCTGGTGGCCGGTTACCACCGCGATGGGGGCTCTCCTTGCACCCACAGCCATCTCCTCACGGCCGGACACCCCTCAGCTGCATCCCCATCGCCGGGACGCCTCAGTAAGGGACACACAGCACCCTCAGCCTCTGCTTCTCCACCTGCCCTAATGGTGTGAATGGTTGTGGCACTGAGGTGTTTTTTGTGTTATTATTACTTATTTATATTAAATATCGGTGTTTTGAAGGCGCAACACTCCACACGTTAGTTCTAATAGCCGGGAATGGGGCCGGGAATGAGGCCGCCTCACGCTGGGCTGAGCAGGGCCGCCCACCCGGGCCCGTGGCCGCGGGGAGCACACCGAAGGCGGCCGTGGCACCGGAGGAAGTCGGCGCTTGGGCGGCCGCGCCCCGCCCGGGAGGGGAAGTGAAACCGAAATGCGCAGCAGGGAGGGGCGGGCGCGTCGGCGCGGCCTCGGCGTCCGCCGCGGCTCTGCCCGCAGCCGGGATGTCCCAAACGGCGCCGCAGGGCCCGGAGGAGGAGCAGCAGGGGAGGGCGCAGCAGCAGGAAGAGGCGAGGGGCAGCCAGGCGCGGCGCAAGAGGTGGCCGGAGCCCGCGGGTCGCGGCGGGAAGAGCCAGGAGCGGCAGGAGAGGAAACGGAAGAGGTTGGAGGCGCAGCAGCTCCAGAAGATCCAGCACCTCGAGTCCTTGTAAGGAGCGGCGGAGGAGGGAGGCTGCCCGCGGGGTGGCGGGGCCGGGGCTCCCCGCCCGCTTTGCGGCGCGTTTCCAGTGCACGGCTCGGAGGGAGGGTTAGGGATTTACCTGCCTCCTGGCCCCGCGGGTGGCGGAGGCCCGGTCCCTTCCCTCCGCGGCTGCTCCAGTCCTGTATAACGATGTGAAACCGTGTCTCCTTTTTCCCCATAAGCAGGCCGTGTCTCCGGCAGCGGGGCCGCTTGCAGAGCTGCTCGGTGACTCTATAACCATAGGTTGTGGGGGGGGAAAATGGGTTTCTTCCAGGTTCCTGGAAGGCTTGGAGTGGCAGCATAGAAGCAGAGGTTGTTCAGGCGCTTTCCACTAGAGTGGGTTAAAAAGGAAAGAAAGAAATGAAGATACAAAGGTTTGAGATGTGCCTAATGACTCCATCTGCAGTGCTGATGGAGATAAACCAAAAGGTTTACGGTATTTCATTGAAAGGGGTTTAATGGAATAAACAGGAGGTTCACAAGAATATGATTTTTTTTTTCCTTTCCAAATGGAAGTAAAAATCTGTTCTGAAATGCACTAAACAGCACTCAAAAATGAGACCATTTCATAGTGCCTTGGCATTTAACTCCCAACGCAGGCACTTTCGCAGGTGCTGTGCTCTGTGTAGCTTGCTGTTTGGATTTAAATACGTTTTGTATCTGCTATTAACTCTAGAGAAATGCTGCAGGGACGATGATACTTGGGTCAGTATGGCTCTGTCTTTAATACACAGAGAGATTAAATCAGTATGTGTTAGGTTTGGCTGGCAGGCCTAGAGGTAAGGAATGGTCTGACGTGACCAGTTTTCAGCTGGCTGTGTCTATGATTCAGCAGCGCTGGAGTTAAGAAATGTGGATCGGTGAGATCTTGAGGAGGGAGCTACAGGAAAAGAGAATTGTGCATTTATGATAACTGAAGGTGAATTGGATGTACCACACATCCCTGTAAAGCAGCGCAATCAGAGTAGTTCTCCCACATGAGTATGAACCCGAAGGATGTTTGCGAGAAGTGTGTGTGGCCATATGAGAAACAGTGTGTCTTGATAACTACTGAGTGAAACCCAAGGGAAGATGTGAGGTGAAAGTTTTAGCTCTATGCCATCAAAGTACTGTATATTCTCAATGTATTTGTGCTAAGCTGCAGAGTAACGATGTTCCTATTGCTTTTCAGCTATGAGAAACCTCCCCCTGGGCTAATTAAGGTTGGTAAATACATTGCAGTAAATGTTTAGCATTACAAGGGATTTTCCATACAACCTGTTACCTGTAGGTGCTTCCAGTGTAAAACTCAATCTCATCAGTTACAACCTGAACTCTTTGATTTGATGAATCCAGAGTGAAATGCCCAGATAGGATGAGACCAGTTCTTTCATCACACACACTTCATGCAGTATCTAATAGGGAGGCTAAAGGGGAGTCATCTATGGTAAAGCAGATTTTGAGTTTGAATGACATCTTTTCAGGATGCTTCTGGGTTACTTATGCTCGAATAGTTGTGTAAAAAATACTTCTTTTCCTTTCACAATTATAATTTCTTTTGCCCAATTTGTATACCTAAGCCATCATTTAGTGCTTTTAAGCTAAAGAAATACTCTCTGTGATGTAAAGGCTGCTTTTAATCGTTATGTCTTGTTAGAAGGAAGAGGAAAAAGAAGCCTCTGCTTGTCTGTTAAGTTTTCATTTACATTACTTATTTAAATAAATTACTAAAATAAACAGGAAGGAATGGAATTATTATGGCAATAAAGTCCAGACTGGAAAATTCAAGGGTGAGGGACAAAAGAAAATTACTTAATGCTGTTAAAAGCATTTAAAATCTCTTACATGTTACAAGAAAAAGAAATGTTACGGGGAAAATAGCTTCCATTTTAAGTGAAAGCCTGAACATTTGCGGTATGAATTTTTACCAAGGTCAAGAAGTTATTTTATTCTCCTTATTTTTTTTCATAGGAGAATGAAACAAAACCAGAGGACTGCATACCCGATATGCCGGGCAATGAAGGTGCCCGAGAATTCCTGGCCCATGCCCCTACAAAAGGGCTTTGGATGCCTTTGGGAAAAGAAGTCAAAGTCATGCAGTGTAAGGCTGAAAATATTCCAGATGTCAGTGGACCTTCATGAGCCATCCACTTACACTGGGGGAGGGCAGAATGTCTGCTGGACAGATGAGGAGGTCCATGTAGATTGGCCAGCAGGTCAAGGGAGGGGATTCTGCCCCTCTGCTGCGCTCTGGGGAGGCCCCCCTGCAGCCCTGATCCAGCTCTGGGGCAACAGCACAAGAGGGACGTGGAGCTGCTGGAGCGAGGCCAGAGGAGGCCCCGGAGCTGCTGCGAGGGCTGGAGCAGCTCTGCTCTGGAGCCAGGCTGAGAGAGCTGGGCTGGGGCAGCCTGGAGAAGAGAAGGCTCCTGAAGGGGAGACCTTAGAGCAGCTCCAGTGCCTAAAGGGGCTCCGGGAAACCTGGAGAGGGGCTTTGGACAAGGGCCTGTAGGGACAGGACAAGGGGAATGGCTTTAACCTGCCAGAGGGGAGACTGAGATGAGCTCTGAGGCAGAAGCTCTTCCCTGTGAGGGTGCTGAGGCGCTGGCACAGACTTTTCCCAGAGAAGCTGTGGCTGCCCCATCCCTGGCAGTGTTCAAGGCCAGGTTGGACACAGGGGCTGGAGCAACCTGCTCTAGTGGAAGGTGTCCCTGCCCGTGGCAGGGGTTGGAACTGGATGAGCATTAAGGTCCCTTCCAACTGAAATCATTCTATGAATCTATGACTCATTCTGATACAAAAGTATCTTGAAGGATGTAGTAGCCTTGCCTAGCCTTTCATAAAAGCCATACTTTTATGAACATCATACTATTTGTTCCAACACTTGGAAAATATTTTGCATAAATATGTTTTTGGTGTTTTCCTTCTGATCTGGCTCTGAGATGCAATTCACTGCTGCTTTGTTTTTAAAGGTTGGAGGTGTAAGCGTTACGGACACAGAACAGGAGATAAAGAATGCCCGTTCTTCATTAAAGGCAACCAGAAATTGGAACAATTTAGAGTAGTGAGTACAAATACTGTAGTATTACTGCTCGTACTTGTTAATACTGACAATGCATAATCTTCCAAGTGAAGAGAAGCCTCGTAGATGATGCTTTATTAAGGACTTTTCCCCTGTCTCTAGTATAATACAGATGCCGAAAATCTCCTAATAAAGAAAAAGCTACAGATGTGGTTGGATGTTTGACTGCTTTGCAGAAAATCTACTCTTCAAAAGGAAAATTAGTAATTTTTACATTTACATTGAAAATCTTCAAGAAGCTGTTTCAACCATTACATTCAGTGTTTGTGATTAAAATGTCAACGTAACAAAAAATGTCTAGTCAAGCTTGAGCTGCCCACATTGCAGCTGCTTCAAGCCTTCTGCTGTCGCTGTGAACAACCACATCATGAAGCCTGTTGTCTAGGTCTGTAATCCAGTTGTCTACAGGTCTGATCTCTTGCTACACGAGGCTGCATCTCAGTTCTGCAGATTCCTTCTGCGTGACCTCTTTAACTTTTCCTGTGGCTCTGCGTTCTTAACCTATATTTCAAGCTCTCATCGCCTTATGTCCTCATTTCTATCCTTAAAAGACGTAGTCTGGACTCATTCTGTCCTGATTCTGGGCTCATACTGATTGTATGCTACTGCAAAGAGTAGTTTTAGCTCTCTCCCATGACCACATTGCCTCTGTTCTTCACTGTTCCTCAGGCTTGTTCTCTGTTGCTTCATACTCTTGCTGTATGTCCAAGACCCTTCATGGTGCATTCCCAACATCTTTCATTTGCTACTGACATTTTAATTCCCACCTCTGGTCGACATCAAATCCCTCTTCTCTGTTGAACTTGTTTGCTCAATCTTCCAACAGAAATGATGGCCCCATCTTTTTGCTGCATTTTTGCATGGCATGAACTCACCTTAAACATCTGCAGCTTTTATGTGCTACCTTCCTTCACAACAAGCTTTGCTGCAATGCCTATTTCACTGCAAAAGAACTGAGTTAAGAACCAATAATGGTAGCGCAGAGCAAGCTAGGACAACTCCAACTTTATTATTTGTCTTATATTCCTTGCTCCTGTAATCATTCCTGTGTGTTTATGTTCAAAATATGCTTTAAGGGTAAATACAGCTCAGTATTTTGAACTTCTGTTTGTCCCTGTATATGGAAGGGGTTCTCTTAGCTAACTGCTTGAAGAGGCAGAGAGGCATTATACCTAAGAAGGGTCCCCTTCATTGGTGATGCAATTTAGATAAGCTTTTCCTAAAGTAATAAAAACCAAACCAGTTCAGATTAACCATGGTAAGCCTGAGTGTATACTTGGGAATTAAGAGCTTGCTAACTGTATTTCATCTTTTGCTAAAAGCCTCTGGAAGCGGGTTGCTTTGGTTTATTTGTTTTTAGGAAATATAACAGTCAGTGATAAATACTTTGCTTTACCAACACTGCATTTTCTGTTTTCCACTTTAAAGGCCCATGAAGATCCAATGTACAATATAATAAAGGAAAATAAACGGCAAGAAAGAGAAAAGAGGTAAGCGTGGCTCCGTAGTAAAATGCATTTTCAATTTGGTTTTCCTTTTGATCACAATACTAATACATAGGGGAAATCTTGATACAAGCTTACCCTTACATTTTGTTTAATGGCAGTTTCTTTATGTTGGTAGAGACTAATGCATTTCTGCTTTCTTAAGAATCACACAATAATACTTCCTGCCTCTTTAATTCTATCATCTTCTACGCTTTTTCCCAAAACAGAGTTTATAGTCAGTCATTTATGCCATAAGAGTCAGGTACTTGCGTTTAGTTTAGTTGTAGGCCTAAAAAAGGCTTCAATGCCATCACCTCTGTGTCATCAGGGCAATGAACGTCATAAGATCAGCATTCCAACATGCATTTGCGTATAGATAAGCACAGAACTTCTTAGGGTGGTCTGGTGATAGCTGTAGCCTTATTGTTTTGCACACATAAATACTGGCCAATATCCTGCTCTGCCTTGGATATCCTGTGGGATGGGAAGTCCCAGAGAAAAGAGCATCTGCTTGTCTCAGAAGAGATTGCTTTTATCAGTCTGCAAATACTGTAACAGGAGTGTAATTCGGCAGAAGCAGACGTGTTCCCCTGCTCTTTGCACACAGCTCCCATTTCTCAGGCTAGGAAGGAAACAGATGAAAGCTAGAATAAGGTTTTACAGGTAAAGAAGAGCTAGAAGGGATTCTCATTCCATTTTTTAAACTCAGGATACAGCAGCTGAAGCAACTCTTGGAGGACTCTACCTCAGAAGATAACAGTGATACGGATGATGAAGACAGCAGCAGCTCCACTTCCTCTGAAGGTAAACACAAGAAAAAAAAGAGAAAGAAGGAAAAGAAAAAGAAAGAAAAGAAGAAGAAGAAAAAGAGAAAGCGTAAGTCATCTAAATCCAATGAGAAGTCGGAATCCGATTAACAGCAGTCACCTGCTGCATGCTCCTTGACCTCTTCTGGTGGAGCAAAAGGCAAGATCCAAAGGATGAAGAAGAAACCACCAGAAGGAGCTTTATTAAACTCTGAATGTACAGATGATACATATGACATCGTACACTGGCTGCCCATTCCTGCCCCTCTGCAGCCAGAAGAGAACTGCATTAAACAACTCTCCATCAACCATATCTTTATGTAAAACGTGTGCTAAGGGTCATCTGCCTTGGTCAGCTTGGGCTCTGCATTGCCACTTGTGACTGTGGCAGGAAACAGCGGCTACCAAGGTATTGCCAACACACCTGCAGCAGGAGCAGGCTGTCTCTTGAAGTGTCTTTTCTCTGTGAAGTTCTTGTATTACAGAGCACTGGGAGTTCACTTCCAGCGCTCATAAGCAGCAGGTTGTACTGTATTGTTTTTTTGCCTCTGCCTACAGCCTGTGTGAATTTTGGTGTATTTGTCCTAGTACTGGCAGCTAGGGAATAAAGAGCACTGCTGAAGGGGAGGAAGGTTAATCAAGGGGATGTACTTAGAGACAAAATTGCAGTGTTAATAAGACTTGGAGTTGGTTTTGTGTGTAATAAACTTTCAACATCATCACCATTAATACACACATTAATACTGCAACACCTGAAGCATTTCTCCAACCTGTAGGAGTGGGAGCTGAGTGTAAAGAGGGAGTGGGTTTAGTGATTTTAAAAGGGGGTTTCATGTTAATAATGAAAAGGATTCATTTCTACAGACATTTTAGTATCAGTTGTGTTGATACATCTGAGGTTTTTTTCCTTGGGGAAATAAATTCCACCTTATTTTTTGTTTACTACCATTATGTGCTGAATCATCCCACAGGAATACAAGTGTGTAAGGCTTTCACAGTGGTTTTCAATATGGGCATGTAAACCACAGAACAGGAGTAAAGAACATGTAAAGCAGGAGGAAGGAAAAGTTGTGTCTACTCAGTTGACCTTGTGGGCTGACCATGCTTTTATTCTAACTAATCTTGCAGGCTCAGTTAGAAAGATAGAGCTAGTTCTGAACTGCATTAGGGTAAGCAGCTCTTTCTGAAACCTCAAGGTGCAGTGGTACAAAGCTGTGATTTCAGGACTGAGGTGAGATACAGAGTGGTAGTCTGCTAAAGGAGGAGGAGAAACAGATTTGCTTTGGAAGGAGTAGGAAGGACTTGCAGAGAATTCAGTCTCTGTGCTTATGCTTACATTGAAAGAAAAAGAAAGGCATGATGAAGCTCTAACATTAGTAGGGTGAATGTTAACACTGACATCAAGGGACCATAGAGGAAAACTCATGGAAGATGATTGGTTTTTTTCCTCCCGAGAGCTTTGGAAGAGATTACAGGGGAAAATATACATTAAAATGTGTTTTCTCCCTCCTACATGTCTCGCGTCATTCAGTAAAGATGAACCCCTATTCCTTGCCAGTCATTCACAATATGTTCTGGGGAAAAACAAGGTAGTCAAAAGCTGCTTACAAAAAGATGCTTGTTCCCAGAGCTTGAATGTGGAGTTGTGTTTTATCCTCCAGTATTTTATAGCAGATCTCCCTGTGGTGGGATATACTGGTGACTCCTGATAGGTCCCTATATCAGCAACAAGGTCAGAGCTCCTGGCTCTTCCACCAGAAAGAGGTTTAACAGCTGAAATGACCATCCTTGTCAGATTTCAGCAAAAATACTGGCATGTCTTCTATGGCCATGAAATTACTTGGGGCTTATAGTCTTGTTGACTGAGATGGCAGTGAGTCAGCCAGGGGAATCTGAGGATTCCTTTTTAAGCCATGTATGTGTTTTTCTCTCAGTTAGCATGTGGTAAGTGGGGAGAGGGAGAGGTGCCATTGACTCTGGTCTTCCATAGTTTGATTTTCATGGAGACACCTGTAATTAATCTTTTCCAACATAAGGCAGTAGACAGGACATGGTAAAAGGGAAAGCTTTATGCCATCCAGGTGCTACCAAATTGACATTTGGAATAGAGAATTAGAACATGGCAAGCCAATGTAAGACACCAGCTCCACTTCAGTGGTTGCAGCACACCCACTTTGCAACAGAGGTTTTAGTCAGCTGCAAATAAGGAGTCAAACTCAGAGTCGCAGTCAGTCAGTCTGCCCAAACCAACCTCCCAGCCTCAGAGGCCTCTACCTCTGGTGTGCCAAGCAGCAAATAGATTCTTCAGCTGCCCTTCAGAGGTGCTGCAGGAAGCATGTGAAAGCTTCAAAGGCAGTGCTGTACTTGCCACAGTTGCACAGTCGATGCTGCCAGCACTGGGAAGCTCAGCCTCAGTGAGGACAAAAGCCTGACACGTATGTGTGTCTGTAAAGTTAAATCTCAGATATCCCTGTGCCTGGTTACCTGGCTGAATAAAACCAGCCTGGACTTCCAATTCACAGCCTCATAAAATACAGGCTGTACTTCACAGCCTGCCTGAAGCATGGCTATTTTACCTACTGGAATATTAAATATAGCTGTAAACCAGTTGACTTAAGATGCAGTCCATAAATGATGATGCTGCTGAGTGGAAAAAAAGCCAAGTAGAAGATCTAGTTTTAAGGTCACAGGACTAGTACTGTCCGAGTAGAATACACCACATATAACATGATCCAAGTAGTATTTCTGGAGCACTTGAACATTCATGCCTACTACTTTAAGCATTGGTATGGATACATAGCATGGGTACACTACAAGATTGAGGAATTAGTTTAAAATAGCATTTGTTTTCAGACAAAGAGGTGTCTAAACACTCCTACTGCTGCTCCCTCGCATCTTCCTGGGAGCTGGCATCACCAGAGCCTAAATTGCTTCTTATGTCTGAGTAGAAAATACACTGACTACTGCAAGACCTGTGGAAGGATGACTAGCATGATCTTGGGAGTACCTGTGAAGTATTAGCTATTACCAGAGTGCCATTTAACTGTGAGGTCATGAATATTCCTTTAACTGTCTCTTGCTGCTTGTCTGGTAAGTCTGTCAGCAGAACTGGCTTAGTACAAGGCTATGCTCGAGTTCAGGGAAAAGAGGTCAATCCTTACCTAAGAATGGTCTTCAAGTTGAAGAGATTCTACCACTGATTCTCCCCACCAGAATCAAGTCTTCCCTCCTCTAAGAGCAGCACATTCCTGTATTAGATGTCCGAGAGCAGCAGTCCTGTTTTTTCCAGACTATTAAAAAGCTCCATGCTGGAAGTAATTCCCTCCCTCATTTTATTCTTTGAGATTGATGTAACACAGGCTTTATGCAGCACAAAAGCCAAATACAAATCTGTATTCCTTATTTTCTTGAAGTGCTTAGGGTACAGAGGAAATAACTTGCACTGCAGTGGATCCTTTCCACTAACAGCTTGGGGTGAAGGCTTTAATTATAGTAGCTTTTTAACAAGTAAGCAAGTGCTGTTAAAGGTAATAGAACAAGGACCAGTTGGGTAGGGAAACCTCAATACTCTCCTGTGAAAACAGCCACTTCTGAGCTATCCACCTCATCTAGATCAGTCTATTTCCATTATTCAGAAGATCATTTGTTTTATCATCTTAGCTCTATAGATGATTTTCCTGTAGCAAGTTGCCAAGCACACTATCAACACTAATAGATGTCCCCAGTAAGAAGTCAAGGAACAGGGTACAGCGCTGTTGTAAAAACTCCTGCTTCACCAAAGTCCATCTCTCCAGCTCAGGGCATCCAGAGAGGACTCCAAGGTCTCCACAGAAAAAGAAGGGGAGGAAGGGGAAGCATCACATCACCACAGTGTTTCAGTTTTAGTCCTCAATCATGCACTTGAGAGAGTTACGATCTGAACCTTCAAGTCAGTACTCATCCAGTTTTAACCATATTCTTTTACAACAAAAGCAAATCCAGCCAAAAACCCAGCTGATGGAAAAGAATTTGGTACTTAGAGCCCCTCCATTCAGACAAGCTGACTATGAGATGACATTGACACACTTCACAAGCTTGCAGAGTTTAACAGCAGGACAGCAGTAAATGCTAAGCTCTAATACTACTGATGCACACATACCCCTGTAACAAGCTTTTTTGCTTCCATGTGTAGATGGAATACAAGAAGCCTCAAAGTGCAATTCTATTAAATTTATTAAATAGTGGGTGTGCTAGCTGTAAAAAGGTGCTTTTAGTGTTAAATACTTAATTCCATTTTAAGTGTCCTCAGTCTGTACAATGCTGCTACTTATCCTCTAAGAGTACACAGCAACTTACAAAATACACAATAATAGAGTTGTGGATTTATGCAAAACATGCATTTTTTGCTTCCCCTCTTGCCCCAGTATTGGCGCTTATCGTCTCTTAGAGAGGGACTTTCTTGATCCATGCCCTGAAGAAAAAAGAAAAGGAAGAGATCAAGGGGTGCACTCTCCCTCCAAATATGTGCCAATTTGCTTCTAAAGACAGGCTAGCAACTGCCTTGTCCTATTGCAGGAGAACACACTGATATTATAACTATGTGCTCAGCTTCCCAGCAAGGATAAATTCCACAGGAATGGTGCTGGACTTCAGAATATCTCAGGATAACAGACTGATGAGTTCTTCATGAAACTCATTGCATATTTTCAATGTGCTCTTCCAACTACATTGTTGAATGCATCCAAGAAGCACCAATTATTTCTGAGGTAAATCTAAAGTATTTTGGAATGATACTCATTTCCTGGATGCTTTTACTGAAGAGGATCAGCAATTAAGGGTTTAACACTCTTCAAATAATCTGATTTCAGGACTGATGCCAATTTGAGTAGTAAGATGCTTCAGTCCAAGGTTGTTTCCAACCTTGCAAACACATGGAAGTGTCATGTTTAATACGGGAGAGACTGTCTTTAACCCCTGTGTTTCCTGACTGACTATTCAGGTTAGCTTTACCATGCCAACTTGTTCTTTTCCAGAAGGAACTCTGATCTATCTAAAGTAGCTTCTTGTATGTACCAACCTTTTTTAATCTATAACCTTCTCAGACTCTCCCACAAAGGCACAAAAGTATATTTGTTACTGAACCTACTCAATGTAGTATTTCCTTCCATTGCCTTTCTCAACTTCCTCCAAAGTAGCAAGTTGTTCCTACTCCATAAAGTTCAAGTCCTTAAGAACCATCTATATGCATTTGTGTTGTATCAAACAACAGTGTTTTGGCTGAGACAGACCAAGAAGAAAAGTATCAGCTTTTCTTAGCTTAAAGAGAAGTGTTACTTAAAGAAAAGTATTACTGCAAAGCAACACAGGGCCGGACACTTGAAAATATTAGTAGAATAGTCTAAAGAGCAACTAGACCAAAATACTAGGGTTTTGTATATGTTTTTCTTCCTTCCTTTCCCTTAAACAAGGAGAAGGAACCTAACCTGCTCAAAGCTACAACAGTCTTCATAGCAAGATGATTGAGTGTTTAAAGTTTAGCTTGCCTTTCCCCCCCCATCTTACCTGCATACAATAGCAATGTATTTGCTATTATTTCACAATCTATCCCACGTCCTTGCAGTTCAAACAGAACCATTAGTCCCCGAGACAGTAATGAAGCAAAATCTCACAACAGCCATTGTTGTAGCTTGTCACTGCATACCAACCTTTGTGGACACTGCTTTTAGGCATCTCCCATGCTTCTTCCACCTCACATCTCGTGTCTCTGCGTTTTGAAGGTGGCTTGCCTATTCTTTTCTTCTTTAGTTTAACCAGAGGTGGGCACCCTACATAGCAAGATACAACTGCTGTTATTTCTCCAAAGCATAAAGAAAAATTTAAGCTTGACTTCCCCTGACTGGTCTGTAGTGTTCCTCTTTCTCCTATCCCTCTATGTGCCCATTTTAGTGGCAGATAAAACTGGCACTGCCTATGTCAAGCAACAATCCTCTACATCTACAATACTGAATCACTAACCATAACTCTGGATGCGTTGTATTTTGGGGCATAACTTGGATAGGTGTTAATGTGGCAAAAAAGAACCCAGTCAAAGTTGGGTAATCCTGCTTTAGTTCACTTCTCAAGTGCTCAAGACTATTTGGTGGCCATCCAAGTGACCAAACTTGCCACTGTCTTAAAAACACTCACTTCTTCAGACCTGTTAAGTTATGCACCACAGGTACACAGTTCAAGTAGTCAAATTTAGCATATGATATTACTGCTAAAGCAACATACTTTGTTTAGCCAAATCCCTTTACTTGCGGGGCACTTTAAGATTAACTTGAAGAAACCAGTTTTAGGATACATTTTAAAAGGATGCAATTTTACTAGCACTTCTGAGGCATCCACTGGTATGGACAGCATTCAGAAGAAACCTATTTCTTCTTTCTAGTACTGGATGTGCTAGCTTCTTCAAACTGTAAGCTGGAAAAGGAGGAGGAAAAAGCAGGGAATAGCAAACATTCTTAGCATGCCACACTATCTATAACTTAGATAGAAGAGACATGCTGAAAGTTCAAGATAATTATTTTAGAACTACTTTATGATTTTTATGTTATGAACTGTTGTAAGGAACTAAGAACAGTGCTGATAAAGTAAGATGTTTTCAACTTTTACAGAGCAGGCTAGCATAAAAATCCCACAGCAGTTTCAAGTCTGATAACAGAAAGGGCAAAGTCTCCAATGCAGGAGGCAAATCTCAAACCCCAACATGCTCAAGCACGAAAGCAACGTAGAGAGAACCAAGGAATACACTCTGAAGAATAGTTTACTGGGCTGTTGATACAGGAAACCTGATAGATATTGTCACTGAAGAGAAGCAAGTCAGTCTGTCCTGAGGATAACATCACACTCTTACCTAGTCGAGTGATCCTGTGATACTTTGAAAGCATGTGAGCCAGGACAGTACTAATGCCCAGACTACAGCAAATTCTACACTTGTTCCAACAGCACTTACAATGAGAAACACCCTTGAAGAGCATTTAGAAACAGAGTTGCACTCCAGGTAAACCTTAATTGTAAAGGCAAAGCATCCTTCTTCAGAGGAAAAAGCTACAGAAACTTTACTTTGTTAAAGTAACCAATTTGTTCACCTTTTCCTTAGCCACCTCAGGATGATTTGCACTCAGACATCCTTCAGCAGTAGCAAGGCACTGTGGTCCATGCTAGTTTCTGAGCACTGGCCTCTGTAGCTATCACACGACTCCTTGTTTGTCGTACTCATCAAGATCAGAAGCTACCACTGCACATGCACTTAAGATAAACATTACATTGCTACTTCCATGTTTATGGAAGTAGCAGCTCTGCACAAATAAAGGCTTTGCTTGGCCACAAAGCATTTGATGCTTTGATTTCCCCTGGTACCTTTAAAACAAAAAGAGTAGCTAGAATGCATTCTTACTCACATGTTTTAATTTGAGAAGGATATAAATATACCTCAAGATGCACTGACAGGTATTTCATCAGTATCAGGGTGATGAGCATTAGTTTTATCACCCTCAAATCTTGTTCAAGTACCATAAACTTGCTGTTTTGTATCAGATTCTTTTGAATGTTCCTTAAGCACAGAAACACACCAAGGAAATAAGTTGTACCTTGTTCTTTGCTCCTGGCTGGGGGCGAGAGACTACCAGGTATTTGGCTGGTAAATTTGGGTTTAGCACCACTTCTAATCCAATACTCTTCAGGTGGTATCCCCATGTTCTCCCTTAACAGCCTTCCTAATTAAGGAAAGAAGTTAGTATTTAGTTTTGCTAATGTTAATACACTGTTCAACCACAAGTCAGAATGCAAAGCTAGCTACTGAATCTAATTCTAAGGGGCTATTAAAACCCCATAGTTTTCTAAAGACCACACTTGATATTTTACAAGCTGTTTTAGGTTACAGATTTTGTACAAAGAAGATAAACTTTAAGAACATATAAGCCTGTCATTAGAAGCAGATCACCCTGTTTTGGATGCCTGTCACAATACGAGGCTGGACTAAAGAGCAGCCACTCACTGAAGTTCCTACATAACCAGTTATGAGCCATGACTGATAACTTCACCCATTTTCAATCCAGATGAATCTAATTTCTTTGATTAAAGAACATGTTCTTTTCCAGGTCAAACTTAATACAGTTTCACACTGATTTGATGAAAATAAAGCAAAGCTTTTGTTGCTAAAAGTAAGAGAGCAGCAGCTACAATGAAGTAATAATGGTTTGACTCCTCTTTTGCAGAGAAGTTACACAGGGTACAGCCACCAGATTATAATGAACTTAACCCTGTTTCATCCACTTAACACATGGTTGTGATGGGAAGTCAGAATGTTTGTATGGATTTAAATGCCAGATTTCCAAGATACTATTAAACAATGGTAAATGTGTAGTTCAAGTGACCTTAAGCTTTTCAAATTAATGAATTGCCACGAATGTCAGAAAGTGAAGCAGATCAAATTAACTCAAAGGAGAGCTTCTGCAAAGCCCTCTGCTGGTTGTGAAGATGCAGAATCCTCGTGCAATTGGTAAAAGATAGTAGCAAACCCCCTCTGCCCCAAGAAAAGTCAACCTCATTCTGCAGCTCTTCTGGCTCTGCTCCAATCTTCCCCACTAGTCCCAACTACAGTTTGCACCTGCAGTTCGGTGGGTTGCGTGTTCTATTCAGCAGCACTTTGTCCTCAGCCATTTCCTTACCTCCCAGGAATTTCCGTAGTGCTCGCTGGTGTTCAAGTCCTCCTCTTCTTGCTGTAGGCCTCTTTCTTCCATAACAGCCATAGTCACTGCATACACCTTCTTGTTCTCTCTCCTTCGGCTTGTAAACTACACCAGTGTTGTCACCAAGCCCACTCCTAGTTTTTAGCATCTCTTGAGCAGGCCAGCTGATGAACTGAGCCGGTATAGCATGTCTAGGGGGTTTCCAAAGCACCCTCTGGCCAACCTGGTAGAAGCCTCCTGTACTAGGCGTCAAGATTCCGTATGGAGCAGCTCCCTGAATAAAATATTCCATTTCATCCATGTCATAGTCATCATCCTCATCCTCCTCATCCTCTCCATCTTCATCATCCTCTTCTCCCCTCACAGAGTATTCTTCAGAGTCCTCAACTTCTGACAAACTCTTAGCTGCTTTTGTCTTGAGAGAATTGAGTTTCATCCGACTAGAAGACCTAGGAAGGTCTCCCAGCTTTCTGCCTTTACTGGAAGCCTCTTTAGTCTTCATGGTTGAAGAGTTTTTGACATCCTGGTCATGCAAGCTGTTCATCTGCTCCCTTCCTACCACTTCATCTTCATTAAGGGACCCAGCACCTTTAATTTTCTCTTTCTCCAAGCCCTCTGTATTCTTCTGGAAAGGATACATGCTTTTCTGAAGCACATAGTCAGGGACAAAATAAGACACCGGGGCATTATCAATTGATGAGCCTTCCTCTCTAGAGGACATGTCACCAGAAGAAAGACTGAGTACACTTTGACGTTTCCTTTGTGGCAAACAGATGTCATAGCTGTAGTTGGTGTCCATAGTGTCCACACAAGCCAGCCAGCTGCTAGAGGGAACGTACTTCTCCATGGATTCATCACACCAAATACTCCTATCAGTTTGACTTTCACTGGTCACGTTGTGGCTTCGGTTCAGCTTTTTCTGCTGGAAACTCAAGTCACTCATAACCTCCACGCTAGATGGAAGCAGTCCTGCTTGTTGACTAAAGCTGGGCTCTTCTTGAGAAGTTTTTGAGCCAGTAGGTTTTTTGGAGCTCAGTTTCTTAGCTACTACCACATCCTGTCTTACCACCGGCTGATCTACACTAACAGACCTTGACAACTCTGTGATTTGCACTGCCATGGGTTCTCCGGGGGGAGATTTTGCCCCTTGACTTGTATTTGCTTGCTTTTCTGCATCCAGCTTCCCTTCATTATTTTGGACCTCTTTTTCCTGCACAGTTTCCACACCCTGTTTTGAGGGAAGAACAGCTTTTCTCTCCTCTAAGGAAGCTCCTGCCACCATTTTCTCCCCTTCAGGAGTGCTATATAACATTCCTTCACATGAGCTAACAGAAAATAAGTCACGCTGCACTATATTCTCTGGGACTGCTTTGCCACTTGCCACATCATACAAAGGGATAGTTTCTTTAAAGGACTTCCACAGTTGAATAGCTGGAGAGCCATTGCCATATTCTATCCTCACTTCTTCCTTCTCAAAGGCATAGCTTCCAGTAGGAAGATTTCTATACTGTGCAGAACTGGAAGAGCTCTTGTTATGAAACTCTCTGTCTACCACAATGGAAGATCCAGATGAATCTTGTTTCTCTGAAGTACTTTCAGTCTCTGTACCTATTCCAGAAGAAACACAGGCCGCATTCCCTGCATCACAACCTTTCGTTTCCATACGGATATCCTGATGCTTTTTTTGCTTGCTTTCAGGCTGTCTAGGATCAGTCTGTGTCTCTTTTGTCTCCATCTTTTTCCCAGGGGTACTATAGTGTCTAAATCTTGTTGCATGATAAAACATAGGGGAAGGTTGGGGAGCATTAAAATAAGGCCTTCTGTTAACTCTTGCATGTATTGGTTGCTGTGGAACAAAAAATCCGGGGTACTCATGGAGCGCAACAGAATAAAATGGAAAATAGGGATGTCCACTTCGGAAGCCTAGATATTGGGAATAAAAAGGCAAAGACAAATACGTCTTCTTTCTGAAATAAATCATTCTGATTAACAGCTGCTCGCATACACAGGGACAGCTACAAGATCAGAGCATAGGTAAGTAAAACACTTCATCAACACTTGGAAGCAAATCTGGGGCAAAAAAGCAGAGAGGGCTCCTCGTTATGGAGGAGCTTATGTGGACAGCTACATCTGAAACAAAACCTGATTTTATTCCTTGGAACATACACCAGTTATGGAGCTTTCCATACCTTGCTGCTATTTTATGGACTACACTATAGCATTGCCTTTGAAAAAGGCAGCTCCAGATAGATAGTAACACACATATATTTGCAAGATGTATTTAACAGTATTGTTTTGGTGTGGATTTTTAAGTTTATATTTATCCATACCTATAATACATACATATGACTCAAATATATACACACACATTAATTGTTAGGCATATTCTAGAGCTCTGCATATCTGTGGGATAACCATTACTTAATCTTCTGCTTAGTTTCCATTCTCCACAAGCAGATGCTTTCCAGCACACAAGCTCCACATTTAACTAACACTCCATAAAGCAGATTTTTACTAACTAAAACATTACAATAATTCTACCTTAAACCCCCAAGCAGCTTCTTACTACAAATACTCATTTGTTTCCTCCACCTAGTAAGTAGAAGAAACAAATATTAACTTCTTAAGCAAAGTTACCACAGGCAGCTCTCATTTACCTTACCTGGAGCAGGTACACAGTATGGACTGTATGGATGACTGAGGTACCACGGACTTGGAAAAGGCTGTTGTGCTGTTGGCTGTACATAAAAAAAGGGTCTTGCGTGGTTTGTGGAATATGATCCACTCTCTGAAGCTGAGGCAGTATTCATTTTCTTTTTTGGACACTGAAAGAGAAAAATAACCAGAATTAACCACTTGAAAGAACTGTGTGACCTCATGATTGTGATGCTCTGTCAGAATTCAGCAGATGTTCCTCTCCCAGCCCAATGAAACCAGGATTTTCCACGAAAAAGCAATTATCTTCCAAACAAAGTAGAAAACTGACATTGCTATCAAGGTCAAAGATTTTAAGTTCTCCTTTGTCAAGCAAGCTTTTATAGGCAGCTCTCAATAGTAGTACTTCAGTTTTAGAACACATTTTAAAGCCACAGGACTAGTAAGCTGAATGTAGCCTTATATATGTACATATCCATATAAGTAGTATTCCAGCCAAGTAGAAGTCAGCCTTGAGCAAAAAACTCAATGGAAACTTCACACAGTCAGAAGTTTGGTGCTTCCTGAAGAAAGCACTTCTTAATGCTAACACACATGTCGCATTTGAGATCACTATTAAGAGCTCTATTAATTCAGGAAATGTACTTCATAAGATACTCAAGAACAAGGACAGCTAACACAAAACCCCAAATATTTGAGTGACACAACACTTAAACTCAATAATAGGTAACAAAGAAAATCTTTATGCATAAGTTCACATTCAAAGCCATACAATATTCACAAGACAGAACTTCCTCCCACACTTACACATTGCCTCAGTTAACTAATATGCTAAGTTCAGTCTATTCCAACCCATGCAAGTAATACAACCTTGTCACACACAGCTTATAAGTGAGAAGAGAAATAAAAAAATTAGTGGAGAACACAAAAGGTCCAATGACTAGACAGGAAAAAGAGACAGGAAAAAGAGCTTAGCTCTTTGGAAAGCTTAAACACTTCAAAATCACAGGGAAACGAATCTGAATTCAAGACCTGTTACAAGCTAGCACACGGTTCAACCTAGAGTTTCAGAAAGCTTCCAGGAACACTGGAGCCCTCTTCAGTTTCCATCTAGAACGGCCCGTCAGCTCCTGTAAGCACCAAAAAGCCTACAGGCTCCCCTTGCTCTCCTAGGCCAACACTCCTAGAATTATCTTGGCCTTGGAGAAAGAAAGCAATATAGAAAAAAGCAAAGAAACAAAACCCTAAGCCTACAAAACCTAAACTAGTCTTGCCCCGTTAGAGCCCCTATATAACTAAGGTCCATGCTGCTACAGCTTGCAGCCCAGCAAGAAACTAACCAACCCCTCAGCTCACCCTCTTTATGGCAGGCAGCTGCTAATTGTCTGCTCCCCTTCCACCTGAGGCTCATTTCATAGTGATGGCAGGAGCCTTTTTCTATCAATGCGGGGAGGGAGAATCAAGAATGAGGGTAGGAATCATGGTTAAAAGCTTTCAGCTGCTGCTTCTGCTTACAGGAAGCCCAGTCTCATCTTGTGGGTATTTAAGCTGCATTCCTAAATGAATCCAATGTTTCCCTTTTGTGATGTTGGAACTTACGTTAAGGAAACAAATTGAAATATTGCTATTCTTCTGCTTAAAACTGTTGGTTTTTAGGAAAAGAAAGGTAATGCACAGCAAAGTTTCAATTTGTTTCCGAATTTTGTGAATTAGTCAGTACTGAGTAAAGGGAGTGATGTTCTATCCTAGCATGGGTCCTGCACTAGGGCCACAACCCCATGCAATGCTACAGGCTTGGGGAAGAGTGACTGGAAAGCTGTTCGGTGGAAAAGGAGCTGGATCGATGGAGCTGAACATGAGCAGCTTGTGCCCAGGCAGCCAAGAAGCCACCAGCATCCTGGCCTGTACCAGCACCAGTGTGGCAGCAGGGCCAGGGCAGGGACTGTCCCCCTGCACTGGGCACTGGTGAGGCCGCACCTCGAATCCTGTGTCAGTTCTGGGCCCCTCACTGCAAGAGAGACATTGAGGTGCTGGAGCGGGGCCAGAGAAGGGCACCGGAGCTGGTGCAGGGCCTGGAGCACAAGTGTGATGAGGAACGGCTGAGGGACCTGGGGGGGTTTAGTCTGGAGAAGAGAAGGCTCAGGGGGGACCTTATAGCTCTCTGCAACTGCCTGACAGGAGGATGGAGCCAGGAGGGGGCTGGTCTCTGCTCCCAAGGAACAAGGGATGGGACAAGAGGAAACGGCCTCAAGCTGCACCAGGGGAGGTTTAGATGGAGCTGAGGAACAATTCCTTCCCCAGAGGGTGCTCAGGCATTGGAACAGGCTGCCCAGGGCAGGGCTGGAGTCACCGTCCCTGCAAGTGTTCACACACCGTGTACATGAGGCCCTCAGTGCCATGGGTTAGTGGTGGCCTTGGCAGTGCTGGGAACGGTTGGACTTGATGGTCTTGAAGGTCTTTTCCAACTTGGTTGATTATGTGATTCTGTGGCTACGTGCGTTGACAAACACCATGTTCTTTCCATGTGGGCAAGAGACGCACTGACCCCGGCACAGTGCACTCCGCCACATGCGAGGTGTTAATTTGTCTCTGCCCTGGCTCTTCTCAGGAGATCAGAATCACAGCGGCCACTTTGCAACTTCTCATCTGTTAACGGCAAAACACCAGTGTTGGGACAGAGAGAGACAGCAGAAAGCACGACCAATGTGCTACGCAAGAAGGTATGTGACTGGAGAAATAAAGAGGAATGGGTGCTTGGAGACTGTTCACATTTCCAGACTGGGAAATTCCTGTTTTGTCCTGTCTATATCTCTTGGTGGATGTATCCAAACGCAATCACAGAATCAACCAGGTTGGAAAAGAGCTTTCAGCTCATCAAGTCCAACCGTTCCCCAGCACTGCCAAGGCCACCACTAACCCATGGCACTGAGGGCTTCGTCTACACCATGTGTGACCACTTGCAGGACGGTGACTCCAGCACTGCCCTGGGCAATAATTAACCAATTAATAAACAAAATGCTTTTGAAGAGCCGCCTCTCCTCAGGATCTTCCCTTCGGGCTCCTCCAGCTCCGCTCCCGGGGCAGTGAGGGGAAAGACCCTCTGAGGAGCAGGACATGCCCGCGCGCTGCCTCACGGCCCATTGAGGGTAGCGGGAGCCGCGGCGGGACGCGGCCGAGCCCTGCCGCGGCTGGAGGCGGCAGCGCCTGCGCGCAGGGCCGGGAAGCGGCGGTGAGGAGCGGAGCGGAGCGCAGCCGAGCGGGCAGCGCCGGAAGCGGAGGCGGGCCCGGCTGCGCGGGCAGCCGCGGGGCCCCCCTTCCCCGCGCGGTGAGCATGCGCAGGGCAGGCGGGCGGCGCGTCTCAACGGCCGCCGCCGCCGCCCGGGTGAGGCCGGATCCTGCTGCGCCGCTGCCGCCGCCGCTGCCCCGGCCCGGGCCGCGCCGCGCCGCGCCGCTGAGGAGGGAGCGGGGCCCCGGAGGTTTGTCCGCGGTGGGGAAGGGGAGTGTTGGCGGTGGCGTGGCCGAGGCGCCGCTTCCCGTTTCCCGCGCGGGGTTAGGCCGCCCCTCGCCGTGAGGGGCGCTGGGCCCCGGCGGCGGGAGGCCCGCGGGGGGATCTGCGGCGGCGCTGGTGCCGCTGCCCCGCTCCCGCAGCCTGGGTGCGGCTCCTCCCGCTGGCCGAGACCTGCGGGAGGAGGAGAGGGCAGCGCGGCGGGCCCGGCCTGAGCCGCCGGAGCGCGGGCGGAGCAGGAAGGTGTCCCCTTCCTTAGGGCCGGCGGGGAGCTCCTGGGGGAAGCAGGGGAGGAATGCCGGCAGCGGAGGGGCTCACGCACAGCCGGGTGTTGGGAGGAGGGACAACGTGTGTCCCCATCGCCGCTGCCGTGTCCGCAAGCGGGAGGGGCTGTGAGCTCCGGCCTGTAGCGGGGTGGGCAGTGGGGCTTCAGCGCCCCTTGGGCTGAGCGGGTTGGGGTGCTTGCAGCTTGGGGGGTGTGTTTAGACGTGCTTGAAGACACGGTGGAGCCTGGTGGAACCGCGCTGGAGAAGCATTGCTGTTTGTTGTTGTTGTTGCCCGCCTTTCTTTGCTGTTACATCTAGTTGCGTTCGTGCCTACAGCGGCTGAGGGGTGGGCTTCAGATGTGCGTTTGAAGAGCCAAGTAAGTCTTAGAGAGTTTTTGTGGCCTAAGTATATGCATAGGATAACTTTGAAGTTGGTATCTGCATGCCTAAGATTTTCCTAGTACTTGCTACTATTTCTGTTATGAACAGGATAGATACCTGCTGCTTTTGAAATAGCTTTAATGATGAGTAGAAATGGCTTTGTGTTGTAGTTAGCATCTCTGTTTTTAGAGCTTTCCTTGCAAAACCACAGCTCTGCTTTCCACGTTACTCTGGGATCCTGCTGGACCTGAAAGGCCGTGTGCTGTTGTGAGCACACTTCGGGCTGTACCTACGTGAGCTTCGTTAAGGTGATATGTTCAGGAGATTGTTAAAATACAAAATGAAGTTAGTTTCTCATAAATGTACCAGGAGAAATAGGTAATTTTTAATCCTTCATGCACTCAGATGTATAAGTCATGTACTGCCATGAACTGGGCATAGGTGTCACACCTCTTTCTCGATTCTTTTTGTATGTGGAGTAAAAGGGTCCTGTTATACTCGGTGCTGTCTAATTAGCCTCTTACAAGAACAGACCAAAGCAGAAGAAAGGCTGTGGCTGCTTATTTAGAAGTATTTTTACTACCCATTGGTCAGGTGTTGGGGTCTCTTTGTTAGGCAGGCTTTTTTAGCTTGGTCTGGTGATCTTGAAACAGAATTGGTGCAAATGCTGAGGTTTCCTTAATTTACTGGCTGTTTCATTTTGAGAATAGATTTTATATGTACTAATAAGATGCCCATGATAAGACTCTTCAGCCTTCAGGAACTAACATGGTAAGTTAAGCTACTGTGAGGGTGCTGAGGCGCTGGCACAGGGTGCCCAGAGAAGCTGTGGCTGCCCCATCCCTGGCAGTGTTCAAGGCCAGGTTGGACACAGGGGCTTGGAGCAACCTGCTCTAGTGGAAGGTGTCCCTGCCCGTGGCAGGGGGTTGGAGCTGGAGGAGCTTTAAGGTCCCTTCAACCCAAACCAGTCTGGGCTTAATTATTAATCTAATTTCTTAATGTAGAAATGCTTGAATTTATAGTTGAACATCACCATATCTCATAGTGAACGTTTTGGGGAGTGACGTGTATTGTGAACTGGAATTGAAGCTATTAAACAGATTCGCTTCATTAACATACTACAGAGAGAAAACCCACTTTTCTGGCTACAGGTGAGGCTTGGCTGGATCTTGCTGGAGCCATCCATGGCCCACTTTTCTTTCTTTCTTGTTTTCAAAGGTTAATCTTCCAAAACAGGTCAAGTCTTTCCACAAAACAGAAACGCCCTTGGGGATGGAAACTACCTGTGCTCAGCATAGAAGGCCAGTTGCCAAGTGAAGTTGTTGGTTTATCTTGTGCTAATTTTATTTCTGAGCAGGTATTTCCTTTAGTGTATAACTTCCTTTAGGAGCAGAAAAACAGGAAAGAAACTGGTAATGAGGAGTACATTGTGACCAAACGTGTTGTTAGCATGGAGTCTGACACTCCTTGTCTCCAGCTTCTGCGTAGTTTCAGAAGGCTCACCTGCCTCCGAGCTGTAACTAGCCTCCCAAGCATAATATGTGTGGGAAATAGTAGTAGTTTCCAAGTGAACAGTAATTTTCAAGATGATAACATTGTAGGAATAAATCATTCCTTGTTTTCCTCTGAAATTTCATGTCATTGCCGTATTAGCATCTCCTTGATGTCCTCAGGTTTCTGGACTGCAGTGCTATCAAAGACACCTTTGATGGCTTTAGAAGAGAGGAAAACTTCCAAGTCTGGAACTGCTTCATCAATTACCTATTTCGTTTTTGCTGCCAAGGATGCAAACTTGATCCATTACTCGAGAATCTAGAACTTCCAGCTCCTTTTTCTTCTTTCTTTCCTGTTTGAGATCTGTTGGCTAGGTGTATTCATTTACAGAATTGATTTTAGTCACTTCTAGTACTTGTATTCCCCTTTACTATTAGTTGGTGTAGTCATTTTTTATCATGTCTATGTGTAACTCAGCATATGCTTAATAGTAACTGAGTATTAAAGTCCCTGAGGTCGATACTTTCATTGCTAGCTGGGAGGATTCCTCTCTACACACATGAGCTTGTGTAGTTTGGCTTCCAGTTGTTCACTTCTTAATTCTGACATTTTATTATGTTAAAAATAGTGAGTGACTCACTTTAGACGTGTTTTTACTTGTGATTTGGATGAAGCTGCCCTTGGATGGAAATAGGAATTTGACTAAAAGTGCACAAAAATAGTATTTAAAGCTTTTTTTTAATTGGTTAAAAGTAGATTTAGTAAGTTGAATGTCTGGGGAAGTAAGCGTTGGTGGTGTGTTTTTTCTTTCTCTTCCAAACATACAGGCTTATTGAAGTGTGACGTTAGAATTCAAGAGACACTTAGATGGTCAAAGATGCAGATAGGAACCTGTGGCACTTCCATACATCCCAGAATTCTACTGGAAGTTAGGCATCTAATCTAGCAGAATTCTGAGTGGGATTTTCAGAAGCATTTATTTCTTTTCCACCCCCTAAATACTGCATGTCTATATGTATTTTGACCTTCATTCCATTTTGGGAAAAAAACCAAAGCAAATTCTGTTTTGAATGAGTTCAGTTGAAGAATATTACATATATTCTACCTTTCCCTACTAATTAAACTGGGAATAGTCCCCATCGGTACTCCATGTTACACACTGACGTACAGTGTTAACACTTCCATGTACATAGTGCAGTTTGTATCTCTGCTTATCAGTCTTTGCCTGACCTCAGAAGATGAAGAGATCCAAGGAAGGCAATTAATAGCCTATCCCAGAACTCATTAACACTTGATGACTAATTTTTGGAATGGTCTCATTCAGATTTGAAGTACATGAACGAGTGTTAAAAGCCACCTCATTACTCAAGGTGAAAGGAATAATTACTTAAAAACAAACCCTGTTATCAAGCTGTTGCTTAATGTTGTTCTCCTGCTTGATAGGGAGTTCCTTTGGATCCCCTGGGGTTAGGTTGCAGTCCAGTTTGGTGGTGGCCTTCCAGCAGGTACCTGCCAGTCCTGCTTTAGGTAGCTGCCTACCAAGAAGTTACCCAGGACAACACGGTTGTTCCAGTGACATCATTGGAGGGGAAAGTCTTATTCATGGAACTTGTATTCAAGGATTATTTTTAGTCTATTAGAATTTCAGTTCAGGACATTAAGCTAACTTCAGCCAGAGGTCTTCTCGTGCATAAATCCAACATGTCCACTCTTGTGTAGTTTCTAGAACCACAGGATGCTGTAGTGCCTCTGTAGACATCTAACATTCATAGTTTATCGGTCAGGTGAGATGAAGAGCTGCGTGCCAGACAAGCACGGTGCAGTGAGAGATGTTATGTTGGGACTGGGGAAGACTGAGCCTCTTGTAGTTCTCCTTTGGCAAGTTTGTGGCCTTGGACAAGCTGGTTCTTACTTCACTGCCTCCAAAGTGAGTAGAGTTTCTCCTTTAAAACTCTGTGGAACTCTTCAGAGAGGCATGAGAGAGGTAGGTAAGTAGTCTTGGATGTCTTCCCAGGCACTAAATAATGCTGCACTACTACTCACCCAAATGTTTTGAACAGATTCACTTCTCCTGGGCAAATGACAGTATGAATGATGGATAATTTTAAACCAGAAGTGCATAGATCCTTGATGTATTTATTGTTCTCTTCAGGAGTATTGAGGATGGCCCCATTACAAGAGAATAGGATGCAGCTCCCGACTTTGTGACACACACAAAATTTGGTTCATTAGCAAATGCTTGTCACTGGCAGCAAAACACAGTATGGATGTGGGAAACAGGAGCCATGTATGTTGCATGTCCCTACCATGTGCATTTGCCTCCCTGGGCACATCACAGAAACACGATGGGTTGGGATCAGCTGTAAACCAAGCACTCCAGCTTCCTGAATTTACAGTTCAGAGGTGGTTCACACCACATAAATGTTCCACAACACAACTCCTGTCATCTCCTCAATCTTCTCTGCTCCTGAGGGTCATACTGAAATGTTCCAGCTATTAATAGTAATTAATGTTATGGTTTCAGCTCATCTCCTGTTGAACAGGTCTGCTTTTTCACTTATCTACCCTTGGCCACACGCTGCCAAAAAAGTCCTTAATCTCACTAGCAGGGGTCTGTCAGTTTCTCCATGGCATCCTTGGCTGGGTCTGTTGCCTGATGATTAAACCAGTGTACATTAGTTTTGCTCTTTCTGCCTATTCCTGAAGTTTTATATCCTTTAAAATGACCTCAGAATAGGAAGTTAGGATATCAATGACTTCCTTTGCTAAAGCTTTAGTACTCCGATGCTCTGCCTCAGCAGAGCTTACTCCACTAGCTTGTATTGTTCTTGAAACTTTACTCCTAAGCCAGGAAAACCAATGCTGTAGAGAGACCTGGGATACCAGTAGAGCCACGAGCTATTTATTCCTGTGGGCTTAATGCACTTAGGAGGTCTGCCTGTCTCTATAGCCATTTAAAGTTCAGTGCAAAATCTGTCAATGGATTAGGTTGCATGTTCTGCTGTTATCAGATAACCAGGATAATGTCAGGGATGCAGACAGCATGCATGCTAATTTGGTGAGAAGGTGTGACTTGAAGCAGGTCACTGCTTTTAGATGAGCAATGCTTTGTATATCCTTGATACACGTGTGGTTCAGTGACTCCAGCAGTTAACTGCTCCTGAAACTTGGAGGTCTGAAGGCAAGACTTATGCAAATATCTGGTGTTATAGCAGATAACAGTCTCTCCTCCCCTGAATATTAACACCTTTTCTCTTTTTCTCATGGAGCCAGGCTGAGAGAGCTGGGCTGGGTCAGCCTGGAGAAGAGAAGGCTCCTGAAGGGGAGCCCTTAGAGCAGCTCCAGTGCCTAAAGGGGCTCCAGGAAACCTGGAGAGGGGCTTTGGACAAGGGCCTGTAGGGACAGGCCAAGGGGAATGGCTTTAACCTGCCCGAGGGGAGATTGAGATGAGCTCCGAGGCAGAAGCTCTTCCCTGTGAGGGTGCTGAGGCGCTGGCACAGACTTTTCCCAGAGAAGCTGTGGCTGCCCCATCCCTGGCAGTGTTCAAGGCCAGGTTGGACACAGGGGCTTGGAGCAACCTGCTCTAGTGGAAGGTGTCCCTGCCCGTGGCAGGGGGTTGGAACTGGATGAGCTTTAAGGTCCCTTCAACCCAAACCAGGCTGGGATTCTTAATTAACTTGCATCACTTGACCAGCGCACACTGGGTTTGACTATTTTGACTGGTTTCCAGTTAAACAACCAGTGAAAACTAAAGAGTTTGAGATTCCTGTTTGTATGTATTTCTTCACTGAGAAAGATCAGTGACACTAAATTAGTAGTAATTAAAGTGGCATTAATTAAGCAGATCTGTTTCAAGCGAGTGAATGTTAAAAGGCAGCTGTCTTTGAATTGTATTGGAGGCAGGACTCTGTTGAATGAGCAGATGTGTGATATGGCAGCAGGGATTCCTACAGCCTTTGCCTTACACTGAAGGGTGTATTTTTGCCTGCAATTTCAAGTATGATGTTTCAGGTAAGGTATTTCTGCATTCACCATTCATCATGAACTATAATGATAGTGATGCCTTATACATTAGACAAACGTGACCCTGGTTATTGCTTGATTTTGGAACGTGAAACAACAATGCAAGATTAAATCTGGAATTATTTGATTTAGAAATGAGTTTTAGACAACTGCTTTTCAGGGGTAACTATGAAAGGGCTTTTGACAAAGTGCTCCTGTGTGAAGTAACTTTATTTTCCTTCTTTCAGTCACTCACGTGCAGCTGCTGTTCACGAGATGGTCCCACGAAATCTACCTCAGACTTCGCTTTCGCTCGTTCATTTGCTGCATCACAGATCTCCCCAGGAGCTCTGCAGACACTCTTGAAGGGCTTTGACCACGTCGTGGCAGCAAGTCCAAGCAGGATGACCTAAGAGTCGGTCAAAGCCTGAAGCATTGATTCAGCAGTCCAAGATAACACTGCCTTTTTTCCTCACTATCACTTCTGAAGGCTACAGACCTCCTGCTCTTACTTCAGAAACATTCAACTGACCTTTCTCTGGCAAAAAGATTGTGACTTTTCTCTCTGGTCCTGGAAATATTAATGGAATACAGTCATGTCTACCCAGGACGAGAGGCAGATAAATACAGAGTATGCTGTATCCTTGCTGGAGCAGTTAAAATTCTTCTATGAACAGCAGTTGCTCACTGACATAGTGTTGATTGTTGAGGGCACTGAATTTCCCTGCCATAAGATGGTTCTTGCAACGTGCAGCTCGTATTTCAGGTAAGCGTTCCAAGTGGGATCTCTTAATTCTGGGCAATCTGTGATCCCTGGTTTCGAGTGTAAAATTACTTGATTGCTAAATAATTAATGTGTTAGAGTTTTAAACATCAGTGGAGTAATTAAAATCCTAAATACCATTATGTGCCAACACCAGAAGACTTACTCTGGACAGGTACTGTACTTTTCACAGTAAGTGGAAGAAGTTGGGATGGTTCTTTTTCTTTAGGGAGTTAATCAAGTCTGAATAAACAGTAAATTTCTTACTGTTCATACTTAATCTAGCAATGCTTAAGCTTTTTTTATTTCCTAAGGTAGGAGAACAAGGGATTATTGAGATTTGGCTGTGGGAGCTCCATTGTCAGGTTTATTAGCTGTGGTTTCTTAGCAGAAGCCTCTGCTAAAAGTAGGGATTGCTGTGCATGTTCATGGCTTCCTTGCCTGAATAACCTGGTTTGCTCTGCTCAGCAGAGAAGCCAAAACCCTTCTGTTGCCTGAGAGTTGTTCTTTTTGTGTGAGTCTCTTTTTGCCTGTGAGGTTTTTTCCCTCTGTATGTGTGTGGTTTGGTTTGGTTTGGGTTTTTTTCCTCTGTATGTGTGTAGTTTGGTTTGGTTTGGGTTTTTCCCCTCACTAAGATGCTATTGCAGTTTCTAATTCAGTAGCTCCTGCTCCCCAGGTGTCCTGGGTTTTGGCTTTGGAGAAGTTTTTATTAACAAGATACATTAAGTGTATCTACTGCTTCTTGCAGATACCTTCATAGTAAGTCCTAGAAGATGAGGCACCGTGAATGTTCTGCAGTGATTAATCATTTTTTTGGGGGCAACACAGTATTAGTGTGCCTGTCTGGAAGGAATTTTGAAGCTTAAAACCAGTCTTGGTGACATCCAGCCACGTTTTACCTTCCTGATGCAATTCTGACATTCCTTTCCTGTTTCATCAAGGGAAGGTTGTCACTGAGATGGGCTCACTATGCACAACACTTTTAGCGTGCATTGTCTGCTTTCTCGTATATAGAACTCTTTGAGGATTCATTTATTACTTTCATAGAAGTGTTTGTTGCTGCTGGGTTTTGTGTTAAACCTTTTCACCTCAGCTGAGGCTGGTACATTTCTTTAGCAGCAAGCATTGTGTGGTCACTAACTAATGATTATTGCCGTTGGCCTTGCACAGATGACATGGTTCCAACAGTCTACAAAATAACAGCCACTGGAAATGCAGCCAGATTCAATGTTGGTGGCTAATCATAAGGTTGGAAAGCTGTCACGAATCCACACAGTGTGCTGCAGATTGTGCAGTCAGATCTCTTATTCATATGTGTGTGTTTGTTTATTTATGGAATGAGGGTTTGGCACTGGTTAAAAGAAGTATCAAGCTTGTGGTTTTGTCATGTTCTGCTTTTCTTCTCTACTTTGGTTTACAAAAAGATGCTTGGCTCCCTAAACTTAGCTTTATTATGAAAAATTGATAGCCCTCAAGGAGGCTGTGGGGAAGAGGGGGAAGAGCAGAAAAACATCTCTTGGTGTGATGCAGCCCTTGTGTCTGACTGCAGGCAGATCACCTTCCATCTCTGTGCTGGAACGCTGCTGTCTCTAACAGCTGCCTGTTCCTTTCTACAGAGAGGAGTCCGCTGGCACTTGTACCGTCTCGCTTACCTGCATGGCAAGTTGATGCTCACTTGGCCACTCAGTGTTCCCTCCTAAGATGCAAGTTGCCCTCAGTTAAGGAGCTTAGAAGACAGAGAGATAGGGGTGAGGCAGGAGGGAACAGTGGTGGGGCACTGTCTTTGTATAAGATGCTGCTTGGAATAGCTTTGCTTAGGGAGCGTGCCTGCGTCCCCTCACCTCTGCAGCTGGAGCTTCTCATGCCTGGCTGCCTAAAAAGACCCAAATACATATAAAGAGCCTTGAGGTGAATTTTCAATACAACTGTAAAGACCAAACCTGAATTAGTATCAAGCTCTTAAAATCAATGTCCCCTGTTTTAAGAAAATCAGCAAGTACCTGCTTTACACGATTAGGATCTAGTTAGTTCTTAACTGTGGTGCAATTAAACAAGCCAGAATGGGCAAGAGGTATATAAAGCATTTTGATGTATGAGAAATACTTCACGGAGTGCTAGTCCTTGCTCTGTTTTCTGAGCTAACTTTTCCCTCCTCCTAGAGGAGCACACTCTTTGATATGACTTAGCTCTGTCCATTAAATCTGCTGTTTCTGTTTCGGAATCTGAAATCTAGCTGTGTATGTGTTTCAACAGTGTTTTCTTGGAGAATGTTTCTGCCTTCTCATCATCACCGAACACAGAAAAAGTTTTCAATTCCAGCCTTAAAATTCCCAAATCACTAGAATTCCCTGAGTAATGCAAAAGAGTAATGCATAAGTGTAAAATCTTTCTCCAGAAGGCACTGATGGCCCTTTCTGAAAGTTCTGTACAAATGCTTTCTCTTAAACACTAGATGGTAAATACTAAACGGGCACCCAAAAAGACCGTTCCCCTTTGGGAGTGAAGCCTTAGAGGTGACTGTACTTACTCACTGGTGATCCTTGTCTCAATGTTTGTGTTTCTCCACAGAGCCATGTTCATGAGCGGGCTAAGTGAAAGCAAACAGACCCACGTGCACCTGAGGAACGTGGATGCAGCCACTTTACAAATCATCATCACTTACGCATACACGGGTAACTTGGCAATAAGCGACAGCACCGTAGAGCAGCTGTACGAAACTGCCTGCTTCTTACAGGTAGGAGTGTCTGTCTTGGAGCATGAAATAACTGCTGCTAATCCCTGAACCGTGTTCTTTACCTTGTTAAATAGTCTTTTCTGTGGAGTCACTTCAAAATACTCTCGTTCAGTTTGCTCAGCGTAGACAGCACTTGCTTGCCAGATGGGTGTCCTGTACCCAGCCCTCCTTGCTTCACAGGCCCTATGGAGGGTGGAAGTAAAACAGTGTGCTTCTAGCAGAAGAGCAGTTCCTCCAAAACACATAACCATGTGATGTACTTGATCTGTATGAAGCAGTTGAGTAACCCATTTGATCTATATGAAGCACTTGATAAGTCACTGCTGAATTTTTGGTGTATGTAGTATTCCAGGCCTAAACTCTGTTCAACACTAAATGCAGGAACTTCATGTGTGTGAAGGAACAGGCTGTACCCAGGAACACTGAGTGCTTTTCTTCTGTGCATTACAGGTAGATGATGTGCTGCAGCGGTGCAGAGAGTACTTAATCAAAAAGATTAATGCAGAGAATTGCGTGCGTCTGTTGAGTTTTGCTGATCTCTTCAGCTGCGAGGAGTTAAAGCAGAGTGCTAAAAGAATGGTAGAGCACAAGTTCACTGCTGTGTACCACCAGGAGGCTTTCATGCAACTGTCACACGATCTACTGATAGATATTCTAAGCAGTGACAATTTAAACGTGGAGAAGGAGGAGACGGTGCGTGAAGCTGCTATGTTATGGCTGGAGTACAACACGGAGTCACGGTCGCAGTACTTGTCCTCTGTTCTTAGCCAAATCCGGATTGATGCACTTTCAGAAGTGACACAGAGAGCCTGGTTTCAAGGCTTGCCACCTAACGATAAGTCAGTGGTGGTGCAAGGACTCTACAAATCGATGCCCAAGTTCTTCAAGCCCAGGCTCGGTATGACAAAAGAGGAGATGATGATATTCATTGAAGCTGCTGCTGAAAACCCTGGTAGTCTTTATTCTTCTGTCTGTTACAGCCCACAGGCAGAAAAGGTTTACAAACTCTGCAACCCTCCTGCTGACTTGCATAAGGTTGGGACGCTGGTAACTCCTGATAATGACATCTACATAGCGGGGGGGCAGGTTCCTCTGAAAAACACAAAAGCCAATCACAGTAAAAGCAGCAAACTCCAGGCTGCCTTCAGAACTGTCAATTGCTTTTACTGGTTCGATGCACAGCAAAACACTTGGTTCCCAAAGACACCGATGCTCTTTGTTCGCATAAAGCCGTGCCTGGTCTGCTGTGAAGGATACATCTATGCAATCGGAGGAGACAGTGTCGGTGGAGAACTCAACAGGAGAACTGTGGAGAGATACGACACGGAGAAGGACGAGTGGACCATGGTGAGCCCGTTGCCTTGCGCGTGGCAGTGGAGCACGGCGGTAGCAGTTCACAACTGCATCTATGTCATGGCGTACAACCTGATGTACTGCTATTTCCCCAGGTCGGACGCGTGGGTCGAGATGGCCATGCGCCAAACAAGTAGGTGTTTTGCTTCAGCTGCTGCTTTCGGTGACAAAATATTCTATATTGGAGGACTGCACATTGCCAGCAACTCCGGTATAAGGCTCCCCAGCAGTACTGTAGATGGGTCTTCCGTAACTGTGGAAATCTATGACGTGAATAAAAACGAATGGAGGATGGCAGCCAATATCCCTGCCAAGCGGTACTCGGACCCCTGCATCAGAGCCGTCGTCATCTCCAATTCTTTGTGTGTCTTTATACGAGAAACCCACATGAACGAGAGAGCCAAGTATGCCACCTACCAGTATGACCTGGAACTCGACCGCTGGTTTCTAAGGCAGCACATATCGGAACGCGTGCTGTGGGACTTGGGGAAGGACTTTCGGTGCACTGTAGGAAAGCTCTATCCATCCTGCCTTGAAGAGTCCCCCTGGAAACCTCCGACCTATCTCTTCTCACCAGATGGAGTCGATGAGTTTGAGCTGGATGGGGAGATGGTTACTCTGCCGCCTGTATAGCTCCTGCATCAGACTGAGCGACTGATTCCGTGCTCAGTTATGTTGAAATAAATGGTTGTGAAAGAGCAGGTCTGGAAAATGAAGTGTCAGACCCGGCTTTCCCCAAGATGTATTTTTATGCCCTCCCCTAACACTTGCCGCCATTCAGTATGAATCAGTGAAATGAGCAGATATGCTTCCGTAATCTGAAATCCTATTATCTGATAATTGAGAAACGTATATGTATATCATAAGCTTAAGCATCTGACTTGTCTAAAGAATTAATTTCTAGTTCTATGAAGTCTCAGTTCAGGAAAATTAGCTTCAGAAAAAAGTAGTTTCTATTTCTAGGATGATGTCACAAACTCTTCTGAAAGTATCTTCCAGTTACATTTGAACTACTTCTGGATATTCTGCTTAAGTGCTAGTTACCTAACTGTGAGTGCAGCCCAGCTCCAGGACTGGGCTGCACTTACTTAATACTAATATTCATATTGGTATAGTAATGCCATTAAAAGAAAAAGAAACAAATCCCATGGATCTACCTGTGGTAGGAAGGGTAGATCTTCCATTGTATGGTAACATGCAGGGCACGATGACTGCAGGTTCAGTCAAGCTGTATCGTTAGGTGCATGTATCCTATTTTCACTAACTTATACCTGTCTATTTAGAATACAGGTCTTCCAAGCAGCTGGTAGATTACCAGGTGTGGACTTCAGTTGCTGGGCTTGGAGTAGGACTTGCCAGCCCTCATAGTGCGGGTCTGCGTGGAGCTTTGATCAGGAACTGCCTCCACGCTCTGTGTTACAGTACCATTGGCTCGTGTATATTACTTCCTGCTGCTGATGTATTTTTCCATTGTAAAACGAAAGATTTAGTGTGGATTAACCAGGTCTTTTATTTTCTGTTAATTTAATAACAAGCATTACTGTAGTGTGATTGTGTATAGATATCCCTTAGCTATCAGGTTTTTTACTCGGGGGAGGGAGGGGAGCAAACTTCAGGAATATCCTGTGCTCTGCGTGCAGGAGAGCAGATGACTAGTGCTGCTCTGGCATTAATCCCAGGAACCACTAGCAGTAGCGGGGCGCCGCCAACCTAACATGAACACAGGTGCTTCATGACAAACCTTACTAGCATGTTCAGCTGCATCATGTTCTGGCACTGTATTTTGAATGACATTAATTTATTAAAAAAGACTCAATCCAACCTGAGTTGAAGTGTGCTTTCTGCCCGAAGGACATCGAGTTACTCTATGTAGTTTGTTGAAGGCAGCTTGAAACAGTTTAGCTATGAAAAGCCAGGAGAGAAGCACAGGAATGGGCTGTGCTTACTAGTCACTGAAAGGGGAATCCAAGGTGAACTAAGGATTATATAGAATTGGAATCCCCCGCTCTGATTTTGGTGTATCAGCACTTCTCCAGTCAAGGGACAAACCCTGCTCAACTGAAAGCGATGAGCGGGCAGTAAGGAGGTGATGAGGGATCTTTTCTGCAAGCTCGGAAGATGGGAGACCCATTTTCAGTCTTTAATACCAAGAACAAATGTACTCACTCCATCACCCAGCCTGCCGCTGGCTTTCCTTTGATTCTGTTATTCCATAAATACAGCACAGCACCTACGTGGATTTACAAAGCTTTAAGGCTTTGACTGGGAAAGGGACTTCAGGTAAGAAACCTGCCTTATAGAAAACACTTCCTAATGCTTTGGCATTTTGTGCTATTGCAGGGATTTATGGGAGCCGGAACACTGATGGGTCCAACAGAACAGAAAGAGGCAAGCTGCTGGTAAAGCTGTTCACATTGCTGGCATGTAGCCTGGGACCTCCACTTGCAAACCCACTCAGGGGAGTGCACAATAAAGGAAACCCCATGATACTGCTTTAGAATCACATACCTCAGCCAGAACCGTGAGTGCTGGCCCTAGGAAGGCTGGGCTGAAGGGGCTGCTCCCTTCTGCCCGCTGTGTCATGCTGCAGGAGGTTTCAGGACAAGCCCAAGTGCTTGGAGATGAGCTGTAGCTGGCGAAGGAGCACAGTGCGGTTGCTGTGTGAGAACCTTCAGCTCGAGTTTAAAATCTTGTGCGTAGTTCCTTACTAAAGGAAGGGGAAAAAGGGTAAATTCGAATAGGAAATAGGTGACTAAACTGCAGCAGCTGCAGTTGCCTCACAGAACCTGGCAGAGCTGTCCTTAATTTTATCCATTTGGGAATATGTTAAAACACAGCTGGTATACATGACTTCCTGCTGGTCTGCGTTTTTAAGTATTATTTCTATATTGTTCTAGCTCTTACCTGCATTTTATATGGTCTAAGATGATGTAGTAGCTTATCGTAAATGAATTTACTATTACTAATACAGTACTTAAACTGTATTGACAGCGGTTCTGTAGCGACTCCATTCAAGACATACTAGCTCAATTGCTTATACAACCAGTTGCTGCAGTCAGTGTTCAACCCCACAGGAAAACGCAGCTGGGAAATGCTATTCTCAAGTCTAAATTCTTTCCTTGCATAACTGGAGAAGGAAACTGTGCAGGCAAACTGCTGTCATGTGCCTGGAGGTCCAGGGCAGTGAGTTGTGTCAGGCTTTACAGAGAACAGGATCACAGGGGTGGTTAATTTGGATGGGGGGGGGATAATCTGATAAAACTCTAAAGTTTTGGTTTTTCACATGTCTCATGTCACTTCTGTTCCAATGCACTAGCACCTGCCCCGCTGCGGTACTATGGAACACGTGTGGACAAGCCACTGTGATGCCTGAACTCAGCAGCAGCCTGTGTTTTCCTTCCTCTGTTTCCCATTTACAGCTACCTTAACATTGCTTTCTTTTTAGATCTGGATTCCTGCATGAAAGGAGCTTTAATTGAGGCAGACTTGCCCTTAAAACCAGTTTCGTTCCCACTTCATGCTCAACATTAGCCAGACCCAGTTCTGTTTGGCTCCACTCCAGAAGTGTTTAAAATTGTCTCCCTCCTACAACACGAGTACAATGCAGGAAGGCAGAGTTCTTACTCACAGCACTCGTAACCTGGAGGAGGAGCACCAGCAGCCTGAGTAAAATGCAGGGATCACTCACAACCAGCAAGACCTGCGTCAGTACTGAATGAAACAAACTCCAATGTGGAAGGAAAGGACTAATAGAGAAGGTGAGACAGGCATGAAGGTGACGGTAATAAAAGCATGTACTTTTCTCCCCTCCTGCCCTAAAACACGTGGCTCTTCTGGGGCTCGGTCTAACCTGTGACTCCAGGTAGCTTTGTTTCAGCAAAGAAAGGGTTTAAGTGTACACACACCATTCCTGAAGTGCTGAAGTAGGACCGGTCACCTCAAACGCTACATGACTTCATCTCCTAAAACAGTGACCTGAATACAGACACACACTCTACTGCATGAACGTGCCCAAAGAGCCGGTAAACAAGACAACAAAAGGGCAGTGATGTAACGCAGGCTTTAAGAGCCTATTCAGCTGATGTGCTAAACATCAAGCTATATCTCGACGCTGGGGTTTTATTCAGCCACTGCAAGAGCTGTGGCTCAGCTGACTGACCTCTGAGCACGTGTGCTTACTGAAGAATACCATTTCAGAGTGGGCATACTCCTCAGCACAGCATTTCACACATCAAAATGCATACGCCTCCAATTCATTAAGAGCACCAAAGGTCAGTACCCACAAGTCATATTGGGCAACACGTTAACCTCAGTGTTATTTTTTGACTTTATGTTTTGCCTCAACTTATGAGTTTTCCACAGTGTTTCTGTGTGCATTTCATAAAGTCTCTGAATGCAGAGATGAGAGGGACCATCCAAATTCGCTTCTTCAGTGTTTCCCATCTGTTTCATAGAGCATGCAAGGGATGTTATTGCCCACCTCTACATCTGCCTTCACTTCAGATAACCAGTCTTCCTTCAGTCTAAATATTGTTTCTAGAAAGCAGAGTGCCTTTCTTGGTGATCTAGATTAAGACAAGAAAAGAAGTTTGTGCAGAATTTCCCTGCTCCTATTAAGGCAAACAGTCATTGTGCTTTCACCAACATCAGTCCATTCAGGCAGGGACGTAACAAAAACCCCACCTTATTCTTTATCAGTTGATTTCGGAATAGTATTACAAGAGCAGCAATGTATGATCAGGCAATTCTGAACCTGTAGAGAAGGACTCAACAAGACAGCTTGATGGCCAAGTTCTGCCTGTGTACAGATGGTGCATAAGTACAATGCCAAATTAGAGGGAATAAAGCAACCTGAGTAAGGGTCACTACTAAACCAGTTAACTTCTTTTTATGGATCCAAGCACTACTTCTACTGTTTAATAAAGAAAGACCAGAAGCATCACAGCACTAAAGCTCTGCGCCTGCTTTTTAAGCCAGTCTCTCCTCTGCTATAGTATTAAAGACTCCAAACACCACAAAGCGATTTGTCATACATCTTTAATCACAGTATGATAATGATAATTGATCACAATTTCTGCCCCTCATCAATACTCTCCATGTTGCCCTTTTGAAGGAAAACTAAATACCTGCAAGAAAGTCAAATGCCACCACATGGACAACATGATGGAGGTTTCTCTTTCAGTGTGTTTGGGCTGGAACATTTTTAACACATTTTGGAGAATTGCAACCCTTTTCTAGACACAAGCTTCATCTAATTCACATCCCAGTCTTACTGGAGGCAGTTTGAGCCTACAGCAATTTACCAGATCATTCTCAGCTAGGGACAGGGACAGTAAGAGTAGAAGTTGTCATGTTTTAAAACAGCTCACCATGGCAGAGGACTGGATGTGCAGCTAAATCTACATCCACATCGTAGTCGTACCTGACGTTCTCGCTGGTGCAAGAGAGCTCTGTGACCTGCTGAAGGCTTTAATCAATTCACAATGAGCAGTACCCAATAGGGCATCAAAAATCACACTCGAGGATCCTCTTGTCCTACATTTGCAAGGAGCAACAGCACAAGCAGTTTAAATGGAAGACAAGACTGCCAGCCTAAACCAAGCGGCTACAAATATCAAACCCAGATGCCTGCAAGTGTCTTCTGGTGGGATTCAGTTCTTAAAATAATACAGCTTTTTGAGCAGACAGAGCTTTAAACAGGCTGGATGTATTTATTTTTCAAGCAGGACAAGAAAAATCAAATACATTACGTGTATGTTTCATTACCAAACAACAGTTTCTATGTTTAAAAACTGCATTCATGCCTTCACTTTCACCACTAAATACTGCCACATTAGTTGCTCTGCTTAGTAATAATTGGTATGGAAATCAGAAGCTTGCTTAGGCAAAAGACTAAATTTCATTACAAAGGTGCTTTAAAACATGTACAAGGTCAAACAAGTGCAAGGTACTAGAACACTGATCTGAAACTGATAATCACATTGTGATATTTGAGGGAACCGCTGTCAGATGTGCACAGGGATTAAGGTTATAACATGAAAATGATCGATGGAAAGTGCTGAACCTTTTAGTGAAATGAAATATTAGGTCAACAATAGTTAGTGTTGTGGGTTTGGGGGACTCTGAGAGGTGCGCTACTGCAGTAGCTCTAAGTCAGTTCCTGCTGCACATCAGCAGCCAGAAATACCTTTGCGACATTCGTCATGGCAGAGCTGTAACAACAGCTCCACAGTTGACTCATTAGAGGCACTATCATCAATTGATGTAGGACTCAGTGTTCTTGCAGGGCAGAAATGGACATCAGGATCTTTGAAAGGGAAATGGACTGTTTAAATCTTTCTAAATACCAGTGCTTGCACTGGACATCTGAAAACAGAGGGGAAGAAAATAACTTGCATTTGCACTGGATTTAACTGAAGAGGTTACAACTATCAAATTAAGACTACATGAGCTTAGATGAACCTCAGTGGCCACATGCCTTCCTACCGCCCAAAAGTAAGTTCAACATGTGTCAAAGAGCAAATGAACACGTTCATGAAGATCACCTATTATGAAAATCACTTCACCTGCTGCATGCTCTTCATCACCGTACGAGTTTAAAATCACAGTCTGACTTGCTAGCAGCATGGTCTTAAAAAGGTTGAAAATGGACACGAGTTTCTTATTCTGTCACTTGTAAAGAACAGAAAATACTCTTAAAGCAGGTTGTGTGTCTGGCTCCACAACGGAGACAGCTGGGACAGTGGGAAAAACACTGCAGAGCAAGATCTGCCTGGTCTTCTTGCCCATAAGAGGAACACTGTGAAGTATCGTAAGAGCCCCTGTACAAAGCAGCAAGCAGCCGTGCATCACCTTAGCACTGCAGAGACACCTCATTCTGCCTTTCCTCAGACCAATCTACCAAAGCAAGACAACAGCCAAAAACCAGGTCAGCTTTCTAATATCATCCCTAATATCCCTGGGCCAGCGAGGGAGTCTGTGGGAGCAAGGGGAATGCAGGGATATAACAAACTGTATAGCAATAACAAATTTGCTATACAAATTTGGGGCACAGGAGAATTCTGCAGAAAAACTCGGGTGAGGAGGTGACAAAGATATTGGAAAGGGATCCTTGAAGGTCCCATTTCTGTACCTTGGACATGGAAATACCAATCACTTGCCTGGCTCCTAGAACTCACCACCGTGAGCGCCTAAGCCTGCATTTACCCAGCGTGCCCTAAGTTGCTGCAATTACTTTTATAAGTGCTTAAATCCTTTATGCATTTTTCTTCAGTCTTCACTACAACATGAAGCCTGACCACTTAAACCCCAGAGAGCAGATTATGTGTTAGCCATCTCACAAAAGCAAGCGATTATTTGGGAGTATTTTCTTCTCTGCATGCTGAATCAGAAAGCTCCAGACTCATCGCGGATAAATGCAGCCCTTGTCTTATTTCACCAGAGCTCTTCCTGCCTATCGAGTATTACTTAGGCTTTGAAAAGACCTAAATGTCTATTACAGAGTTGTGGAATAAAACAGAAAAGAGCATCAGGAGTTTTAGGAGATACACAAATACACGCAGAGACCAGGAGCAATAGTTGCAGCAGTTCTATAGATATATTTTACTTGTATGTCAGAAGCAGTACATTAGTAGAGCTTTAGGGGCCTTTTTTGCCCTTCTCAAATGAAACTACTCATACTAGCTGTATACTCACAGGTTTTCCACAGCCATTCTATCTACTTTAGTCCTGGAAAAAAACTAATGAAGGCTTTAAACCAGACCCTGTGTTTTCAAATTGCTGTTTGAAGCAATAAAACTGAAAACTAAGTTGTTGGACAGTGATACAAGTGCGGCTTTTCTGTTGGCTTCTCAAATGCACCTGAAGAAACAAGAACTTCATTTCTTAAAACAAATTACATTCAAGCCTTCTGGTTTCTCTCTTGTACAGGTCCTGTCTTTTATTTGAGGAACAGAAGAAATAACCATGCCTTGAAATCTTGGCCCCGGAAAAGAACATGGCAAAATGCTGACAGATACTGACGAGGCAATAAACTAAGAGCCTTTTACTACAGAAAGTTGGAACATTTGATAATGTAATGGAGAAAATGTTAACAGCTCTCATGTGGGGATGTTGGAAGGCATAGAGAGGCACACAGAGAGAGGAAGTGCATACAGAAGACACCTCATGCATGTTGCATACAAAATACAGCATTATGGCACGTCTTTTCGTATAAACTACGATATTCTTCACACAAGGATATGAACTGAACCATTTCAGTTCCCTTCTCAACCCTAGCGTTCCTTTCCTTATGAAAAAGGTAGCAATCCAAACAGAACATTCCCTGAGTTTGCACAGAAAATCGACAGAGCTGATTTTCATTTGGAAGAGTCTTCATAACTTTACTGTAACAAAAAATAAAATAAAGGTTAAAAAAGCCACGCAGAGTTTGCCACGGGGGTAGTTTTAGGTGGGTTTAGGACGTTGTGTTCATACGTATGTAACTACACTGATGGTGTAATTACAGCAAGATCTCACAAAACTGCCTGTGATCCAATCCCGATTTGGGAGAATTGTTTTGTTATCCTTTTCCTGAAGAGATCTTGCCAAATGGAATTCCATTCACGTCCCAGGGTAAAACCACAGCCGAAACATATGCAAAGTTATGAAGGCTTACTGCATGATGTCAAGAAAATATTGATTTCACAACTGTCACACAGATCTGGGGACAGAGAGAGCCAGAATAATGCAAACAACTGTACATGGCTACAGGGGATAAAGGGAAAAATAAACCCCTTAAGTCAGCCACAGTCTTACTCTGCACCCTGCTGATTGCAGTTTGCAGGCAAAAAACTTCCACCCGGCTTGGAAGGAACCCTTTGAGGGTTTCCAATACATACTTGTTGCAGAGATCTTCTCGAGTCCAACCCGAAAGAGGAATCAGTGTTTATACTCTGCTTATTTCTAACAAGAATTCACCAACATTTGGCTATTTGGATTGAAAAATATAACTAGTTTACATAAATATTTTCAACATCCAAGAAAATGTACAAATCTAAAGTCAAACACATTTGGCTTGCCACAAGCCCTGTTTGCTAATGTCTTTATAAAGGCTCAGTTTGAAAGAAAAGTAGTCATTTTCAGTATAACCAGTATATTGGAAATGCCATCCCATTGTATGGAGACACCATTCTTCTGTAGTTCTAGAGAAGCTGAATAATAACATTCCATGTCTGCTTGCAAGCAACATATACCTTGTTTTGGTCCTGGATAGTTCATCTCCACTCCTATGTTTCGGAGCGGTCTTTCTACAGCTCAGAGGAAGGATTGCACCTGAAGTATTCAGCAGCATTGTGGAAAACCATCATTCAATCCCCGAGGTTTTGGCTTGACTGTGTAAAAGTGGAAAACCAGGATGACACAGCTGATTTCGCACTTGTGAAGGCTCCTCCAACTGACTGACCTGCATCACAAAACAAAGGTCAGGAGTGTATTAAGCCACTACAAACAAACAGAGAAAAGCCACACAACCAGTCATCCAATTTGGGATTTAAAATCCAAGTCCAGAGTCTGTGTCTGGAACTATTCAAGGAACTTGAACGTTGTAGGTCAGCACAAATGGCCTATGTTGCCCTCTGCCCTGGAAGGCTTGCTAGACCTTGGGCTGAAAGGCACTCCTTCCCAGCTTGTACAACAGCAAAAAGAGTAGAAAGGCTCCAATGGAATAAAAGAGGAAGTAAAAAATTTTTGGCAGAACAGCTATCAGATTCTTCGCTGGGTGAACTCACATTATCTGGCACTGCAAGATGATAATCCCCCTGTAATAATCCCCCTGCACTGGGCACTGGTGAGGCCGCACCTCGAATCCTGTGTCAGCTCTGGGCCTCTCACTGCAAGAGAGACATTGAGGTGCTGGAGCGGGGCCAGAGAAGGGCACCGGAGCTGGTGCAGGGCCTGGAGCACAAGTGTGATGAGGAACGGCTGAGGGACCTGGGGGGGTTTAGTCTGGAGAAGAGAAGGCTCAGGGGGGACCTTATCGCTCTCTGCAACTGCCTGACAGGAGGATGGAGCCAGGAGGGGGCTGGTCTCTGCTCCCAAGGAACAAGGGATGGGACAAGAGGAAACGGCCTCAAGCTGCACCAGGGCAGGTTTAGATGGAGCTGAGGAACAATTCCTTCCCCAAAGGGTGCTCAGGCATTGGAACAGGCTGCCCAGGGCAGGGCTGGAGTCACCGTCCCTGCAAGTGTTCACACACCGTGTACATGAGGCCCTCAGTGCCAGGGGTTAGTGGTGGCCTTGGCAGTGCTGGGGAATGGTTGGACTTGATGAGCTTAAAGGTCTTTTCCAACCTGGTGTGTGATTCTGTGACAATGCGATGTGGCTCCTGCTCAAGTGCAAGAAGTGCTTTTCCAGAAAATGACAGACTATTGCAAAACCTGCAGAAACTGACACGAGGTTTTCCTCCGATTTCAACCAGCTCTGGATAGTTTCAGTCAAAGTGATATAAAAATGAGAATAGCTCGATGCAGAAGATGGTGATGTGGTCTAAGCATTTCCAGATTACATGACAGCTTTTACCTGAACATCTCTTTTCCCACATTCATCTCCAGCCCACACTGGAAAAGGAATTTATACTTTGTTTGTCTAATTGCTTCTCTTTCTGCTATTCCACAGATATACAGAGCCTCAACCAGCGGCTTCACCCCTCAAAATGTTGCTCTGCTTTGTATGTAATAAAGTAGAGCCGGGTTAAAACAAACCATGACTGAGATATAGGATGCTTCTTCAAAAAAGAGATGGCTTAGATGCAAGCTGGTTTGAAACAAATGTCTTACCTACAGCTTTTCCTGTTTGTACAACATTTCGGCTAGTAGAAACCATCACATTCCCAATCTTCTTTCCCCGTTCACTGTTTTGCACAGAGCTAAAGAAGAGAGACACTGAACACTGTCAGCTGACTGACTTAGTACTTTCAGGTGTAAATAAAATACAGAGTTAAAGTATATATATCAACATGCACACTAATTTACATACTATACATAGTTTTATATATACATATATAAATATGATCAAGCCCACAATTCCTGCATGCATCTTATCCACACAGATCAGTTAGGCAAGCTTCTCAGAGGATTTTGTTTAGTTCAGCATAGCAACAGTAGGCTATTATTTGCTATCACTTTAAAAACATATAAAAAGTCAAAGTACTATGCACTTACTGTGACAATCGTAACTTCACGTCTGACACAGAGTACTGTCCTTGAAATGGGTGGCTGGAAGAGGAGGAAAAACCCAAGAAAACACTGAAGAATTGAGTTCTAAGAATGAATTCATGTCACACAAGTATTCCTTGTCCACCTCCCCGTGGCTTACAACAAAACTAATAAAATCTCTTGTAGACACACTACTTTACCAAAGGCGAGGTCCCAGTGACAATTCAACTGGAGATTTCTTAGGAACTACCTATAAGGTGCTAATTACAGTCCAGATATTAACAATCCTTTCACACAAAGGCACAGCACCTCCTTCTAACAAAACAGAGCAAATGGAAAAGATCCCTTAAGTAGACCAAAAGAGCTTTGCAGGTCTAAAGAAAAGCCTTCTTCAGACCAGAGCAGCTGACAACACACAAGCAAGCAAAACTCCCTGCAGTACAATAAGAACCCATTGTAAACAAAACACAGGCACAGCCAACAGTGTCACCCAGCCTGGCATCACCTCATCGTTGTGTGAAAATACACATTAAACAATCCAAAGTGTAGAAGATGCGACACAAAGCAGGCAGCTCCCCTCCATCCCCATTAATGACCACCCTGGACACAGCTATTCCCTGGGCACATGGAAACAATTACTGAAAAGCAGAACCATCTGAGGACAATTCCTGAGGAATGACAAACTTTCTATAGATTTCTATATGTTGTTAGACAGCCAACAATCAACTTGAACAACTTCCACTTCTTCTGAGTCAGGTTGTGTTTTTCTTCCTAGAACTATAGCTCGGAATTAGAGCAAGAAGGATTGAAGGAGGTATTGATTCAATGTGCTTTATAGCAGGAACAAGGGAACACTGTATTTCTACAGAATGGTGTGCCTGACTAGGAGCAATCCATGGTAAATGGATTAAAGAAGAAAATCATGCTTTCCTTACCTAGAATTTACCTCTGCAAGAGCTGGATGCTTGTTGCTATTCCATACTCTGTAGTTGTGGGTGTTTTTCCAGGCTGCTACAAACGCCGTTCCAAAGTCTGACAAAGTCTTTTCGTTGTCTGATAAATTAAAATGAAGATGAGAATTTGCAGCAATTCATCAGAGATCTAATACGAGACAAAGGACTTTCTTTCTTGTAAAGAAACATTACAGTTTTCCAGGCTCTTATCAAATCAAAGTAAAACTCTACTACTAAGAACCAGGCACTTAAATAATGTTTTGTTATTTTCATTTTAAATTGTCCCAAACATACAATGCCAGGAGAGAAGGGAAAAAGTTATTTTAGAGCCAGCCAGCAAAGTTAGTACGAAAACCCTGGCACTCCATATCAATCGGGTAATCATCTTAATATATTGTCAGACAAGAACTGAGCATCTTCTGGACTTGAAAAATCATGTTCTCAATCCCATGTTTTCTCACAAACAGCACAGAACAAAATAGGAATTTGTTATTTGATATGAATATAGAATAATTGTGATGAGAATGAAGTTAACAGGGTCAGTGCTGGGCAAACTAAACATTTCTCACAAATAAAACACTGATTCTTTTAGTTATATTCATGCACAAAAAGCTGGAACATTGAGAATTCTGAGTTAAGACAAAAAATTGAGCTCCAGAAAACACACGCACCTCTAGATGATGCTTTTCACTTATGTGAATCCCTACTTGGCACTATGGCAGGAAGGGGAAAGAGATGGAACAGCCTTGGAAAACTTCCTGAAGACAGCCTCTTAATGTCTCCAAATCCAACCAGTTCCCCAAAATTAACCTCAGGCTGCCACAGTGTCTGTAAGACACCCAAGTCTGTAAAAGTCTCATCATATATGGGGTTTCAGGTATTTCTACTTATGAGGAAAGCTTAATTAAATCAAGGAGACAGACAAAGAAGAAAGTGTCTGTCAGGCTGTGGAGTAAGAATTAGTAACAAGCTTGTCAAGGATTAACAAGGATAGCCAAGGTCAACTGAAAAAGCAGCCTCAAGTGAAATGTGAGGCAGAGAGAGATCCAATGACAGCCCACACGTTTAATGCAACAGTACAAATGCTTATTACACCCTCCCTCATCTCAGCCCCCAGACAAGGTGTCTGTTCTACCTGGTTGCAGCACAGCAGCAAGCAGCGCATGAAGATAAGCACTGAACTGAGCCCTGATCCACTCATCACCTCCTTCCCATCCAGTGCCGTCGAGGAAAACATCGTCTCTGTTCTCAGTTACATGCTTCACCAAGTAATCTGCAAATCTCAGGTCAGCAGTTGTTGGGTTCAGGATCTTACGGAGTTCTGGATCATGGATTTGTACGTGAGCATCTTCTATCTGTTTGAAATAGTTCCAAGGGTAACCATTCATCTAAATAAAATGACTTGTATATATACTACTATGTATTGCTACCTAAATCTAAGCTTACAGTCCCCCCAAATATCAAGAAGAAACAAACAGCCAAACAAACAAAGAATTAACTGTTCTCAGAAAGTCAGATACTGCTTGATAAAACCAGAACCTGATCATCTCCCTGGCACATAGTAAAAGCTGGTTATCTGACAGGATCTGGCAGGGGAAGTTTGGTGCTCACATGCATTCTCCTAGAGGCTCTTTGATTATCACTTCAATTTATTAAGTTGGTTACCTATATGTAGGTATGTTACGTTACCAAATGCTGATGATATAGCTGTATCTATTTGCTATAGCTGTATCTATTTGCTAAGAAAACATATGACATGATGTTTTCTCAGATACTGGTTTTTTTAGCCTCTTGGCTTGAATCAGAAGGAAGTCAACAGCAATGTGCTGTATTACCCAATGGTAGCTGTTTCTCAGCTGCAAGCACTTGTTTTTGAAGACCTTACTACAAAGTCATGAAAAAAGCCCATGACATGAGAAGTTAAAATTACACCAGCAACAAAATAAAAAGCTAAGGGCCCTGCAAATTCGAATACTGGATAGAAAACTATACAGAAGACCACGCAGTAGTTTTGCACAGCTTATCTAACCCTATCCTACCAAATGATACCAATTTAATAAGCTTCTGCATTGAAGAATTTATTTCACAGGGAAATAATTCAAAGTTTGGGTGTGAACGTGACACTTTAAAGCTGTATTTACAACGCAACCTCTGTTTCCCCCCTCCCCAGTTCAAAAAGCTCAAAGGCAAAGATTCATACTTCCACAATCGCATCGCTCAGATGCTTCTGCTGCCGGAACAGGATATTGGTGGCTCCTGCCACAAAGCCGCGCACTGTTACATCTGACAGGAGGTGATGCTGCTGCAGTGCCATGTAGGGCAAACAGAGGTACCCCTAAAGGAACAGACATGTTTAGAGGATTAACATAACGCCAAACAAATTCAAATTGTCTATATTCAGAGCTTTTCCTAAAAAACCCAGCACATTCCACCCAAAATGAACCTTAGTTATTACTATTTCAGCCATGATTATCTATTGTTTTGCTACATCACATCTGCAAAGCAAAGCAAGCAGGTTCCACATGAATTACATTTTTCAAGAGGTGGATGAGTTGCCTTTCAGTCTCAGGACTGAAACACAATGCAAAGGACAGGAATCAAATCTGTTTATAAGGCAACAGATCAAGCAATATAAAACAAGAGTGAGGTCTCAGGTCAATTCAGAGACAAGAAGTCAACAAAGATTCATCTCTCCACTTGACGTCTTCTAGTCTTCTAGTAGTCCTGAAGCACATAATGCAAGAAAGCTGCAGACTGCTATCCACATTTTGTAGGTGGAGATTTCCAGGCTCCAGAGATAGCAACCAATTTCTGATAAGCATATTCATGCCTGATTTAAGAAAGAGCAGGATAGAAAGCAACACACCGTGCTGCTTAGCCACTCGATGCTTAGAAGTTAAGCTAGTATCCTACATTCCAGTCGAAAAAGACCCCAACAACCAAATATTTTGCCTTTGTAAAAAGGTTTTGATGTAAATCATTGAGAGATCACTGAGAAGCAGCTGTAGAAACTGTAATTTTCTTTTAAATGTAGGCTCAACATACCCCTGAAGTCTAATTCCAGCTGTTCCATTGCATAAAACACAAAGCAACTTACTCACTGGTAGGAACCCTGAAGGGCTAACACATATCTCATAGAACAAAAAGCATGTGCACTTCATCACACAGTCCATGGTAATGGGAAACATATGGAAGAAAGGAGCACAGCTATTCCCTTTTGTTGGATTAGACACAGGGATGGCTTCCCAGATGACAAGGGCTTATCAGTTGAGAACAAACAGCCTGTGTCAAAGGAACAATGGTGCTTTGAGGGGAATCACCAACTTAAATGGAAAACTTTCCCAAAATGTGGCTGGAGAAGCTGGCAAAGGAAGGTTTAATTACTGGATACTCAAGCAGCAAAGTCCTGGAAATCTTTCGCTATTTAAGCATCAAGTGTCAGTTCCCAAATTCACATTTGGCTCTAAATACAACAACTTCTATTTCTGTGAATATGTTCCATTCTTTTTAAAGCAACTGAACTAAGTATCAGAACTTAGAGAACTGATACCAAACAACTAAGTATCACAACCTATTTTGCCTTATGCTCAGGTGTACTTGGATAAGGTATTAGGCCATCTGGCAAAATCTCCTCCCACTCACATTAGTCAGATTTATTAGTCTTTCCATGGCACGGCATAAAACAGCCCTGACACAAGAGCTCTAAAAGAGATTTAAACTTTGCAGTAAGTTTATAGTGGTTAAACTATAACTTCAAATGACATTTTTCTGATAACTTAAAGAGATGTAAAGCCTTTTCTGCTTTAATTACACTGGATGAATTCAAATGAAAAGTGCCAATGTGGAACAGAAGGTAAACATCTAAGAACTGTCGGTTTCCTTAAAATTGTTTATTTTTCCACTTTATGGGCTTAGTAGCAAACTAAGTTTGCACTCCTAGGCCCCCTTATCAATCATTTTCTTCTTGCTTTCCATCTCGTATTTCCAATAGAACTACACTAAATACAATTTACAGGCTATCCTTTTCATTAGACAGACCACAAGGACAAACACCAGACTGCACATCTTGGTTGAAAAAGCATTTCTAACAGTGACGTGAGGCAATACAGAGCAATGACATTTGAGCTGCTCCCTTGAGCCCACATAACCTCCTGTTTCCAATGGGAGTTACTGACAGGAGCTCACAGGGTCATGCAATAAAACATTCTGCAAGCAAATGCAAACGAGCACCTCCAAAGGAAGAAATACCACTTTGAACCTCATCAGCTTGAGGAAATCAATCTGAATCTTCTTCTTTCTGGGTAAATGATTCTATGATTCTATGAAATGTTCATTCTAAAAGATTATTAAATTAAAACTAAAACTTTTTTACTCACAAAAATATCTTTAACAGGGATGCATTTTCCTGGGGCGGGGTATGGGAAACCAGCCCTAGCAAACGTATTGCTTGTTATCTGACAATGCCCAGAGTCCTTAGAGAGACACTTGAGTTCAGTCAGGCACCAGCACAAGCTTAAACTTCAGTGGTTCAGCACCATGCACAGGGAAAGAGCCAGACAACCAGCAGTTACCATTTAAAGAAGAGTGAAATTAGATATATATGCCCCATCCCTGGCAGTGTTCAAGGCCAGGTTGGACACAGGGGCTTGGAGCAACCTGCTCTAGCAGAAGAGGTCCCTGCCCGTGGCAGGGGGTTGGAACTGGATGAGCTTTAAGGTCTCTTCCAGCCCAAACCAGCCTGTGAGTCTATGATTCTATATATTTTTGTGTGTGTGTACAGATACACATTTATATACACATTTTATGCATATATACACATAAATGTATCTATAAATGCATACATATAAAAATTAGAAGAGGGAAACACAGGCTTAGGTGTCAGCTAAGACACAGCTTTCAGAATCTTAGTGTAGATTAAGGTATCAATACACTTCTTAAGTACTCTGATCTTGCCCCATAGAGGTTAGATCAACAATTCAGAGTGAAAGAAAACAGCAGGTACATAGCATTCATTAACCACAGAGGGGTTGCAGGTTGCCATCACATAGAATTGAAATAAGTATACATATGAAAGACAAGTATGTGTGCATGTACGTGCACGCACCTCTCTCAGACGTGCACTCACACTTTCCACCTGCCTAGGAACACAGTCACTTGCCAGACACTGTACTTAGGTGTTTTGTAGTACCCTACTCTCCATCTGGAGTTGGGTAACCAAAATTATTAGCCACTTCTGAAAAACAGATGTCTTTATGAGTTTACCAGGTATCATAAACAACATGTTTACCTTTGTAAAGATAGCCAAGGGCATACCATATTGGTCCTCTTCCAACCCAGAGATCAGTCCTGGAACAAGCACCGCGTGTCCTGTATTTGCTTGGGGCTGCACAGTGATTGGAAGGCTTTCTGAGCTCGGAAGATTTTCAGCCTGTTCTGATGCTGTATTTTCACGCTCTCCTTCCTTCAGATTAGACTCCTCCAAAATGCTCGGATCTAAAGTCTCCCAGTCACTTTCAGAGGATGCTGGAGAAGCGCGGGAAGGAACTTTCAAGCGCTGCACAGCACTGTTGGAGGACTGAGCTCCATTGCAAGTCTTCTCTGATGGGGAGAAAGGCACACTTGCTTTTTGACCTTCCACTGAATGGTTTCCTGCCACCTTCTTGCCTCCCTTTCCCATTCCTAAGGTTGTATCTGAAGTATCAGCAGCAGAAACAGAGTCATCTAAATGTGGTGTATTTTCCTGCAAGCCAGCATCCTCTGATATGCTCTTTCTTGGTCTATAGTGTGAGCAGTCAGTAAGACCATGTTCAATCATCCCTGGAAAGTGAGAGCACACATGAATACCAGCATCTCAATAGAAATCTAAGTGACTTTGAATAAAGAAAATGAACAAAGTGCTTTGGTGTGCTGAGTGGAAATCATGGTTTTTAAAACACTACTTTCGGGGGGAAGCTGTGCTAAACACAAAACTAAACCAAAACCAAACCCCACACTTTCTCTCCTAAAGAAACTTCCCCAACTTTTTTGCTTTGAGGAGACTGGTTAGAAGTTAAGAATTAGCAAGGTTAGGGGTTTTGGTTTTGTTTGTTGCTTGTTTGAACTCAACAGGAACGTGTGACTTTTTCAGGGTCCCACCTATGTTACCCACTGGCAATACGAAGATCCAGTGGCTTTAATAACGCACAAGAAATAACCCCTATTCTTGTGCTCTAATGAAGCACAAGAATAACAGTATAAGTAGTAAGGATTAAGGTATGTGTACATACATAAAAGTCACCTATTTTTCAGGCAACATACCAACATGCCTCTATTGTCACCTATGTTGTTTTCCATATGAAACTGCCAGTCCCAGTTACAACCAGAAAGCACAGAAACAGAAGTCCAAACTTCTCTTCTTACCAGGAAAGAGTGACAGGACAGTCATCAGTGCTCCCACCAATCTATTTACTGGAGAAATATAAAATAGCACCTGGTGGCAGAAGGGAGAGGGGTGGGGAGAGGAGAGGAGAATTAGGGAGGAGAGAATGAGAATGATAAAATTACACTCAAGCACGACACAGATACATAGAACACATGAAAACTATTCAAGGCATTGCTTTTTATGTTATTTTAGAAAGTCTGCTTACCAACAAAAGCTCTTACAGCAGTTCAAATATTTAAGTGTCTATTATACCCTCATATTTTGTTTGTAATATATATGTCACATGTATACACCCAAGTGTAATATATACTTATCAATCATTCAGATTTTACTGTCAGTCGTTCAGGTTTTTTCCCCCCAAATTGATGTAATTACTGAATAACTGATGATAGGAAAAAGTTGTTCCTGGCACACCACATAAATTCTTATCCATGTGTACTACATTATAATCTCTGTTATAAATCAAAGAGGCCAAATCTCCATTCCAAAATTCTGACAAAAACCTATGCAAAACCATCTCTTTAAGAAAATATATTAAGGCTATGCAGATAAATGAAAACCAGGATAAATGCAGCATGCATTTATTAACAGTGTCTTCCCATGATTAAACACAAGATTTTGTGGAAACAGAAGACATGACTGATATTTAGCTTTGGTAAAGCACTTAAGGCATAACATGGGAATAGAGAATCTCCTTAATTAAATCAGAGAGACTGTGATTAGTGAATTAGTTAGGAATTCAAAAGGGGGATGCCAAAGGCTAGCAAGGAAAGAAGAACCACAAACCAGACTGAATATTACTACTGGAGTTCCTGCAAGACAGGCAAGCATTACAAAGAATCAACCAAAGGAATGCAGAATGACCTAACTTGATGACTTTGCAGGCCAGTTTAATAGGTATATGATGAAATTAGAAGTGCAAGTTTGCAGACTTAAGACTTAATAAAAGACTTCTGCTGTCAGCTAGGAAGACACTTTAGAAGTGACTGATAAATAATAACTCATGTTCCACCAGTATTTGCAAGTCTACAAGCTAGTGAATTGATGGAACCAAGAGAAAAACCTATGGAGTCCTAACACATACCAAACGATGTTTAATGGTACCTCAGCTAGAAACAGACTATGTATATTATCTTGCACAAACTTTCTTTTGTCTATATTCAGGATAGGCAAATTCAAATTGCTACAGGCACAGAGAAAGCACGATGAGAACAAGCAGCTCAACTGAGGGAAGGATTCCTATTGACTCCAACAGGAATCAAAAAAGTCAAACTTCTTTTAGGATGCTGCTTTATAATGCACGTAGGAAAGATGCAGGACCCAACAGCAATGAACTACAACAGAAACCCTGCGATACCTCTACAGGTTTAGATACCCAGATACCATGTATTCCTAGCCAAGCTTATTTTTAAGCCTACAGAAATAATGAAGTCTAAGTACCATCTTGCTTACAAGAAATCTATTCCACTCTTGAGTTTTCATTGGGTATACTGCTTACTGAAGCTGAGTACTTTTCTGTATTTGCTCCATCAAGCCCCTCTGCCATCTCTCTGTCTATATGTGCGCACACTTCCTGAGCCCTCCCAACCTCACTATATGCCCTACAACGTTTACATCAGCAAACCGGGTGGTCCTGGAAGCAGAAAATCCAATGATCACCATCTGGAAGTGGTCTTCCAGCCTACTAACAGCCGAGAGGTGGAAAAACAGTTCTTTAGTCTGTGGAAAGGCATCAACCAAATTGCTAAGGACTAAAGCAAATCGGTCTGTGGCATTCAGGCATTTTTCAGCTCAAAGAAAACTGGCATTATTAGTGGTTTCTTGGCTATTATGTTTAAGGTCTTTGAACATACAGATTCCTTCAGTTATTCTGGAACCTTAACATGTGGCAGAAAACAGGCAGTGCCAGAAAACCAGAACTCTTCCTTTTGAAAGTGTTGTCCTCCTGTTGGAGCTTAGGGAAAAACAAAACCAGAGCAATCTGCAGGTTTATTCAATAAGTATCCAGTTATTTTCAAAACAATTTCATATGTTTGAGTCACATGAACATGCTTGGGAAACCCTCCCTCTTCCTGTGCATTCATGTGTTGTGGTTTGAGCAGCTCCAGAGAAGAACTGTAGCTCAAGAAAGCATTTTGTTTGTTCATGTCCAAATTCTGGACTGACTTAGTGAAATGCTATTACAAGGTTTTAAACAGATCAGTGGACATACATTTCAAAATCCTACTGGGAAATATTCTTTCCATTTATGGTTAAAAAAAGCAGTGTAGACTTGGGTTCTTCTGGGGAAAAAGCTTGCATATTGAGTCTTGATTACATCCATATTTCCATGTGCACTCGTACTATGTCATAATCATAATTTCTCAAGTATACCTTTTGCATAGCCTTTCAAATATATCAGTCATTACCATACAGCTCTTAAATGCAGAAACTGCATTTATTCTCATCAATAAATACTTAGAACTGTCAAGGTATATGTAATTTACAAGTGACAAGTGCAAAAGCTTTGGAGAAGCTGTTACTTCTGTTTTAAAAGCTGTATTTACTGCCCCACAAAAGATACCTAGGCCTTCAACAGGCTTTAAAAAACCACAACTGTTTACACTTAGAATGAATCATAGAATCACAGACTGTATGGGTTGGAAAGGATCTTAAGATCATCCAGTTCCAACCCCCGCCAACGGGCAGGGACACCTTCCACTAGAGCAGGTTGCTCCAAGCCCCTGTGTCCAACCTGGCCTTGAACACTGCCTTTATAGATTAAGTCCTACTGACTTTCCAATTGCAGCTAAGGGAAATTCTAATTGTCCTTCTCAGTACTCTGAAGAAGTTGGGGTTTAACAGAGCAGGTTTGCTGAAGAAAAAGTGACATTTGGGAAACTGAAACAGAACTTTCAACAACAAGTTGAAAAAAGCAAAACAAACAAAAAGCAAATCCCTGCATGTATCTGTCTGAGACTTGATACACAATCATTTCACTGAAAATTCTTGTTCCAGGGTGTTTAAATATATATATATACACACAGAAGAAAAAAAATGTCTCTACTATTTCACATCTGCTTGTACATTTTGCATATTGCACTTAAATGACTAAGACAGTATTACTTCTGAGGCAGCGAGACAGCCCAAATCGAACACTGAGCCTAGAATTCAACAGTTTTTACCAATTCATAATGTGAGTTCAGCCTGACCCAACAGTTGCCACCCTGCAGGTGTCCAGGCAACTCAGGTCTGAAGGACACTTCTAGCACTTGTTTTCTTTTTTATGCCTATTTAAAGCCTGAACCAGAAGTTCCACTTACTGCAAACCTGTTATAAGCTTTACGCAGCCTTTTGGGTACCAGCATTTCCTATTGGTTCTTTCACACAGGTACCTATTTGCATTATGTGTATCCTTTCTTATCTTTTATAATATGTTAAGTTTCTCCACTCACACATTTAATCACATTTTACTTACTCTGGCTGGGACAGCTGTTAATAAGGTAGAGTGTGAACAGAACAGAAGTGGAGGCAAATTTTTATAACTGCATTTTCTGTTTCAATTACCTCAGCCTACAAAATGTTACCTTTTTCTCTAGAAGAATCAGCTTAAAAAGGATCAACACCTGGAGAAAACAAACACAGAAAGGAAAAATATGGTGAGTGAACCATTGCCATTTATCAAAAATACTGTGCAAGCATAATCTTTTATCCAAGGTTTCATGTTAATCACTGCATGATCGTCAAATGAGCAAATACATTTGACCAGTGACAACCAGTGTTCCAGTATCAGTTTTCCACCTGAGGACTCATTTTAAAACAGCATTTGATTTACACAACAAAAAACCTGCACAAGGAATTCTGTGATTTGAATCATACAAAGCTTATTGGAAAGAACATTGTGTAATCCAAGAATTTAAAAACCCCAGTAAACTACATAAAGATAAAAGAGTTCCCCCACAGAAATACAGAAAAGATTCAGCAAAATAACCAAAAATGTCATTCACCTCACCTAATTTTAGGCATCTACAGATGAGATATCTAGATCAGAGTGGCCGTACAGACTCTCCACACTCAAATTAAAACACAGACAATTCTGGGGTGTGACTGGCAGAAACGATTTAACATTGTTTAATCTGATGTTAAACAAAAATGAGTTCTACCTCAAAAATCTACTGAGCAGGCACAAATACACCATGAAATCCAGATTCTTTAATTTGCTTTCTTGATGCCTTTCAGTTAATAAAAGATTCTAAATGCTACTTATACCTTAGCTATAGGATACACACTGCATTTCAATAGTTATTTGGAAATAGAAGAGGTGCAAGTCCCCTAAGTTCTATGATGGCAGAAGCTGCAGAAATTACAATATACAGGGAAAAATGCTCCAAGTTGTGTCTGCACAGACTTTAGCAATGTTCTTCCATCACATTCATCTGATGAGAAGCAGGAAATCGAAACAAGACCGTAACTGAGATCCCACCTGCAGTTTGGGACAGGTCTAAAGAAATGTCACACAAACCTAGAAATGGCCAGGGAATCCAGCACACAGGCAAAACTTCTCAGTCTAGGACTTACATTCACTGAAGTCATGTAGGTGGAAGGGGATAGGAAATCAGGAGATTGTCACCAGAAGCACTTAGGAAACAGTCATCTTGCTCCTAGCTGAGGTATGTCTAGACATGTTTATTTTTCAGTTCCTCTCAAAGCATTTTACTCCACAAAGGGTTGTACTTTATACATCACATACTTCATACACAGCAGAGAACACCCACCTTGTGTCTAAAGTGAAGAACAAGATCCCGAGGAGACAGACCTGAGATTCCAAAAAGAGAGCAATTACTACAGCTTAATAGCTAGTAGAGATACTAACTTACTTCTTGTCACTCTTTTTCAGGGGGAGCGGGACACCCATTATGGTTATTATGGTTATTATGGTTAACCTGGTTATTTCAACAGCAGAACTCATACAAAATTCTTTCTTTTGAGCAGGAGCAAGAGTTATATCTACAATTGAGACAATAATAACCTGAATTGTCATACTCTCGAGTTGACTCCTGTTGGATACCATACAGCATTATGGGAAGACTGAAGTACTGCACTGTGCATACAGAAAACACAGGGAAGAGTCAGAATCAGATGGGATCTATCCCAAATAACAGATGATGAAAGCTTGAGCACCCCACACCATCAAATAGCTCAATCTAGAAATTAAGAAGGTACTGTTTCCTAAAAGCAGCCAAACAGTGGCTTGTCAGACTGTTAGGACTGTTAGGTCAAGAGGTAATGTGGCTTTCAACCTACAAATAACTCCTATTATGAAAGCAACACTCAGTTTATTTGACATTTATTGAAATCCATTAAGAAAGAAACACATAACAATAGTGTGCAGGCACACAGACCTCTGGTGCTTAATCTGTTAAATGCACATAAACAAATTAGCTCAGGAAGGGAATATGCTGATTAGTTTAACATCTCTGCTGCTTACACAAAAAAAATCACTTACCAAGATAAACCTGTGACCCTTCTAGCGAGGTATTGCCCAGAGAACTATTCATGTGATCATAAAGTTCCTGTAAAAGTTAGAACAAAAGCAAAACAAAACCGAGAAGCCATTAATGGCACATGGCCACAAAAAATCCAGAATAAAGAAAATTCACTTCTTCAAGGATTTCAACATCTTATTCCAGAAAGAAAGTCAAATTTTACTAATGGGGTCAACAGAGATACAGGCTGATAATCGTGCTTGTTCTTGCATCTTGTTACAAGCCAGAAAGGTGACTCTCTGTCAGATTACGGTAGTTCATGTTAAAATGTTACAAGAGCTGAATAAATGAATGACCTACGCAAATGGAATATTTGAGCAATAACTGCAAACACTAAAGGCTGTAGCCTTACACTGAAAGCTTTGTTCTGTACACTGGAAGTTAGTTGTGTGGCTGTTCCTTAAAAGTTACCTTAAGAATTGAAATTTGTGAGAAGTCTTTTTCTTCGAAGTACGCATGTGTGATGAGCTGCAGCTTCGCCTGAAGCAATCCATACAGAGGCTTGGAAGAAAAACAAACACAAAAGCACGTGAAGAAAACTTATTTAGTCACTCCTTTTGAGGTTGAATCTTCTCCCATTCTTATCTTGCAATATAGACATATTATTACACACAGAGTTCATGGAGGGGCAGTTGCTAATGCGCAGCATCCTTCTCCTGTGCTTAAACCTTTCAGCTTTGAGCACAGAAAGAATCTCTTTTCCCTGCCTGGTGACTGGTAGCTTTTGTTAAATAGGTAGAAACACAAGATGTTTCTTCAAAGCCAGAGTATGCTGTATGTGTGACTACCTTAAAACCTCTTTCAATGTCAACTGTCAGAGCATCAATGTCAACAGCCACTCTCTCCAGGTATTATAATGGCCAAAACCCACAATCCTATTACATGAAATAAAGTTAGTAGCACATAAGAAGAATCAAAACCACAAATAAATATCCTGATCCCTGACAACATGCAGACACTTCTACAATTACTCTTAAACGGAGATACCAATTCCAGGCAGCTCACTCAAATGCCAGAGCCTTCTGACTCAATTTTACTTCAGTAAATCCACTCTGCAATGATTTAAGGAGGCAAAAGTTCCAAATCAGAACATGGAAAACAAATAATTTTTAGTATGTTATCTGAAAGTGTTTTGGGAGTTAAACAAACATTCTTACCAGCTGACTGAGAACACAGACACTCTTCTGTACAGTTTCTCGGGTGATATCCGCTTGCCGTACTTTTAATGCCTAAAACATAGAAGTATTACAGTGGTTTTACCAGACACAACTGTGAATACAGGTCTAGTTGCCACATGCCACCTCCCTATTTTGAATAGAATCCTAAAACTGACTGCCTTAAATGGTAGAATATCCAAACCATGCAACAGTTTGCCCTTACCTAGTAAAAATGGTCATAACACTGATATGTCAGAGTTGTGTTCTCATCTCACTGTGCACAGCAAAGATCCAAATACAGCTGTGACGATAGGCAGAGGACTGTTTAAAAGACACTAGCATGAGAAAAAGGCAATAGCCCTGGAAAAGGCAATGGCATTTTAACTCAAGGTAACGTAACAGAAGAGGAGACACAACACATTGCCTGCTCTTCTCTAACAGTATCTGTGATAATGGACCGGGTTGAAAAGTCTTTGCCTAGAAATTGTTTGCTTTATACTTGAGGATTTCTTTGAGCCACCCATCAAATAAAGGAGGTATCATCTGCAGAATCAACTACATTCTCAGCCAGACCAAATGGTCCCAGCATTTAACAGCAGACCTAGAAAGGGTGGGGGCAGAAATCCAGCCAAGTGATTCACTTAATGGTACAAACCAGCAAGTGGCAGACTGCAGCCCCCACACAAGAAAGGACAGATGGGAAGAGCGCTACAGCTGTCCTATGAAACACATTGTTTTGTGTTCTACTTGTTCCAAAGTGTTCATTTTAAACATCTCTTTAGCTTCTTAATTAGTTATTAAACAACATAAACTAATCAAGAGCACAATAAAGCCAAGTTATTTTACAGTTACATAGAGGAAGGCTCTAAATCAGAGATACAGTGAGGACTGGCTACAAAGATAGTGAGGGAACTGAAGTCAACATGGATTTAGTTCAGAAGAAATGGAACTAAAATATGCATGTGTGAAATTTCTCCTATAGCATAAACAGGAACTTGAAATATAATCAAGGTATGATTAACACTAGAATAGAGTACAAAATTTACATCTTCTGAATACGAGACTCACTTAAAATTCAAACCCACATGGCAGTCCAGATTTTTAGCATTTCACTGGAAAAGGGAGGAAATTTAAAATACATTGATAATAATTTAGCAATAGAATCCTACAACGGTTTGGGTTGGAAGGGATTTTAAAGATCATTTAGTTCCCAACTTCTCAATTGTAAGTGCACAGCTCATACTGCCGTTACTGCTTCTGAAAACGTGGGCAGATTTCAGTAGATCAAGAACATCATTTCCTCAGCCTGCTCAGGTGCACACCACCTCTCAGCTATTTTTCACCTTTACTGCTTTTTATTTGCTCAGTATCGGTAAGCAGCTACAATGAATGGGAAGATTCTGGTCTACTCTGCCTACTTTTGGCAAAGCAGGTAGGTGAAGAGAAACATCCCTACACTTGCATTGTCAGATCCCAGGAAACACTCCAAAATTCTGCATGGTCACACACTGGAGAAATTTCAACTTCTTCCACACCAGATGCCTACTCCTTGGAAACACGACTTGGCTACCTGACAGACAATCAGCTATTTGCTGATAGGTATTTGCTTTTTGGTGCTGATGCTTGGATTAGCTCACAATAGCCGAAACATATTTGTTAACTGCCTTGATCATTTCAAAAGATCACAATAAGCCTGTTGACATAAGGGAAAGGAATAATTCCCAAGTTCTGGAGCTATCTACTATGCACATTTTCACAGGTTTTTAATGCAAGCTGATCATGCAGTTTGTTGGTGTAATGCAAGCCACTGATTTTTAGGGTCATTAATGCATCAAGCCTACTATTTCATTAATACAATTCCCAACTTGGGAAGTTACCTTTGCTTCAATCTGCCTGTAGCAAGAGACACCATAGACTGTGGTTCGATCCCCACACCTCGGTGGCAAATGGAAAAACACAGTATCTGTGCAAGAGAAAAGATTTGTTTCATATGTTACTAACAAGAGTCCAATATTGTCATTTTCAGCATCACTTATTTATAAAACATTTACTGCTGAAAATACTGGCACACTTACTTTCTGAGACTTTAACAAGTCATCTATAAAGCTATGCCTACATCCAGATTGCAGGATGCTTTGTGGAAGAATCTCTAACTGTGCCCATATGGCTATTCTGACAACAGCCTGATGTTTAGCTTAACCAAGCTCCTACAAGCCCACTGACAGGTTCTCAGAAGCAGCTATTGACAGCAGCAAAGCACCACTGAAACCTATGGGCATGCTGCTTTCCCAATTCAGTATGGAGGAGCAAAGACAAAGCACTGTGAGGCAAGGCATACAATTGGAGTGTGATGCCATTAAGACAGTAAATGCCATGAAGATAGGGAAAAAATAGCCCACCAAGGAGGACAGTTGAAAGATGAACGTAGCTGCTACCACTGCCAAGGTAGATATCCATGCACCACTATGCTTACAGAAAGGATTTGTGAATCCTTGTCTCACGCAAAATAATTGCTGTCTCTGTGCAAGCGTAACATGAAAGAAAAAAAGTATCTATAAAACATGACAAGAGAAAGGTTTTTATGGCTTGAGACCTACACACCAATGTATACACACACGCACTTGCTACTGCTGCAAAAGTTGCTAAATCGTAACTAGAAGACATTACAACAGTTTGCCCTTCAAAAACATGAGTGGAATTTGCTTTGAAACCAACTACTAATACTTTGCTTCCTAGTAACAAAATGAAGAGACAATCCCACAGGCTTTAATCCCAACAGAAAGAGCGACTGTTTATAACAAAGCTTACTCCCTCGAACAAGTTTAATGACATTATGAAGACCACCTTGGGTTTGAAGACTATTTCCTGAACCATCATCTCCTTTGCAAAAACGCAACTATCAATGGGAATTAGTTTAAAACTCAAAAAATACATATCTAATAAAGCTTCAGTAAACGTAACATAACTATTATCTGAAACATACCTGCCTGTTTCAAGTTCATGTGTATTCTTGCTTACAAAACACAAGAATATATATCAGTTTTGTTGCCAAGTCTTTTTTTATTTACCCAAAAATACACACTGATAATCTTTCAGTACAGCAATAAAAATGCTTAAAGTTGAGGGATGGTACTGAGCCAAGAGAGAACATGTAGGTGCAGCTGAATGTGACTTTCCCAGCTTTGAACGTAACCTATTTCTCCTTATGTATTTAACAACACCAAAATTGAACAAATATCATGGCCCAGACTGGAGTCTTCTTGCTGGTAGCAGGGGATTATTTTGATATGACTTCCTTCTTGCTTCCAAATGAGATCTCTGGAAGCTGGAGAATTAGGAAGCTAAGTACATAGAGTTAAAAAAAACCCCAAAATCTTATTAAAAGTAGTATTAAAGCATTTCTGTGATTCTGCTGTTTTAAGTGACTTCCTTGTTCACTGCTCTGTAGAGAAAATCACCCAGATGAAACAACTGAACATGCGTATAAACGTCACGGTGATGAACCAAACTGCTGTCAAATAAATAAATGCAATACTAAACAACAGAAACAAAATAAGTGCAGTGAACTTGCTGGTAAATACGTGGCAAAGGAATCATTCTGCTGACAAATACACTAACGCTTCTGTTCCTGCCCTCTACATGTGCTGGTTTTCAAAATACATCATTCTACAGAAACTGAATCACTTGGAGGTCATTCTAAGAACCTCTGAATTAGTAGAGAAAATAATGATTACATACATTACAAAGCAGAATGTTAGAATTTCATTCCTCCCTTCCCTCAAAACTCGATTAGGTTTTACTCAAGAGTTTATTCCCCCTTCAAAGAACTGAGAAGGCTGGTAGCCTTGATTTGCTCTAGAACTACACACAAGTGTAGGCTTTTATCAATATCTGATTTCTTGATGTAGGAGGTACACGTTTATGATCTACTTTCATTTTAAAGTCTGAAGAAACATATCTTTGCTAATGTATTTGGCAGCTTAAACAAAAAACCACCAAATCCAGGAAGTCTAAAAGAATCACTGATTAACTGTTCAGACATCAGGATGTTTCTTTTGATTGCAGTAGTAGTAGTACATAAAACTTCCTCTCTTGCTTCTTACCTTCCTGATAATTGTGAGCCCCATCCGGTAAGGCGAGAAATGGCAAGTACTTCCATTCCTCTGGCAAACTGTGGCTGTCATGTCCTTCTGCAGGCTTTAGGGGAGGATAGGAAAATTCAACCTAAACAAAGAAACAAAAGCAGAGGGGAGGCAAAGAGACAATACATTACTGTTATCGAACAAACCAAGTGTCTGTGATTCAGCCCAGCACCTTTTGTTTTAGCAATGGTATTAAAGTTTTATTTCCTACTAGCATGCTTTATCTCTTCCTCCAAAGCACCCACAGACAGACTCACGCGTGGTCTGACAGGCCCTGAGCAGATTTGGCTTGTACAGTGTTTCTGTCCAGCCTAGGACCTTTTCCTCAAGAGAAGTGTGAAACAGATCCTCAAGCAGATCTGAATACCTTCTGTACGCACACAGCCAGCAGCACACTGCTGCACTGCAACCTCAGCAGGGGCCATTGCGGGGCACACATATCCTCAAATCAGATTTGGCTTCTCAGCCCCCCAAGTGCTCATGACTGGGGAACACTCTAACACACGCAAGCCTCTATTTTATCCTTAACAGTGTTGAATAATCTCAGAAACTATGCTAATAGCAAAATACTGCTTTAAAGTATTTTTATGTCCTTCGCTGCCATGTGTTCTACACATTGGCTTGAAGCACCTCCCTTTCCTTTCCCCAAGAAACCCTGCTTTTCAACTTCACCTTTCCTTTATTTGTCATTTACCTTTTTCCTAGAAATTGAGAAAACCTTTCTATTCCTAGCACTACACTACATATCTACCAGAGATCCTCCTCATCAGCATCTTCACAGTACTATCCTTCATCTTCTTTTTCTGTGGAGACCCCACTGGGTTTCCAGCCACTTTCACAAACTCTTTTTTCCAGATGTGCATTTCGAATCCCAGACTGGTTTGGGTTGAAGGGACCTTAAAGCTCACCCAGCTCCAACCCCTGCCACGGGCAGGGACACCCTCCACTAGAGCAGGTTGCTCCAAGCCCCTGTGTCCAACCTGGCCTTGAACACTGCCAGGGATGGGGCAGCCACAGCTTCTCTGGGAAAAGTCTGTGCCAGCGCCTCAGCACCCTCACAGGGAAGAGCTTCTGCCTCAGAGCTCATCTCGATCTCCCCTCGGGCAGGTTAAAGCCATTCTCCTTGGCCTGTCCCTACAGGCCCTTGTCCAAAGCCCCTCTCCAGGTTTCCTGGAGCCCCTTTAGGTATTTAATCTCTTTAATTATCGAACAAAATCTAAACCCAACTTTATCAGTAAAAGAAACTGGTTAAAGACACTGCAACTTCTCCCGAAGGACATCCAGCTATAAATATTGAGCTGTAATATGTATACATGGAAAATAAAAAAGCATGGCAAAGCAAGCATACAGAAAATCTTAACGTTTGACAGATGATAAAAGAAAAACATTGTAAAGGATGAGAGTACTGAAGACGAAATAGCAACTAAATCAAGAAAAGTGACATTCTTCACCTTAACACACGGTGTCACTCTTTCTGCAACTGCTGCCAACTTAAAAAAGCACAAAGGACAAGAAAACGCCACAAGAAGTCAGCCTTGTTACTTGGTGTATCAAGTTTTCTTATTCCTTATATTATAAATGAGATCTTGAAAATACCCACAAAAAATAAAGGTCTGGTGAAAGACCAAAGTCCTGAGCAAAAGGTAACTAACCCACTAAAATAATTAGGGAAAGGGGGAGGAAAAAAACCCAAACCAACAAAACATGCAATAGAAAAAGGACTAATTCTGGCAGGGGAAAGGGGAGGGAATCCAGACCCTGACTTGCAGTTAGTTACCAAGAATCCTCAGTCTGCTATTTATGCTGAGCAGAACAGAAGAGCATCTGACTTCCAAAGGAGAAACAAATACTGGAATTAGCATCCATCCAAGAGGCAGAGGAACTGCACATATAAAATCCAGAGAACTTCTTGCTATCCTTTTCAAATCACAGATATAAGAAAATGAAAATGTCAGAAGCTTCATGTAAATATCTGCAATACACAAAAGGATTATACAGTTTGATGCTGTCCAGATTCAAACTGGCTGGTGGAAAACTTACTACTAGATTCTTGCAGGAGGAGTAACCTTAGCAATAAATAAAGCACAGTTCCTAAGTTTTACAACATAGATAGTCAAGAAGCATCTCCACTAACCTTCTGAATGAGGCATTTTATTTCACTGCATGACCCACAGCAGGAGATTCTTTCCATCAAATACAGGAGACTGTGGGTCCCTTAGAGTTCAGTGAACACCTTCAAAGCATCATTCCTCACAGTAAAATACTGTGAGTAAGGATCTAAGACATCAAGCTGCTTCCAAGCATTTACAGAATTCCAATTTTATTTTGCATTCCAACCAAAACAATGAATTAGAAGACATACTAATGGAAAAAAGGGCAGGGCAACTCAAACTATATGAGAAGCATGTATTCACTAAGGATACTGTTTTTAAAGCCTAGAATAAAGCTGAGAGATCTGGCCCCTCTGTTCTTTTGACAGCGTGAAATTTGCTGAGGAACTACTTTGTTCCAGCTCACAATATGCTGTCAGCACCTCAGCTGCTATCTGATACTCCCAGCAACAGGGATTTCTGCAGGCTCTGACTGTTCCAAATTCAACAAACTGAGCAGACATTAGACACTAATGACAACCTTGTTCTGTATTAGTCTGCTTCCTTCAAAAGCGCGTTCTACTATAGAGATTTCTGTATGCATCTGTGTGTATAAGTGAGAGAATATCACAAAACTCAGATAAAGCAGAATTAAGATTGTTTAAGCCTAAAATAGTCTATTTTAGAGATCTACTTTATGACAGACCTGATTTATGTTCTGACATACTATTCCTTCCCCTCCCCAAGAGGGTCCGTGTAGGAAGTACCCTTGTTTCTAAGGAGGAATCACATTTGTGTAGTGTAATAGATCACTGCTTGTAGAAGCACCGCCTCATACCATGGAGGCTGAAAGCGTGGAAGTAACAAAGAAGCAGGAAAAAGAACAGGGATAATCCAACAGCAAGGAGAGCATGCAATGCCCTGAGGAACTTCCTTCCACCCCTCCTCTGACTTAACTCTTTGAAATGAAATCACTGGGAACTCTTTAAATCAAACTTCTTTACGAGTAGTCAGTGCAGGTGGGATTCATGTCAGCTGACTACATGTCAAAAAGCACCATCTCCAAGACAGCTTTCCTTTTCCTAAAGCATTCTGCAGTCAGAGAAAACAGACACCTGCACAGGATGATTCATCTGATCTGTTTCTTTCCATCGCCTCCTGAAGAGAGCTCGCTCACACTTCTAACTTGCAGATGACTGAATGAATGCAGATGAAACTCACCATAACTGCTCCCCGCTAGATTTCTACAGCTCCATTTGCAGACTTGCATCGACTGCTGTTACAAATCCTTTGCATAATAAAAAACATTATTTCAAACCCAAAGGATAAGAACATTGAGTAAGCCTAAAAAAGAACCCCACCACCAAAACATACTGAAAAAACCAAACCCCACAGCTCTTGAAAAGCTTGGCACAGTGCACATACACAGAAGTGATAATAACAGGGTAGAGAGAATCTCAGTCCTATCACTTCTGACTTGCAGAACAGCTGGAGCCTCAGTCAAATCCTCCTCTCAGCCTGCGTGTGCACAATGTACAGTGTCCCTAATCAAAGCAACTTAAAGCTATTTGATTTCTCACCTTCCACTTTAAACCCAAGACGAACTGACAGGGGGATGGGATGGGACTACAGAAGAGACCTGTCTCAGAGCTCTTCTTTCACCCTCTTCACAGAATGAAGAAAGAGGAGCTAATTTTTTATTTAAATACAATGGATTTATGTAAATCCTTACATATATACGTACATATATCCTGAAACCAGGACAATGTGCATGCGTAAGCATGCACTTCAGTTTCCCTGTTTGTCATTAATACACAGATGCATTACAAAAAACGCCTACAAATATGAGAAATGAAGTCTTTTAATAAAGCTCATTAGTCAACGGGAACAAAGAAATACGTGCAAGTTCAGAGCAGACTGCCAGAGCAGTTTTTTGTCTCCTCATGTGAATTAAAGAAGACTTGACAAAATGAAATTCAAATGCAAAGCTGGACTCTTCAGAGACGACAGAATAAGCTACATAACACATGGACTAGAATCTCCACTCAGTTCTTCCACTCTTCCCAGTGTTGGGGATCTTCATTACTGCTGGAAATATTGGTTATGCCTGTCAAAGGGGTTTGATGGCAATGCTTTCTGCCTGTTCACCTTGTCTTGTTCTGCAAGCACATAGCTCTTGATGGATTTCAGAACTAAAATCGATATAGAATATTGTGCTGCGATTTAGTGGAGAAATAAATAACTGCGCTCTGCACAGAGTATTGCAACCTCTGTGGATTGCCAAATAAAACTGAAATACAAGTTAAAAACCCCCTCCCCTTAAAGAGACTTCCCAGTCAGAAGGAATTTACCTGCCATTTATCAACTCACAGTAAAAAAGACGAGTGCAGGCAGGGAAAAATGTATTTCGCCTCCTATATTTAGGAACAAACATGCTGGTTTTTCTTTAAAGAAACCCCAACGCATTGATATTGTCTTCTAAATTACAAGTACACAATCAGAAGAGAAGTTAAACGGCATTGATAAAAGAGGAATTGCCAATATATATATACATGTCCACCTAAGCTATTACATTCAGACATTGTACAGGAAGTTGGCATTAATTTTTGGCAAGCTTCATTCTCAGGTAAGGTTGTTTCCCTTACCTGTGAAAAGTGTTATGTGTTGGCAACCACGGCAACATCCTCAGTGAGCACTAAACAGTGATGATTTAAAATGTGCTGGCAATGCAGTATAAACTCCCCATCCTCCCTCCTCCATCTACAATCCACTTACTACTCCACTTACGAGCTAACCCCTCTTACTCAGCAGTCACAATATCATGTCTCCTCTTTAAGACGGGTGTTTGGGAAGATTTCTCTTCAGACTAGAAATGAAAAAACATGTGGACCCAAGTAAGGTTTCCCATCAGTTAAACGAAGAGAGGATTTAACCTCAAATCTCTATAAAAAAACCCTGAAAATATTTAGAATGACAGTATTATGTTAAAGACTAAGGACGCCTTCAGTAAACTGCAAAATCTAATCTACAGGGAGCGAACCCACTCCATTCTCTGAACAATTGCTTTGATGATCTCTCCCATTGCTCGTACTGCACAAACAGGTAGAAGAATTGTCCGAAGGAAGAAAAAGTGATCGGCAAAACCCACTTATTACATTCCCATTCAGGAAAACTTTCCCCTTCATGAATCATTTCAACACATTTCATTTGCAGGATACCAGCTCTTCCTCTCTCATTTAAGAAAGAAAAGTAGAAGGATGTTGAGTATCGAGCAACACTGATCAAACCCCCCCCCCAATAGATTAAAATTACACCTAAACCTTGACCCCTCCTTTTGTATAAGTCAGTATTTGTTCCTCACACAAAGTATGGATTTTTAAAAGAAATTTTCTTGATGTATTAGTCCTGGCATAGCCAGATGCAGAGAAAAGCAGCATAGTGGTGATTTTATCTGAATCACCGTAACAACTGCAGCATGCAGCCAACTGGAAATCCAAGAACATTGTTGCTCTTTCAGCACAGAGGACAATTTATTATTTCAATCACAATTTAATCCGATTTAAATGACAGGCTTTCCCCATTGACAGAACCATCAGGTCAGGATCTACAAGCTGAAGAGCCCGTTCATATAACAATAATGCCTATGCAATAATATGACATCGAACAACAGATTTTTAAATTTACATTATATATTTATGTCTATGTAATAACTATGTATAATACACATGCATATTTATATAAACATGTAGATGTAGAATATGTATGATACATATTTATATCAATATATTTAGAAATCCATTACATACATCCAGAGTAACAGTGAAAGAAGACCATGTATTACGAAGAGGTAGGACATAGTCTTTTCTATCTTTCCAGTTCCTGAAACTGGCACTGCCTCATGTTCCTCTATCGCTAAAGCTATAGAGCTGCCACTTAGACAAGTTGTAAGGCACCATTTGTGCTGCTGCACATGCACAATGTAACCATTCAAGTTGGCTTTGAAAACCCTGACCAGGTTAGCAAAGTTTTGACTTTTAGGCCTTTAAAATATAAAATAATCTGAAACACTGAAACCTCTGTATTTGCTGTCAAAGTCATGCTAGGATGCATTTAGACACTCTTTCCAATTACTTAACACTTTATTTTCATAGTCATGCAGTTCAAGTCAGACATAGATCCTGTGCCTTGGAACTTTCATCAGTCTCCTCAAAGAAAGTAAATGAGAACAAGCGCACACACACACTCCTCCCAGAGTGGAACATAATGCTATTGCAACCAGTCCAGCCTAGGGGACTTGCTAGGGAATTCTGCCCTCAAGGCAAAACCTTATGGTCTTACAGAAACTAAGCTTGAATTCATAAAGGATGAACTCTTAAGAAGATATAAGGTACCACAGAGGGTAGTTTCCTTAATGAAACAAGAGAGGGCAATCCTCAGCTCTACTCCTAACTGACGTCAGCTCAACACAGCAAATAGTATAGACTGGGGTCAGCAGCAGCCCATCTTTCACCCCACCAGCTGCTGCACCCACTGGCTCTTAATGGATACACCCAGCTACAGGGCCTGGAGGCATTTCCTGTCCCCCAGGACAGCACCCACACCTCGTCACACACAAGACTCAGATGCACATCCTTTCCCCAGCTCTGCTGCACGCCCCAGTTCCCAATGGGAAGGAGCACATGCATGCCGGCAGGGAGCTGTCAAATGGTCCAGTGAATCCTCTTTTTCCTGGGAAAGTAATAGCATCCCATGCTAATTTGAGTAGCCTTTCTAATAAAAGCTAAAAGCTTCTTTCAAAGTTTCAACCTGTTGAACGTAAGCAAACCCACAACAGGGTAACCTTTGATACTCAACCTATGCTAGGATTAACTTCATCAAGAGATTTCCTGCTCATAATGGTCCTTTGAAGTGCTTAAATAATATTATTACAAACAGGGAAGAAAACAGAAGGAATTGAGCTAACGTTTAAAGGTTATTGACAACAGAACCAGGACAAAGCCCTTCAGCTTGATTTTACCCTAGTTCCTTTCCAAGTTATTTTGTGTTTCTGTTGCTCCTTTTAACAACATCTCATTTAATCCCTAGAGGAGATTACCTATTGCTTAATACCTGCCTACTGTGCTCCCCAAAACAGAGAGACAAGGACTTTGAAGACAAAACATATACTTCACTTACATGAAGCGCATCAAGCACATCGAACAATCCCAGCAACTACTAGGTTGACAAAGACCAAGAAGTGAAAAAAAGTAATTCTCCAGTAAAATAGTCTTAGGAGAACAAGAGCAAACAAACAGGAGCAAGCTGGAAGTGTTCCCCTTAACAAAAGCAAAGCCAGATGCCTCCAGAAAGGCTGCCTGTAGAATCCTCTGAAGAGAGCGACCTCAGAATTTCCCTCTTGGAAGCAAGTGTTACAGTCGAGGGCACAGGAGACCTGGAAACGTGGGCAGTTCTCAAGAATTGATAAAAAGAGCAGACTGAACTTGCTCATTCCTTAGACATCTCCTAACCCTAAACAAAGCCAAGCCTACATAATTCTACTTCACCCAGCAAAAAGACCCACAGCCCAACAGTGGGGCCTTGGAAGGAGACAAAGCAATTCCCTGACTCTCCTTCTCATCTGTAAACAAATGCATGTGGATTGTTTTTCAGGTCTATGCAAGAAAAGTACGTTCCTGCACATTTCCAAACTGCACATAAAAGTTTTTCTCTATAAACGATTCTTATACTGAAAGATAATCAAAGGAAGACCTGTACACTTCAGACACCAGCCTCAAGCCAGAACAACACAGAATGTGTAAGAATCCAATTACGTCCATTACCAACAGCAATCCCAGACAGAGAATCCATAATGTCGGAGCTCAGTTTCAAGCTACACACCTCTGTACAAATCAGCTTTACACCACATATATATTTCTATCACCCTCCTTCCATACTACGGCTTCAGAGGAAAAGTCAGCTAATGAAAAACACCAAGCATCAAGAAATCCATCCAAATATCTAACTCCACATGCATTCACTAGGAAGACTCTTTGAGAAAAGAAAGATGGAAACATAGAACCCGAAAGGAGCCTTCTCAGGCAAACCAGGTAAACTCCTATTACAACAGGCTGGTTAGCTGTATGATCTCTCCAACTTTAGCTCCCCAAATTCACCCTGAATTGCTGCCATTTGAAAGTTGCTTTGGAGCTTTGCTTTTCTGCACTCAGCGGTTTCTCGCTTGCCATCTGCAGCGTGTCCACAAACGGTTCATATCCACTTGTTCTTGTGCCAACATTGCCTTTAGATTAAATGGTTGTTTTTTCCTCCTTATTTTTTACTCTCCAACAGTCTCCTGGAATACAATTCCATTTAATGCAGTGGTTCAATGAATACTTCAAAGGCCATTATCACACATGACAATCAAAAAGAGAAGTCCTAGGCTGCCACTTCCAAGAGACGCTTTTCCACCTCCCCTACTAGTCTCCCTGTGCCCCTGTAGTTGTCTTCTGCTGATGTCCACTCAGCAAACAGATCCTGTCAACTAATCACCTCAAAACTAACCCAAAACAAGGTTTGCTTTTTGGTCATCTCAGTTCTCCATTTCAGGCCAACACACAACTGCCTCTATCTTCCAGCTTTGAAGAGGTAGGACAGGAAAAGGGAAGAATGTTCCCATATTCACAGAGGCAGCTTAACAGTCTTCAGATGAAGACAGTCGAATGCCTCAAAATCCATTTTGTTAGCCTACTTAGCCAAGCTCTTCTGTGTTCTCCTCGAAAACAGACTGCCCAAGGACTATCTCATCCGTTCCTGGAAGTGACAGAGAGAATCCAAATCCATTCTTCTGAAAGGTGGATCAGAATTTTTATGCATCAATAAAAATACTATTACATTATAGGACTACATTTACTGCCACTCTCACCCCCAAAACATGCCACTTCGGGACTTGTCCTTGATCATACATGGTCTGCCTTTGCTCTTCCACAGATGTCCTCATGTTAATTCCCAAGCCTATACTGTTATTATTCACTCCTATTGCATGCCTTTGTAACGCACCCCATCTGTACCATTCCAGCATTCCTTATCATCTGGCTCTTCCACAACATTCCAGTCTTGCTTTGTAACACTGATTCCTCACTTTCATACTATTCCTCACTCAGGTACGAGCTCCTGTGCTAATTCCCCATTATCTCCACCTTAGAAAAAAAGGTTTTTCTCAGTGCTGTGTGATCTGTTAGCAAGTTGCAGGCAGATTCAAGATTCTCTCTTTCTTCTAGAGAAAGTAAATCATTTGTTCTTGCAAAAGATGCAGGTCAGTCAGGCATGATCTATCTTCAGTGAATGCCCGCAGGACTCAGTCTACTTCGTTTCATGTTGTTAATTAATTCTTTCCTTCATCAATTCTCCAGACACTCACGTGCTACTGATGTCAAACTCATTAGGCTATAGCTGTGCAGCTCCCTGCCTCCAGTTCTTATAGGAAACTATAGTTCAGTAACAAATCTGCTAAGTCAGAAGTAGAATACATTCAAAATTAGATTTCTGGTTAGATTTCCCTTAGGAAGCCTGGCTGTTCGTGGTTCTACCAACTGACCTTCTATGCCTGCAGTTCTTCTCCCTGTGACACAGGTACCTTATCCCCTTCCCCAACTGCCTTCCCTTTCTCTCCAACTTCTCCGGTTCATTTCTTAAGAAACTTAAAGAAGGATTTGGTTCAGAGGTATTCCGACCCCATTTTTGACACCACCTGAAAACATACTTCTACAAACATTTTACTGGCAGCAAGATAAAATTCACTGCTACTAATGTATAGGTGGGGGGGGGGTTGTGTACGGTTTTTTCATTGCATCAACACTCCATAACACTGCAAGGAAAAAAATACATGCCCCAAAAGATGACTAGAAGCAACAAAAGCCACGTCTGCTTTTGTCTCCAACCTATGTCTTTTCCAAGAGGTCAACAGCGTGCCCTTCCTCCTACAGATACCCAACTAACACTCATCTCCTCACAGTCTTTGACAACAAAATGACTGATAAATACCGCAAACCTTACAGCCTAGATGATCTAATTACTTCACAGGAAGATCCTGCGAACATCCACATGTGAACAGGCCATAAACACCCTGAGGAGAAATGATGCACTCCAAAACCTTGCAGATCTTTCCGAAAAAGAGATGGAAGAACACCTACAATGAGTTCTTGCACTTCTGCTTCAGCCTCTGTTGGTAGGAGTGGTTTAACACATTACTATGCTATGCTTGTTTTGTTTCCTGAAGCGTTAACAAAGATTAATTTAACTCTTTGCTACCTTGCATGAAATGTGTTCGTGTCAGACCTATTCTTGTATAACAACAACCACGGTGTTTGTTATTGTTTTGGCAATTTTTTGTAGACACTAAGGATGCTCCATGGACAAAGGCTCACTGCAGGTGCAACATCACTCTTGTCTCAGCAAAGCAACTGTGTCTGGGCAACAGCCTCTCTTGTTCCAAGGGTTAAAATAAGTCGAGTATAAAATATCTATGGAATACACAATATAAGCTTATTCTACCTTACAGGCCACAGGAAGCAGCCAAACACTTAGGAGAGAACGGAGCAGACACTCAAAACTTAAATCACGGGTGCACTTGTCCCTTGGGGCCACCAGGCTGTGTGTGCACAAGCTGCCCGGCAGGAAGGGGAGGCAGGTCACAAATCTGTTTCCCTCTTAACTCTCACCCTGGACACCGCGAACTCGCCCGACGGGAGCAGCACCGGGCGCAGTCACGTACGCAGCCCAGCAAACATTAACCACCGCCCGGGGCGGGCTGAGTCACGGCCCCACGGCTGAAGGAACCCCCGGCCCAGCCCGGCCCCGGGGAGGCCGCGGCCCTACCGCGCTCGGCGGCGCCTCGCCGGCTCCAGCCCGCCCTGAGGTAAAGCGAAGCCGCCTCCTTCTCCCCCGGCCCCGTCGGACGCGCCCCTCCCGCAGCGGCTCCGGCTTTCCCCGCGGGCCGCAGCCGGGCCGCCCCGCCGCGGGCTGAGGGCAGAGCGAGGCAGGGAGGAAGCGCGATGGGTAGCGGCGCCTCCTCACCTGGCAGCCCTTCTTGTGGTGGAAGCCCACCACCACGATGTGCAGCACCGGGCCCCGGTTCTCCATGGAGCCCCGGCGATGGCCGCTCCGGAGGATGCCGCCCTGCACGGGCTCTCGCTCCGCCTCCTGCCGCCCAGGGTCCGACAGGGACGCGGCCCCGGCCGCCAGCGCTTCCGCAGCGCCCGGCCGCCACCGGCAGCACGTCCCTCCCTCCCTCCGCCGCGTTGCCAAGGCGGGGTTTCGCTTCGGCTCGTCCCCTCAGGAGGTGCCCTCGGCCGGGCGGGGAGCGGCACTGCTCCGCTCCTCCTGCGCTGGGAGCCCTTGAGGAAAGCTCGCCCCATCGAAAGCACTGTCAGGGAATGCGGCTGAGTGTTATCCTGCGGCCGGGAAAGCTGGGCACTGGAGTCGTCGCCAGTCCTGGTCCCACCACGGTGCCGCCTCTCTGTGGTGGTCTGCTGCTTCTGTGAGCAGATCTCCCCTCAAAGCCCGCTCGAAGCGCAGAGGACAGCACATCCTCGGGCTGCATCCTTCCAGCCGTGCAGGTTAATGGCAGCACAGAAGGGAGCCCTGGAGGGTTTCCATCCAGGTTTGTCAGAGTGATTGCTGAAAATGAGAAAAATCACAGAATCATAGAATAGTTTGGGTTGGAAAGGACCTGAAGATCATCTAGTACCAATCCCCTGCCATGGGCAGGGACACCTCACACTAAACCATGTCGCCCAAGGCTGTGTCCAACCTGGCCTTGAACACTGTCAGGGATGGAGCATCCACAACTTCCTCGGGCAACCCATTCCAGTGCTTCACCACCCTCACTGCAAAGAACTTCTTCCTTATATCTAATCTAAACTTCTCCTGTTTAAGTTTGAAGCCATTACCCCTTGTCCTACCACTACAGTCCCTAAGGAAGAGTCCCTCTCCAGCATCCTTATAGGCCCCCTTCAGACACTGGAAGCTGCTATGAGGTCTCCATGCAGCTTCTCTTCTCCAGGCTGAACAGCCCCAACTTTCTCAGCCTGTCTTCATACGAGTGGTGCTCCAGCCCCTGATCATCCTCATGGCCTCCTCTGGACTTGCTCCAACAGCTCGATGTCCTTCTTATACTGAGGACACCAGAACTGCACACAGTACTCCAAGTGAGGTCTCACAAGAGCAGAGTAGAGGGGCAGGATCACCTCCTTCGACCTGCTGGTCACGCTTCTTTTGATGCAGCCCAGGATGTTGTTGGCTTTCTGAGCTGCTAGCAACACTGCTGGCTCATGTTAAGTAAAAGCTTCTAATGTTAGCACTGCTCTGCTGCTAAATGTGTATTATGATCCCTGCCCATGGCAGGGGGTTGGAACGATATGATTTTTAAGGTCCCTTCCAACTCATTCTATGACTCCCTACCCTAGAAAGACAGTTCAAAAGCCTGCCCAAGAGCACAGGAAAAATTTAGTGTGATTTAAAATCATAGTGCACTCAGGCCATCCTCCCTCTTTAACCTTTGTTATGATTCAATTCTGCTTATATAAATCAACAGCATTTCGTAGAGACTGGACTCTTAATTATTAAGATTCTGGGGTGGAAATTGGAGGAAGAGATTATTTCTGAAAGAACTGTAAAAGAATAGTGCTTAAAGAAAATCTCAACACGGGCACAGTACCCAGAGGCTCAGATTGTAACCACAAAGCCTCTAACTACATATGGTTCCTCAGCTCCAACAGAAGTGCCATTATAGAAAAAAATACACTGCAAGGAACACAGGATAAGCTACAAAGAACAATCCAGCTCTGGCAAGTGAATGATTTCTTGTTTTAGTCTGTAACTTACTGTTTAGTATCACTTAAAAAAGGAAAAGGGTATGAAGTATTGGCCATTATCTCCTGCAGTAATGAGATATCCCCCCCAAAGATGCATGGGAGTGTTTATAGCTCATACTCAGTTCATTGAGGAAAGCGCAGTGTGGCATCACTCTTCCTGCTATGGATTTTGCATTACCGAGACATCTCTATATGATCCTGCTGGATAATTATGGCTTATTGCTTCCCTAAACAGATTATTAGGTAATTTATTTTCGGCTTGAAATTTTCTTTCCTGCTAAGGCAGTAAAAACGTTGGATTGACAACATCGACCTATTGTAGGAAAACAAACTGGTTGATATGATCTGTGTTTTGTTTGGTTTTTTCACAGCTCACACTGCATGTATTTATGAGAAAGAAAGGAAAGTGAGAGCCGCTATGAAACAGAAGCTCTTGGAGAAGTCTCAGTCAGGAATTTCCTAAAGGACTTTTCTTTCTTGGTGCATAGCTAACAAACAGCAATGAAAACTCAGCCCTACAGTTCTTCTGTTACTCAGAGGTAATATTTTACTTAAGAACCACCACCTACTGTACCTTACCCTAGTGATTGTAATTCATAGAAGCATGGAATGGTTTGGGTCAGAAGGGACCTTAAGGCTCATCCAGCTCCACTACCCCCTGTGCCACCGTCAGGGACACCTTCCATTAGACCAGGTTGCTCAAAGCCCCATCCATCCATCAAGTCATTAGTCATTCTGCACTTCATAACAGTAACAAGGAGTTCTTGTGTCCACTTGTTCTGGTGCCAACACTGCCTTTTAGATTAAGTGGTTAGTTTTTCCTTCTTATTTTTCACTTCCTGACAGTCTCCGTGTCACACTGCATGTAATGCAGTGGTTAAAGGAAACTCTGTGAGCAGACATGGCAAGCAAAAAGAGAAGACTGACACTTTCAAGAGACTGTTTTCCACCCCCTCACTGGTCTTCTCCCTGTGCCCATGTAGTTGTCTTCTGCAGATGTCTGTCTGCAAACAGAACCCATGAACTTACCAGCTCAAAACCAACCCACCAAAACAAGGCTTACTTCTTGGAAAACTCATTTTGTAAGCCTTCCTAGCCAAGATTTTCCAAGCCCTTCTCTTCCTCTGACCCAGACTGCCCAAGGACTATCTCATCCATTCCTGGAATTGACAGAATGGACCTGAATCCACTTTGCTGAAAGGCGGATCAGAATTTTTGTACATCAACAAATATGTTGCAGCTGGGCTGTAGAAAAATACATATATCATATTAATTGTTGTTTGTGTGCTTGACAAGTAGAGCATCTGTGTTTAGGTAACACAGGCCTATGATAGGCTTGGAGGCATCCGATCGGACACACTTGAAATTCCTGCTCTGTTATGGAGAAGATCAAAGCACAGTGGTAAATGAGGCCTGCATGAATCTCTGATTATTAAGAGGGAAAACAGCAGTGTTGGTGATCCTCTAGCACGGATCAAGCTCCACGATGCCTGTGTCCCTGCTTTACGTGCCTCTGCCCAGGTGCTGCTCAGGGGATCCTCCGTTTGGCGAGATAACGAAAATAAACTTACTCTTTGCATTTCATTCTGCCTGTGCCAACTTACATCATCATTACAACTACCCCAACTAGCACCTTGTACACCCTCTACTCCAGGGAGAGACACAGCCCTGCACCCTCGCTATGAGGCAAGTGTGGCCTCACATTGCCCTGGCCACTGTGAAGTGATCCTGTGTGGAGCCCCACGGCATCTGCTGATGCCAGAGGTTGGATTTGACTTTGTGACCATTCGGAGTTGCCTGGGAACTAACCACACTCAAGAACCGAGCGAGCTGCCCTGCAGCCAGCAGCTCTACATCCTCTGAAAGGTTCATGCCCTCCAAGGCAGAGGATGGAATTTATTTGGGCTTGATTCTTCCAGAGGCAGCCTGTCACAAAGTGTGTGATGACTCTTAGGTGTTGAAATACCAGTTTTATCTAATCATAGACTGGTTTGGGTTGGAAGGAACATTAAAGCTCATCTAGTTTCAATCCCCTGCCACAGGCAGGGACACCTTCCACTAGAGCAGGTTGTTCACTGCTGCAGTATTAAGCAAGCAAAGTATGTTTGAACAGCCAGTGTATTTTTGCTCCAGGCCATGTGTATACCCAAAAGGGCTTCCAAAAATCCTTCTTGCTGCAGCCTACTTGTGAACTAATGAGCAAATCTGGGTGGGGAAATAAAAACAGCTATGACATAGAGCGCTTAAGTCCTTCCACCTTCACTCCCCACGACAAGAAGAGGGGTTTGGGTCGGACATAACTGCTGTCCCGCCACTGAGAGGAGAACGGCGGAGCGACTGCTCTGCCGTCTGCTCATCGGGGCTGCCGCGCCGCCCTTCCCGTCTGCAGCGCTCAGGCCGGGGTCCAACATGGCGGCCAACGCGGCCACCAACCCGTCTCAGCTGCTGCCGCTCGGTAACCGGCGGCGCTCCCGGGGTGCGGCGGGGCGGGGGACGGCGGCACCGGCGGGGACCGGCGGGGACCGGCGGGAAGGGAAGGGGAAGGGAAGGGAGAGGAGAGCCCGTTTGTGGGCGGTGCGAGCGGCGCCGGCGCTTGGCGGGAAGCTTGAATGGGGTAGGCGAGGTTGGGAGGCGCCTGAGGTAAATGAGGAGCCCGGCGGGGGTCTGGGGGTGCGGAGCGGAGAGCGGCTGGGGCCGAGCGCTGGTGCTCGGCCGGTGAGCGGTAATGCCCTGCGCACCCCGGCAGTGCTCAGGGGCAGGTTGGACACAGGGGCTGGGAGCAACATCCTTTGCCATGCGTTTGTATTTTCCGTGTGTACATATTGCAGCTCACTGCTTATAGCTGAATGTCCTTCGGGAGAAGTTGCAGTGTCTTTAACCAGTTTCTTTTACTGATAAAGTTGGGTTTAGGTTTTGTTCGGTGATTTAAATTAAATACCTAAAGGGAGGTCTACGAGAAACCTGGAGAGGGATTTTACAAGGGCCTGTAGGGACAGGCCAAGGGGAATGGCTTTGACCTGCCAGAGGGGAGATTGAGATGAGCTCTGAGGCAGAAGCTCTTCCCTGTGAGGGTGCTGAGGCGCTGGCACAGACTTTTCCCAGAGAAGCTGTGGCTGCCCCATCCCTGGCAGTGTTCAAGGCCAGGTTGGACACAGGGGCTTGGAGCAACCTGCTCTGGTGGAAGGTGTCCCTGCCCGTGGCAGGGGGTTGGAACTGGATGAGCTTTAACGTCCCTTCCAACACATTCTATGACATTAAAGTGTTCTCACTGAAGGGAACGTCTTCCTGCAGAATTCCAGCCTCAGAAACTTGGTTGTGTAGTAGCGGTACATGTGCAACTTTTAAAATATATTTCCACCCCGTGCAATGTCAGGGTTTTCGTTCAAAAAATGTATTGTTCTGTAAAACAGTCTCTTGTACCTTTCAACTTTCTTGTTTGTTTTTATTTACAGAGCTTGTGGACAAATGCATAGGTTCCCGCATTCATATTGTGATGAAGAGTGATAAAGAAATTGTTGGAACACTTCTAGGATTTGATGACTTTGTCAGTATCCTTTGATGGAGATGTTTATGCTGAACACTTTTATGTTTCAGCTCATTTCATGTATTGCTTTTGAGAGGTTTGAGTTCACTGGATAGAAACTTTTTCTATGGATCAGTTGTATTATTCTGGAGTTTTTATTTTACAGACAGAATCACAGTTCAGTAAAAGTGAAAATAACTTTGAAGTATTTTGATTTTAAAACTCTGGGCCTTATTTTCCTTGAAACTGGATATTCAGATATGGTGTTAGAAGATGTTACGGAATTGTAAGTATTATTTCTGCCTTTTCTTGCTATTTAGTGTCTGGTTTCTTGAGGGAAAAAATATTGTATAAAATCTATATGCAAAATGTTCTTATATTTTTTGAGTACTTGCCAGCTGAATAGTTTATACCTTCAACTTAAACTATAGGTGGTGATCTATATGACAGCCATGTCATAGAGTAGCTGTTGCATGATTTATACTTGTAATCAGGTTCCTATTTTGGAGCCTTGATTTTGAGTGGGTTGTGTGTTGAACTTTCCGGTAGTTTGTTTGCTTTTACATTTCCTTAAGGTCTAAGCAAAGATTTAAAAAGCTGGCAGACTTCAAGATGAGTATTTATTACTTTGTTGGGCCATGTTTATATTGGAAACCTATTTTGACTATTGGTGGTATTCAAGAAATTGCCGAGATTTACAGGGTGAATCCGTGTCTTTCTGTACTGAGCAGAAAAGTACAATGGAACTTTTTAGGTGCCAGGTAGCTTTCTTTACCCAGGTGGTCAGTTACACTGTGGTGTGGCTGATGTCTTTGTTAATTCCAACAATTGTCATTTTAATGCAGAGATGTGTGTCAGTTCTGTAATCAAAACTTGAAGCATTGTCCCTGGTTACGTGTTCTTATGTTCTTTTTCTAATGTTGCTTCAGTGAGATTACACCTGAGGGCAGAAGAATCACAAAACTAGACCAGATTTTGTTAAATGGAAATAACATAACAATGGTAAGTCATCGTGGTTAAGAGGCTGCATGCATTTATTTTCTGTACCTGTGAATCTGTCAGTAATTAAGTTACTTTAAGCTGAGCTTTCCAGAAAGTTCCATTGCATGAGGTACTTTCAAATACCTTCCAGGGCATATTTGTGCATGAGTGATGCTGGAAAAGTGATATTATTGCCTTACTTGGTTCCTGTTACAGTTTAAAAAGAATAATAATGAGAAGAGCATGACCCTAATTTTACTTAGGTGGATGTTTTTCTGGTCTTGAGGTGTGCAAAGAATCACTGGTTTTGTTACCCGCTCTGGAGGCTGGTTCATACAGTGGCTTTAAACTCCTCCGAGTGTTTGCCTGCCTAAGTATGTAGGTGGAATATATCTCTTTTATCCATTATTATATACATAAATGTGTTTGCAGCAGTTTGGATGCTTACAGGCTTGTGGAGTCACTTGGTGATGATTATCCACCTGATGCTCAGAGAGCTGTATGCACCTTTACATGCTCTGAAAAAACACATGGAGGTCTTGGATGATGCCAAATGGAAAGCACTATGGGTTTTGTTTATCATGTGCTGATGTGTGTAGATCAGTACTGAAACAGTGATTAGATATTATGATTATGCATTCTTAAGCTGAATTCTGCAACTTCCTAAATACTACAGAAGCAGACCCACAGTAGTTTTTTGCTTGTCTGCATCAATGGCTACAAAGTCTGGACTTTGTACATAAGGGCATTCCTAATTTTGTAGGAAGAGAAGAGGAAGGCTGATGTAGACTCAAGTTGGCTCTGTGTGAATGATTAATAATCTCCATTTTGCTGTCTTGCCTACCTTGCATCTCCTCACTGTGTGTCTCAGCAGGTGGACTTCATTTCTAAGCCTTTTTCTGCTTTGGTTATTGTTCTGCATCCTGAAGGGATAGTGCACATTTGGACTTCTTGTATGGGATAAAACTACTACCATCCACTTCAGCTGGTGGGATACTGCCCTTGAAACAGAAGCTGGAGATTCTTAGAGTGCACATTTTCAGCGAGACATGGATAGGTTTCTGTATTAGATCTCGTGTCTCTTTTGGGGCACGGTTCTTCCCACATCAGGAAGACTATGCTTTTAGACTTTTTCTTTGATCCCAAAAGCAGCCAAGCTCTTTGTCTTTAGTGGTCAGCTAACTATTAAGAATGTATCAGTGATTCTTAAAGAATCTTAAAGTGATTCTTAAGGAATGTATGAGTTATTCTAAAAGTTCTTTGCTTTCTTCACAGGAAAACGCTATGCTGACTTACTCTCTGCTGTCTGTAGAAGGGTTCAGGCTCTGTTAGGTTTTGGGCTGTGCTTAGCAATAGAAGTCAGAAAGAGGAAAGCAACTTCCCAGTATAGCGACAGTCTGGGGAAGAATCAGCAATTGGAGAAATCCTTCATGAAAGGAAACATGTTCTTTGCCTTTTGAAAACAAGCTGTAGTGTTTCTAGATAAAATAATCTCCTTGAAGTGAATAACAAAGACAAAACCCAAAACATGTCTTATCTAGTAACTCCTTTATGTCTTGTTAAACATTCTTTGCATTTTGGAGATTCTTTTTGGCATGTGCTTCTCTGGCAGTAACTGACCTCCTCTGTTGGCAGAGGAAGATAGTATCAAATCTAACCACACTTTTGTGGTCTACCATGAAGTCTCCATGTGCTAAAATCTTCTAAAGCAAGAACTGTCACATACGAGTTTGTAAAACTCAAATCTATGCCACTAACACACAATTGTCTTATTCTTTTATAGCTGGTTCCTGGAGGAGAAGGACCTGAAGTATAAATTGATACAGTTGTCATCTATGAAGACATATTATATGTATATATAGACTATAAATAGAGCTTTTGGGATATGGGTGGGTTTGTTGGTTGTTTATTTTGTTTATGCACTCTTGCAGTTGATATTTGATGAAAGACAAGGATTTCCTCTTCAGGAAAGGTGCATTACTAATGATAATGCTGACTTTGTAAGTTGAAATCATGACTTTCTTGTAAGGACGCACTAATCTGTCCTGAATAAAAGGCTTTCTTTTTGTTAGTTACTGTGTTTGTTCTGTAAGTACACAAGTTAGGTTTTATAACTGGTCGATGGAGTGGAAAGTCAGTCTTTAGTTTTTCTACATCTGTTGCATTTGTTTATGACCCAAGTCTATACAAAACATGAATCATGAACCAACAGATTGCTGTTCTTTGGAGTTCAGGCAAAATTAAGCTGGATCATTTGATTAAACACTGCTTGAGGCTGTGTCACCAGAAACTTGGATAATTCTGAAAAGCTTTTCAAAGGGGATGCATGTGTTTGATACTCAGTAGCCTTTGGCTCTACTGGCCTTGAGGTTCAGCTCTCTTGGGCATCTTTTGCTTGGTAGATACACTTTCTTGTAGTAAAGACACTGTAATAGTGTTTGGCCAGCGAGGAGAGGCAGACCAGGCTTGGTTCATGTTTGGGGGGTGTGAGGAAAAAGGCTGGTGTTGCTACTTCTCATCCACGTCAGTGGTGACTGCTTTCACCACTAAGTGGTGCTGTGTATCCTTAATTAAACTGGGAGCTGCTGTGTGTGTGCTTCATTAAATCGGGAGCTGCCCCTGCCTGCTTGTGAAGTTCAGAGTAATCATTTTAAAACAACATTCTTTTGGCTGCATCTGTTCTCCTGGGATATAAAAACTTGACAGATGTTTGGAGCAACTGCTACTTTAAGAGAATTTCTATAAAATAAGGAATTGCTGTTCCTATTTTGTCATGGTGGGCAAAAAAATAACTGATTCTAAATCGTGTCCACTGCAGCTTATGCTTTCATAATGCACTACTCAACTGATCTCAGTGTATAAATGTCTTTGGAGAGGAATCACAGGTGCCTGCTGTTACTGTAGACAAGGAGGGCACAGGCTCACAGAGACAGAACATGCTTTGCCTTCCTGCCACCAGAAGAAGAGTTGAAGAAGGGGGCTCAAGAGCACGAGACTGAAAGGAAGATCCTTTGCCTTGCTTCATCTGTGAGAAAATCTGCCCACTGCTAGCTGGGCCTTACCTTGAAATACATTGAGAACGTCTTGCTTTAGCCTGTTAAAAGGGAAAGAGACTCCCTCCTCTCTCTCAGGGAATGTGCTATTTGGACTTGCTTGTTCTGAGTATCTGCAACTGGCATGTTCAGACTGTGTGGTGACAAGCTATGCCATTGGCTCCCTGAATGGATTTTCATTTCTGTCCCCATTTCCTTCTCCAGCTTTTCTTTTTTTAATACAATAAAAAAATACTCTTTTTCTTCGAACTTGCATTTGATTGGAATGTCATCAGTCAATTTGGGCTCCAAACACTTGATTTCCTAGCAATAAGCTGAGTCTTTTCGTCAGAACTAAATCACTTAGAGCGTTCTACCCAGTCTAGTACTATGTGTTGTGTTGTTTTTTGGTTACCAGGAAGATTTTACACGTGTTCCAGTGTGTGCACTTGATTTCTACTTCACTCAGTATTTGGAAAACAGTCTTAAACTGAAGAGAGGTTTCATGCTTGGCTGAGGAAAAGAGCAGATCTTGACTCAAAAGCAGCTTTACAGGGGGAAAGATGAACTATTTTGTGTCTCTTTGGATTTTGATTCTGATAGCACTAACATCTTGTGTTCTCAGGGTTTTGTTATGTCTAGGAAAAAAGCTTGGTATTGCTTCATCCTCATCTGGTTATGGGGTTTTTTTCCCCACTTAGAGGAAGTGCTATGACTGCTACATTTTAGGAAGACATTTTACTTCATGACTTGGAGAAGTCATCACTCTAAAGAGAGTTTCTGTGCATCCAAATGCCGTTAATCCTTTATAATATGAAAAGAAATAATATGGTTTTATAAACTTTCAGCTGAGAATACACAGTATTCCAGATGGATCTGGCTTGCTTTGCATTCAATATTCCTGTAGCCTGTTGCTTTGGAAGTGCAGGTGATAAGCTTTTCAATTGAATAAGTGACTGCTGGTGGGGGTTTTTTTTCCCTCCCCTAGAAATCTAGTGCTTAATCACACTGCACTGTCCTGTAGAAGTTGTGGACGCTGGTGTCCACTTAGGGTGCCACTACAAGTAGATCATTTAACATAATAACCTTAAGCTTTAAAAACATGTAAAAGTTCTGCTTAAAGTTTAGAGCAGGGAAGTCATCAAGTTAAAATGACTGCATGCTTATGACATGCAAAGTGATGGTTCCTCTCAGCTTTTGGTTTTTGTAGTTTTTTATTGTCCCTCTTTAAGATGGCACTGGTTGCAATGACCTTTAGTTTTGCTACGTGGCTAACTGGCTTAGTATGGACATGGTTCCTCTCTACCTACTAATTCAGTTTACTTGCAGCCATAGTTAAGACAGCTGTTTGGAGCTGTGAGGTTGTATGCTTGCCCTGTAACAATGTAGGCTTTCCCTGTCCAGCATCTATACCTTTTTTCAGGATTTATTATGTATTGTTTTTTTACCACATGAAATGGAAAGAGATTTCTGGCTTGCTGTTGGCTTTTAATAGGTGTTTTATCCTTGGGGAGTTGCCCAGCAGTTAATGAATTGAGTTTGGAATTCAATTAAAGGACATTTTTCATACCTGTGTTTAAACATTGATGCTAACAAGCCATCATAGTTGTTCATAGCTTTATAGATCCTTAAAGCTAGGCAATAGGCTTATTTTTTAATAAATCCTAATCTTTTTCTCTTTGGCAAGAAGCAGCGAGTCTGCCTGGCTGTGTAGTACTTGCAGCTTTTCCCCATCAACAGACTTGAAAAAGGGGAGAACCTGTATCAAGTACACAGGATGGTGATTTTTAAAATCCTAAGTCATGTACCAGTCTCAGGAAGAACATATGTGACTGGGGGTAAGTGTTTGTGGTGCAGCATCACTAACGTGCTAAAAAACCCCACCAGTTTTGAAGAAGGGAAGCATTTGCCGTATGAAAGATACTTGAGGACAATTTCTGACACTGCTAAAGTTTATAGCAAATTTCACTGGTTTCAGTGGTTATGCAGGTTTGGTTTCTGCTCGTGCATTAAATCTGAAGAGAACAAACCTACATTTGAAGGAGGGTTGTGCATGAAGAGTAATCATAGAATCATAGAATGGTTTGGGTTGGAAAGGACCTTAAGATCATCTAGTTCCAGCCCCCTGCCATAGGCAGGGACACCTCGCACTAAACCACGTGGCTCAAGGCTCTGTCCAACCTGGCCTTGAACACTGCCAGGGATGGAGCATTCACAACTTCCTTGGGCAACCCATTCCAGTGCCTCAGCACCCTCACTGCAAAGAACTTCTTCCTTATATCTAATCTAAACTTCCCCTGTTAAAGTTTGAACCCGTTACCCCTTGTCCTATCACTACAGTCCCTAATGAAGAGTCCCTCTCCAGCATCCTTATAGGCACCCTTCAGATACTGGGCTAGTAATGTACTTTAAGAGCTACTTTAAAATAATTGGAGCATCATCAGTTAAAGGCAAATGGGTAAAGTTTGCTCCTACCTATGCTCATGTTGTAGAATGGTTTGTGTTGGAAGGGACCTTAAAGCTCATCCAGTTCTAACCCCTGCCATGGGCAGGGCCACCTTCCACTAGAGCAGGTTGCTCCTACATCAGCCATAAGATGTGGTTTACCTTGCTAGATTCTGCTTCTGTGGCTGATGATCATGCTTTTATACTTGTTGATTTAAATGCATTTGTACAGCTTATGCTTATGATACGGCTGGAATGATACAGGATGTAGGTGGGATTGGTTAAAGTTACTTCTTAGACATTAGGCAGAAGCTCTTCCCTGTGAGGGTGCTGAGGCGCTGGCACAGGGTGCCCAGAGAAGCTGTGGCTGCCCCATCCCTGGCAGTGTTCAAGGCCAGGTTGGACACAGGGGCTTGGAGCAACCTGCTCTAGTGGAAGGTGTCCCTGCCCGTGGCAGGGGGTTGGAACTGGATGAGCTTTAAGGTCCCTTCCAACACAAACCAATCTGGGATTCTGCAATTCTCTGATCTGTGCAATTTAATATCTTACATATGAGTGAACAGTGTAATTGTAACAGTTTTCTTTTTACAAGAGGAAATGTATAGATTAGTTTTATCCTGTGTTCGAAATAAGAGGTGTATTTACTGAAGACAATGAGTCTATCCCAAACACTGAAACACCTCCAGTTTGGGTGCACTATTAGAACTTCTGTAAAATTTTCAAATCATAACAGTCTGTCAGGTTATGCTTATGGAGCCTGAGACATTACATCTTGCCCTATGATAATATGGATAATAATTGATATTTGCTTTGTAGACTATGCTTTTGTATGATCTAAAGTCACATGTAAATAACTTATTGTATGAATGACTTATTGCTTCCTTTTTATTTATAAAAGTTGTGCTCATCAAACCATATTTAGGGTGATAAACTGAAGTGGTCAGCTTTGTGTTCCTACATGTCTGTGTGATTAATATGCAATAGCTCAGAGCAAGTTACCAGGCAACTGTATGCACAGGCACAAAGCACCTTTTAATCAGTGGAAAAGTACAGATTCTCCTGTGACCTCGGTCACTCTAACACAGAGATAAGAGTGTTTTTGTACTCCTCTCTCAGTGGGAGAAACACTGTGTTCGTGCAGTATGTGAGAATCACTTTACCAAGATTCTTGTATTTCTAAAACACGTGGGACAAAATATGAAGCAAAACACAATTTAAAAACTAATATAATCCAAGGCAGACTCCAGGATTCGTGTGTTCAGAAGTTAATTCACAATTGTATAACCTTACAGACTACTGAGAATGAATATCTTGTGTGTGATACATTCAAAAATGTCACTTTTTGGTGTCCTACACACTTTTGCTGATCATAACGCTTTTGTTTGCTAATGGCAACTGTCAACAGATGATGCATATTGGTTTCAAGGCTCTGTGGAACAGAAAAGGTAGTTTGTCAGTGTTCTAACTGCTATTGCAGACACTGTTTCAGTGGATTGCAAGTAACACATTCCAAATACCTTTTCCTACGTTTGCTCATATTGTTTTAATCCAGAAGAATGATTCTGTACTACGCTTCCCCATAGATGCACGTGGATTTAGGGTGGATGCTACTGCAGAGTCCTCAGTCTACCTGTTCAGATTACTTCTTCCAGCTCTTGTGCATTTATGAAGATGTATCTACCTGTATACCTACTAAATGGTAACATTTATTGAGATGTAATATGCAACTGCTACCAAAGTTGGCTGTTTGACTAGTCATGGTGTTTGCTCGCAGTCAGTTGTTTTATTGTCTAGTAAGTACTTTTAACAAGAGGAGAATGTCAGAAAATAGATGAAGTAGGCTTTATATTACAAAAGATTTTCACAAGATTTAAGAGAACACAATTTTGGAGTAAGGATTTACGTACTGCTAACAGTGATCTGTTGGGCTGATGTTTTGCAAGGAACTGAGGTGTTTTCAAATGCTATCTATGTAAATTGGCTTACCTATGAGTAATCTCCTTTAACTGTGTGTAACAAAGAAATAGATTTGCATAGGTAGGCATGTGCATATGCATACATAATTGTAGGTGCACAGCTGAGGATGATGCTTGTGTTTGCTGACCATAGGAATACACGGAAGGGCAGCAATGGTGAAAGAAGAACCTTTGAAGGTAGTTTAGAGTTCTCATTCTAAAGGTGAATGATCAACTTTCTGTATCCTTCTTGACAACTGCGTGTCTAACCTCTTCTTTAAAGCTTCCTGTAGTTGTTACTACTGTTGCAAAGATTGCTACGAGTCCTAAATGTTTCAGATGGTAATTTAAACCCCATTATTATGTGTCCTGTGTGCAGTGGATATACCCAAAAGCTTTTCTTTACTGCTACCTTTTAGATGTTTAATCATCGTTGTTTCTCTTCAGCATTTCCCTTTCCAGGTTAAGCAGCTGCTTTTCAGTTTATACTTTGAAGTCAGACTTTTGTAGATCATTGAGCACCCACTTGGGACTTCCTGTAGGGGCTCACTGGGTTATACTATGCCCTTCTTGAAATGCAGTGTGTCAACTAGAGAGCTCAAGAGCAATCCAGGCAAATGGTGCAAAAAAAGATGTGTGGATGTATTAACTCAAGTGTGACGTGGTGAGGAATCGCTGTGCCTTTTAATTAGTGTGAAACAGTACATGAAAGCTAGGTGACAGAAATGGGGCATGAGGCTGGCATACTGGTCTTCAAGCTTGCAGTACAGCTCTGTGGGCTTCGGTTGACTAAAGAGAGAACTGCTGGTGGATCTTAGTGACAGATGGTAAATGATTTGGAGGGAGGTTTTCAAAGTCAGAAATCAGAGTCAGGCGTCCGATTCCAAACTGCCTGTGGAAGCATGCTGTACTTCCCTTGCTTGGATGACTTAGAGTTGTACATTGTCTAGCAGCTTTTATTTCAAAGTTAACAAAGTTACACTTGTGTGATAGGTGATGTATGATCTCATAGTAATAAGCATAATCCAAGTCATGGAAAAGGTCAGCATTTGAAACAGAGCCATGAGAAATTATGAATGACTTATACAATTGTCATTGACCATGCCTTCCATCTTGCAGCTGTCTTAAGCATTGATGCTGTGTCCTCAGACTTCAAGCTGTAATATCTGATCTTTGTTTCAGGGTATCTTATGGAGTTGCTGGTGGCACAGCCTTAGCCTTTTGGCTAGAATAGTAGATAATATGTGGATTATGAGTGACAGTCAAACAGCATTCTTTTCAGATCAATAGGGAAAGAAGTTGCACCAGTTTGTCTGGGTTCCCTAATACCAAAGGTCTTCTCTATTGATCCTTTTGTATTTTCCTCCTTGTTCAGGGTCATTTGATGGCTGGAGCAAACTGTTTCATCTTTGCAAACTGCTTGTGCCTGTGGAAAAAAGATTTATTGACTTCCTCATGTGATCAGTAGACATTGAAGAAATTGTGCCCTGCTCATCTCTAAGTCAGAGATAGGAATTGAATAGGAATGTATTACTGGAAAACAAAATAGAATTGGAACCACTGAGACAGAAATATGTTGATGGAATCATCTAGTATCATTAATCAAGACATAGTGAGTGTTTTATCAGCTAACAAATAGATACTATACTAAAATAAGGTTTGTTCCAGGTAATTCTAGTCGGTCTCTCAAAGCAATGGATCTACTTAGAAAATGTGGACCTAAATATTAAATCAATAAGGGATGTTTTTCTTCTCCATTTCAAAATTGGCACAGCAGAGCCTATACAGTTTTCAAATTGATAGCAGCTTCTTCACTTACTTGCTAGCGTACAGAGCAGCATCTATATTTAAACGGGCTCCAGGAAACCTGGAGAGGGGCTTTTGACAAGGGCCTGTAGGGACAGGACAAGGGGGAATGGCTTTAACCTGCCCGAGGGGAGATAGATCGAGATGAGCTCTGAGGCAGAAGTTTTTCCCTGTGAGGGTGCTGAGGCGCTGGCACAGACTTTTCCCAGAGAAGCTGTGGCTGCCCCATCCCTGGCAGTGTTCAAGGCCAGGTTGGACACAGGGGCTTGGAGCAACCTGCTCTAGAGGAAGGTGTCCCTGCCCGGGGCAGGGGGTTAGAACTGGATGAGCTTTAAGGTCCCTTCCAACACAAACCATTCTGTGATTCTATGATTCTATACTTTCTCCTTCTGTATGGCTCTTGAAAGAAACTTGGTTGCACTTGTTCACTTGTTGGGAAAAAATGGGATGTTGATAAGTGCAGCTGTAGCAAATACTTGATTTGCTTGAACAATTTAGAATGTTCCTATGTTGACACTCATTAGAAAAAAAATCAAAACTCGAAAAATTGCTTTAAGGGTTAAGATGTAAGATTGTTTTCAGGAGAAAAATAAAAGATTAATAAATGGAACATACTTTTAGAGAAAGTAATTTTCATAGCACTTTGTGAGGTAAAACAGCTGTCTAAGCACAATGTTTAAGGAAAAGATATTTGGTCTCTTTGTGATTCTTTTTATGGCCTTCTAAATGAGAAGTTTGTCTGCGTGAGCCCTAGTTATCTCTGTGTTAGAAAACTGGTCTGCCTTGCATGCTGAGGTTGCTCTGAAACAGAGCAAAGTATGACAGACGTGGTCTTGTGGTTTTGGTTACTATCACATGTAATTTAAACATACTGTCTCACAGCCAAATCCTTTTGTGATTTAAAAACTTCATATAACTGCATACAGGATGAATGTGCTTCATGAATAGTTTTACATGCTTATGCACATTGCCAGTGTTTTACTGCTGAGGGAAATCCTAGAAATTATAAACAACTCGATAATTCATCAGAAGCTCAAATAGAAATGTATCTCAAATAACTTTTTTATCACAGTCTAATGCATTAACTTTTTATGTTATGAGCTCTTCCATAATAATCTATTTCTCCTTTTTATGAGATAGACAATGAAAGAATTTCTTGAAATAGCTAAAAGGAAATGTGGGACGAGAAAAGAGGAGAAACAGAGTGGGTTTTGAAGTGTCAAAGCAATAGTATAGATTGTGTTCCAGTTCACAGAGGGAAAGACTACTTTGGTTATGATACCAAAATATTTCTCTTCCACATCTGTAAGCTACACTAATTATGTCATGGTTAGAAACTTAAAAGATGCTGAGAAGTTAATTTTAAGCTCTTAATAAAGGCTACTTGACTAACGTAGTATTATTCCATCTCTGTGGTCTAGATTATCTCAGATCTTTCTCATTGACAACTATTGAGCTGAAAGATTTATTTTCATATGTCCTGGATATCAGAAATGATAGGACTAAGTACCATGTCAGAGGTTTGAATTTGTAAGTCTGCTGAAGGTTTTAAGCGCACAATTAATGTTTACAAACAGAAGAAACTCTACTGACTTCAAGTGGCACCATGTTTTCTTGAAACAACACGTCTGGTTTTAGTACACTCAGCAGTAGTTTAGAACACTCAACTATGATGCAAAGCAGCGAAAGGTGCTATTCTAATTTGTTCTGTGAATAAATATTGAATGAGCAATTTGTCCTGGAAGATTCTGTGATAGATCATGGACTGTTTCCTCCCCCATAAAGCATTAAAACTGTCATAAATATGAGATTATAAATTCTGGCTCAGTCAAAAGAAATGTGCTTACACCTCGTCAAAAAGGAAATTTCAACTTCTAGGTGATCCGGTAGTACCTGGATGTTGAACACAAAGTACAATGGAAATTGAACTACAGCTTGTACACTTTGTTGGACCAAAGCCAGAGTTTACAGCACCTTACAGGTGCAAGCTTAGCTGTAACCAACTGCTTTTACCAGTGTATTTCTTTATCCTCTGTTCAAAGTTCTTGTGAACGCTAAGCTGTGTGTATGCCATAATGCAGTATGTTTAGTAAGTTCAAATTAATGTTTCATGACAACACAAGAACCTAATGACATCTGGCATGGCTTATAATTTACTCTGAAACTATGACAGGAGAATTTTGCCAGGAAGTACCTGTAACAAAAATCCATGATACTGCCAAATCACCTTCTCTCTTCACAAGTGAAGATGTGTATTTTCAATTAGACATAGCTAAATGAAACACGTGAGGAGTAATCTATTATTGAACAAAATGGAACTAATATTAAACTGAAGTTGAGCTTTCACATAATGAATTCACTGTGCTTATTCTGGAAGTTTCAGATTGTGTAAAAAGGGAAGAGATTTGTCACATCGAGTCAACACACATTTTCTGAGGTATGTGCTGAAAGAGCATGTACGTGCTCCAAGGTTAAATTAGCAGTGTATGCAAACAACGGGGGCAGCTTGAAAAGGGAAATCCTTTACTATTTTCTGCTGAAGCCATAAATATGGTTAAGCCTTATAAACAGTTAGAATTTACACACCAAATTTAAAGCTAATAGTTTCCTCTTGCAAAGATTTGACTGTACCTTGGGGAGAAGTTGCTTCCCTTTGAGATTAAAAGGGAATTACTCCTATAGATAATAGCAGTATATAATTTAAACTTCTCTGCCTTATATGCTAGCTGTAGCACCCATGCTAACCTAAAGAAAAGCAAACAAATTCATGGAGTTTTCCCTACAGAACAAAATGTGAAGAAGTAATTTTAGGAGAATGACATTTCTTCTACCCATAACAATGTTTTCTGTCTCATGTTAAACATTTAGCTGAAAGTAAGCTATTGTTCTCAGAAACTCTGCTTGTCCTCTGTGAGGTCAAGCATAAAAGCTATCTGGTTGAACCATGATCAGAGCTATGAATGTGAAGCTCTTGGGGAAGACCTGTTTTAACTTCATCTATTTCTTAATCTTCTCTATTTCTTTATCTGCTGAACAAAGAAGAGACGACACTCTTCTTGCTACTGATTTTTATGTTTCTTTATCTTTCTCTTTCTTTTTCTGACATGCTGGAGTCTCCCAGAGGGTGGGATGGTGTCATGAGCACTTGGGCACAGCATATCCGCTTTAGTTCAAATAATTGGCATGTGTTTCTTAAGCTGCTGCCTATAAAAAGCATTTCACTATGGCAATAGTCCCAAGTGACCAAGTGGATGGGTGTGTTGGTTTAATTAACCCTCTCTTGCGTTGCTGCTTTCCCCACCCCGTTCCCCACCAAGCTTATATCAAAAATCGAGTATCAAGGCAATCTTGAAGTGGAAATGTTAGTGGGTTTTAAGGCAAGGGGAACTGTTATTCAGTCTGCACTCCAGTATGCCATGAGAGAGGTTTGTGCCAAGCAATTGCTAAATCCAACAGTCTGAGTGTTTTTTGTTATAGTAATGATTAGGGATGAACCAAAAGTTCATCATGGCTGTACAAGTGTAAAGAAGTAGCTGAATTTCTATGGTCTGCTCATACTGGATAGTCATTATATGAGGTACATGCATAGTTAGTACTCACATACTTAGGTAGTGAATTTTTCTAGCTTGTGTATACAGAAGTTGAAATGACTTAAATTTGGGTACTGTAAATATTTGGAGAAATTAGTGCTGAAATTCTGAACATGCAGAAGAGAGCTGCCACCTTGAAATACTTCTTGTCTTCAAAGGAAAGACATTGACTAATACTACCAGTGCTGTTCAATCAGAATGTTACATTATGGCATTTTCTTTTAATATCGTAACGTAAGATTAGGATGGTATTTCAGTTTTGCACAGATATTTCACAGTTCACAAAGAATGGGAGGCTCAGAAAGACAAAGTACAGCAGCTTCATTTTATAGTATGAACATCTATACGAAAGCAATAAGAAAACATCCAATGGCAGAACTATCTTTGTGATACATCTTTGCTCCTCTTTGGTTATTTGTCTTTCTGTCAGTTCTTCAAAACCTTCCAAGCATCTTAATTGTCTACTTGTGTGTATCAGTGTCTTCTCTATCTAAAACGACACATGCAGAACACAGAGTTGTTTTGTCTTGAGGCTCATGTACATAAATGTATAAAGAAGCTGCGATATATACAGTTTATCAGCCAAGATTTATTATTTAACTCACATAGCAGCCTTAGGGATTATGAGTTTCCAATCTCATGAGTATAATATACGTCTAGATAATAGCTCACAGCTCTTTATGTTAGAGGAAATGACGGTTCATTCTTAGTATTTGAGAGCACTGTTGCTTTGAATTTAATACAGCTGTGGAAAATACAGTAATAACACAGATATAGATGAGAAGTTGCAGGACAACAAATAGGCAGCAGGCATAAATCATAGTTTACAACCTGCTGTTCTAGAAACTGAGTCAGAGTGAAATATCAGAAGATGCCTTTTTAAAAATGCAGTTTGTTATCTAATCCCATTTGTTGTGTAAGTGGCTAAAGACTTCTTAAAATCATAGAACCATCGAATCACAGACTGCTTTGGGTTGGAAGGGACCTTAAAGCTCATCTAGTTCCAACCCCATGCCACTAGACCAGGAAGGCAGGGACACCTTCCACTAGAGCAGGTTGCTCCAAGCCCTGTCCAGCCTGGCCTTGAACACTTCCAGGGATGGGGTATCCATTATACCAGAGAACTGCATTAGCTTATTTTACTTAAATGTTACTCCTGCTGAGAAAGTAGTAAGTGAGTCCTGCTGCCTTCTCATGGCATCACAGTGAAGGTATTTGGGCATAAGGGAAATGAGGAATGGTTGTCTAGAGAGGGGAACTGGGGCTTGGAGTGTGACCTGCATGCTCCTGAAAAAGGACACCTTAAGCTACCCAGACCTAAAAACTTCTTGATCTCAACTGGGTTTTACCACTTTTCATTCCATCTCCAAAGTTGGAATTTATTAACTTTTTACTCTGAAACTTGTTTTACGGTAGATGAGGGAAGGCTCACAGCTAAAAATCAGGTATTTCTAAAATAAAACCCCACTTCATCAGCAATAATGCTTTAAATAAATATGTTCAAACTGCTTGGACTGTGACATTATAAGTGTTTGTTGTCTTCCAAATGATTCAGACCTGACAAAGGAATCCTCTCAAATGTTGGCCAAAGGCTAGAAATTATGACTTAAATAGTTTTCAGTGTAAATGAAATGAAAAGTTAATCCATGGCAACAGATTCCATTGCACAACTTGTGAATGTTAAAAAGCTGCTGCCTGTGAGGTGGGAGGAGATCCACAGTCCATGGAAATGGTGTGGTCAAGAGGATTTCTTTCTGTTGAATAGCACAGGTGTAGGTTTGCTGCTAAGCCTCAAGACTAGTATGTGAGGCGCAAGGAAAAAGAGTAGCCTGAGGGTTGAACATGTGGTTTATGCTCTTTAGAAGAGAATAAAACAACAGATGGAGCAAGAATGTAAAGGCTCTGTCCACCCTGCATTGTGGACCTGGCTTTACTGCTTGAAAGCCTGTGTCTACTGTATATGTTTTAGTGCTTCTCCAGAGAGCTGTAGTTAAAGTGTTTGGAGTGCTGGTGGAGCAGGATGAGTTCACTTTCTTCTCCCCCCATTAGTCTTCTTCCCCCACGCTTGTTCTTCAGTTGCTGAGCACTGCTACTCTTCCTGTCCTTTTATCACGGGCAGGCTTTGGTGTCATGTATCTGCTGGTCCTGCTGTGTCGGCCTTCAGCACGGATGAAATGTCAGCTCCTGACAAAAAGCTTGTCACCTGGCTGAGAGAAAGCGCATCCAGCTCACATCTCTGTGGGCTCACAGACAGGGCACAACCCTGGCAGCTGAGCAGAGGGAGGCAGGTATCCCTAATGTGAGCTGTTCTATGAACTCGTGCACTCTCATTTCCTGCCACTTTGGGACCTGAATGTAGAGGCTGATGGCTGATAAGAGATAAGTGAATGCTGCAGTCCTTCCCGTGGTGGAGAGGAGGTTTTGTTACTTATTCCTCCAAATCTTTTCACGAAACTTGCATTAGCTCTGTGTCTTTGAGCACTTTTACCCCTTTAGATTCAGGTAACTCTGATGAGGAGTTAAGAAATTAGGAGGAAGTCAGAGATCCTATAAGCCTTATTTTCCTTTAGGCTGAAATATAGGAACTTCATTAATTTCAGGCAGAGCAAGAAAAAGAGCTCAAGTCTTGTGTTGTGGCAGACCCCAATTTCACGCATTTAGCATTTCAGAAAAATAATTGACTCAGCCCTTAGCTCTGTAATAGCTGCTCCTGCCATCACATTGGCATTTTAGCTGGTGATTCACCAACCATGAGTATGTGTCATGCACCCCCTTAAAATGTGACATGGCCTCAGCTCAGGAATAAACTGTATTATTCTCTAGGCTGCATGTGTGGGGCCTGCGTACTGAGTGTCTGTAGCTGTCTGAAGAGACTCCATGAAAATAAAGTATTTGGAGCTTGAAGGTGGTGCTATGAGGGGGGAAAAGAACTACGCATAGAATTGTACATTTCAAGAAGGAATTGCAGTGCCTTTGTGCCATTTGGCTTCACGTTGGGCTGGCAAGTTTTTTCTCCCTTGTTAAAATTTTATGCCTATATCTCATAATTCTCCAATGCTGCACGTCATTAATACCTCTTCAGTTTAAAGTTTTATCCTTTTAAAAATTAATAGTTAAACAAACCAGACTTTTCCTTGCCACACACCAAAACCGAGGCAAATGGGGAGGTGGGGTTGTTCTAGAAGAAAAGCTTTCTATTTCCAATCTCATCTCCTCCTGCTTGTGAAGTCATAGAATCCCAGACTGATTTGGGTTGGAAGGGACCTTAAAGCTCATCCAGCTCCAACCCCCTGCCACGGGCAGGGACACCTTCCACTAGAGCAGGTTGCTCCAAGCCCCAGTGTCCAACCTGGCCTTGAACACTGCCAGGGATGGGGCAGCCACAGCTTCTCTGGGCACCCTGTGCCAGCGCCTCAGCACCCTCACAGGGAAGAGCTTCTGCCTCAGAGCTCATCTCAATCTCCCCTCTGGCAGGTTAAAGCCATTCCCCTTGGCCTGTCCCTACAGGCCCTTGCCCAAAGCCCCTCTCCAGGTTTCCTGGAGCCCCTTTAGGCACTGGAGCTGCTCTAAGGTGTCCCCTTCAGGAGCCTTCTCTTCTCCAGGCTGCCCCAGCCCAGCTCTCTTAGCCTGGCTCCAGAGCAGAGCTGCTCCAGCCCTCGCAGCAGCTCCGGGGCCTCCTCTGGACTTGCTCAAGCAGGTCCATGTCCGCAGTCCTTCCTATCAAGCAACATCCCCAAAGAGCAATGTGTGTTTTCTACCTGATATGCTCTTTTGTGCTGAAACCATTTTCCCTGCAAGGAGAATCAAGACGAAAACACAGGTAGAGACACAGAGACAAAAAAGAATTGAGCAACTGCAGAGGGAGGATTAAAACGGACACACTGTGTGTGCTGCTGCTTTCTTGCTTTCAGATGCAGTAGTGGCACTGTTTTATCCAGAAAAGGAAGACTTAGCAAGGGAAATTCCTATTCATACTTTGTTACGACACCGTCAAGTTGCTTTGGGATCTTGCTGTAAGGGTGCAAGAGGAGACTGAAGCAGCTGGTGGCTGGCAGCTCTGAGGAACAGAACTGCTTGTAAAGGGGTGGATTCCTTCCAGGCATGAACAGGAAGCGGGGTGACACTGCTCGATAGAGATACAGTTGGTTGTTACTTTTTGCTAAAGGTTGTTTTCTAAAGGGTTATGTGAAGAAATGGAGACCATATGCTCAGGAAAATGTATCTATATTCTACTGTCATTTGAAACACCTAACAAACTCAGTATCACAGTCCGTGTTACGAGAGTACTGAAGTGCCTTTGCACCTTGCAGTGCCCTTGTGAAGTTTTATGATACTCATTTTACAGATCCAAAATTAAAGTTGGCTTTGGAAATCTCCACTGGCTGAGAAGTGCGTCCCCATTTTACAGGACTGTGCTAGTTGATGCTGTTATAGTTGGTGGCCAGATCTATTGTAAACTCTACAGTAAATATGGCATGGTCAATGATGCTGTCATGGTTAACACCACAGAATAGTTGTGGTTGGAAGATGCCTCTGAAGATCCTCTAGTCCAACCCTGCTGCTAAAGGCAGGGTCAACTAGGGCAGGGCAGGTAGTGCCAAGCTGCTGTGTACCACCATGCCTGCCTTTGGCTCCGTCTGTGTTGAGGTAACCCCTTTCTCTGCCCCAGGAGGTAATACTGAATGTTGAATAAGGACAGTAAGAAGCAATAACAAGTGCTAAATTTACTCCTGCTCTCTTATACAGAGTACAGGGAGGGTTCAGATGAGCTCTTAGGCAGAAGCTCTTCCCTGTGAGGGTGCTGAGGCGCTGGCACAGACTTTTCCCAGAGAAGCTGTGGCTGCCCCATCCCTGGCAGTGTTCAAGGCCAGGTTGGACACAGGGGCTTGGAGCAACCTGCTCTAGTGGAAGGTGTCCCTGCCCGTTGCAGGGGGTTGGAACTGGAAGAGCTTTAAGGTCCTTTCCATACAAACCACTCTGTGACTCTGTGATCTTCCCCAGCCGCCCATGGCACAGCCAATGCCGGGGGGGCCATGAACTCCCCGAAGCCAATCTCCTCCGCGCACTGCAGCCCACGTCCGTGAGGGCACGCTGCCTCCGCGGGGCGGATGCTCCCCCGGCGGTGTAGGAGGAGTGCGCGCAGGTCGGGAGGTGCTCGGAGTTACTTCTTCCACTCCCGCCGCTCCGCACTTTGTGCGGGGGGTGTGTCGGGGGGAAGCAGCGTCCCGGCCACCCCGGGAGCGGGAAGGGAGGCGCGGCGAGGGGAGCGGCGCTCCGGCCGTGCCGTGCCGTGCCGTGCCCGCTGCCGGCGCAGAGGCGCAGCGCAACCGGCGGCCATGGGCTCCGCCACCTCGGCCCTGGCGCGGCCGCGGCGCGCCCTGGTGCGGGTGGGCACCGAGCCGCGCCCGGCCGCGCCGCTGTCCGCGGTGCTGAAGCCCCGCGGGGAGGAGGAGCAGGAGGAGCAGGAGGAGACGGCGGGCGGCCCCGCGGAGCCCCCGGCGCCCCGCCGCAGCCCCGGCGCCCGTGAGTGTCTGAGGGGAGGGTGCGCAGGGGGACGCGGAGCCCCGAGGGCACGGGCAGGGTGTTCCCGAGGGTGTGCGGGGGAAAAGCCCATCCTCCGGCATCGCCTTCCCTTCGGGGTGATGCCTGTCGGGGATTCGCGGGGCTTGTTTAAAAGCCCAAAGCGGATTGCTCTAGCGGTGTGGTGTGGGGAGGGGGCCGGATCACTGGGGGTTGCCTTAAGCCTCACGGTTTTCTAATGCAATCGTCTAGGTATAGCTTTACGATGAGGAACGAGTTTCTTCCCGGGATGCTGGCTGTTTGAAGTTCCTACCTCTGTGTTGAAACTTACTCAGCTGAGATGCATGGTCTTGCTGTGTGTGCCTGTGCAACAGTTTTCCCAATGCTGTCCTTCAGTTTCAAGGCAGCACACCATACTTTTTGGTGATTTAAAGTTTTTTAAATGATTTGGATGATTTCAAAATGATCAAAAGGCCGGGCTGGATGTGGCTTTGAGCAGCCTGGTCTAGAGGAACATGCCCTGCCCACGGCAGAGGAGTTGGAACTTGGTGATCTTGAAGGTCCCTTCCAACATAAACCAAACATAGATTCCATGATTCTATGATCAGTGTGTTCTGGAGTAATAAATGCCTAAGTCTGGGTACTGCATTGATCAAAAAATATCTAATATGTTGCAAAGGAGTGTAATCTAATATGAAAACAAAGTTACATACTCGGGGAAGTAAATAACCTGCTCTTTATGCTGCTTAACATCAGCTTTTTCTTGTACATACAGCTCCAGTTACATTAGGTGGTAGGCAAGTATAACTGCTTAATGAGGCTAGCTTCATGGCTCTCGTTTGTTGTGTCTGCTCTTTAAACCACACATGTAATCATTTGATATCAGTGACCTAACAAAGCTTAAGAGTACTCATCTAACTAAATGAAAAGCGTGGCTCCTCATGTTTAAATGCAGGGTTTCTCATGAAAGGCTTGACCATGGTGACCTTTTCATTCATCCCATTCCTTCCTATTTAATATCTCCTGTTTATGATGTTATACAAGTTGGAGCAACTGTTTTTATGTCCCATCAATTTTTTATAAGTACTGACTCATCAGTCCTTTCACGGCAGGTCCTGTATTTATGTCTTCAGTGCAATGCACTTGATACATGATCACCCTTATAATGCCAACGTCACAAATTCCTCAAAAATGGTCAGATCTGAGGTGTCATCCCTTGAAACAGACATAATAGTGGTTGATACCATTAGGATTTACCTAGTTATGCTTTCTAACTCCTCACTCTACAGGAGAAAAGAGTACGTACAGTGGAACATGCAATCTACTGGGTCCAAGTTTCTTCTTTGTACCTGGTCAAGATGTTGTTTTCCTGGATTTTGAGTTGAAGGCATTAATAAGCTTTAGATCACTCAGCACTTTATTTTTTTGTTGTTTTGTTTTCCTCTGAGTGGTTCATAGGTTGTAGACTTCAAATCCTTTAAAAATCTTGCTGAAGCGCATGACTGGTGTCGTAGTTGTTTCAGTGAAGGGTTATTACTGTGCTAAACCTGGAGGCAACGGTCTGCTGCTGGTACTTCCAAATGAATATTGAAGTTCTCAGGGTGTTTGGTGTTGCTTAGCCACACATTCTAGATCCAAATATCTCTCAGGGTCGTTGTTCTCATCAATGGTATCACCCTTTCTTCTGTTGCAGCCATTTGAAGTGCTTTTTAAGGTGTTCTTCTTCCTTATGCCAGGAACCTAAGCAGTGTCAAATGTGATAGGAAATTTCCTTCTCACTTATGTTGTAACCCGTATAATTAAACTTAGGACTGATGTCTTCCACTGGCAGCAAAATTAAACAACTAGTCATGATAATGTGTTTTGAGATTCAGTTTCATTGAAGGAAACTGTTGACTATTTGAACTGTTTGACTTGGCTGGGTTTTGCTTGTGTCCAACTTAGAGGCTCAGTTTTACCCTGGGCTTTAATCATTGGCGCAGAGGTGCAGTGCTCTTATGTGAGTTCCTGGAGACATCATTGCTCAAGAGATATACCTGGTGGTTTCTTGAGCTCTGGGCAGCATTGGTATAGGGATGGTGGGAAGTGAAGTCTGCTTTTTAGCTCAGTTCCTATCACATATGTCGAAGAAATGTCCCAACACAATTCATCCTGAATTGCCTGAAGTACCAGCATGTGGCCTTTCCACTTAGGAGCATTTTCATCCACTTAAGAGCGAAATCTATTTCAGTTACAGTTGCAAAGTGGCTTCCAATGGTTTTATTTATCTTAAGGCCTAGTCTTGAAGTTGCAGTCGCATAATACACTTGTGCATTATGATGTTATGATTGCAGGAAGACTAGCTGTTTAGAGAGTGGTATTATATGAATAAGACAAAAGGCATAAATTAACAAAACCTTAATTTACCTCTAATGATTTTTTGATCACAAGGCCTCAGACAGTAGGGAAAAAAGGTTTATTCTGAGAGTGCACCAGTCTGCCTAAATCACATGAGTTACCAGCCACTTCTGATCACACAAGAGAAATGTAGGAAAACAGTCAAGCCCTCATTTACTGATTACTGCTGAAGCCTTCTGAATTAACTTCTTCATAGGATCACAGGATGGTTTGGGTTGGAAGGGACCTCAAAGCTCACCCAGTTCCAACCCCCTGCCACGGGCAGGGACACCTTCCACTAGAGCAGGTTGCTCCAAGCCCCTGTGTCCAACCTGGCCTTGAACACTGCCAGGGATGGGGCAGCCACAGCTTCTCTGGGAAAAGTCTGTGCCAGCGCCTCAGCACCCTCACAGGGAAGAGCTTTTCTTCCTAATATCCAATCTAAATCTCCCCTCTGTCAGTTCAATGCCATTCCCCCTTGTTCTGTCAGGGACACTCTTTATTCTTCCTCTTTGCAAGCACAGGATTTTTTCACTGAGAAACTAATTCAACTATCATTATCAATGGCTGTTGAGCCTCCAGCTTTACCCCACTGATTTCACTGCTGTTCCTGTTAACTTGAACTCCAGTCATGGGTTTCTCTGCTCCCTCCAGAGCCCTTTTCTGGCGCTCAATCAAGGACCTGAGAAATCCACCCGAGGCAAGAGTGCTCTTTTCCAGGGCTAGCTTGCAAACAAACAGCCCACGTTGTCTCCCAGCAACCTAACCCTCCTTTATAGAGCCCTCAGATGTTAAATTGCTCTTTCATGTCCAATCACAAATGTTACACTTCCCACCTCCTCCATAAAACGATGAGGACCCAACACATTATCTGCAATGACTATGAAGGGTGAGGGAAGCTGCTTTGTTTCTCTGCCCAAGTGCCAAATAGTCCCAGTCCTCACAGTCAGAGAGACAGTCATTAGTGAGGTTCTGGTTAGGCACCTTTTGTTCCCAATGACAGACATTTCTGCCAGATTAATGAAAAAGTTTATCTAGATATATTATTCTTCTTGAGAGTATGTTACCTGTGGTTAGTCTGGGGTTGAGATGTGATATATTTATTCCAGATACTTTGTTGAATTTATTTTTTTTATCCATCAAACATTTTATCTAATCTGTAGGACACATTATTAAACTAGATGTGTGCATACATACATCAGAACAATGGGCATCACTTCCAAGTCCTAAAGGGCAGTTATAGGAAGGTAATAGATAGTTTTAATATCATGTTTTCATCCATTGGTCTTCATGACACTTTCTGTTAGCCCCATCATTATCCCTACCAGCTCAAGGAGTGATTTGCATTCAATACCATTGAGAAAACAGGTGGGGAAAGAAGAAAAGAGGAGGGGGTGGCAAGGCATTTTGCCTTGGGGGATTTAAGCTGCAAACATAAGCATAAAACCAATTTCCTAACATCAGCAAAAATATTTAGAGGTTGTAATTTGACATTTAAGGAAACAGCATTCTTGGAGTTGAGAACGTCCTCTGTTAACAGACAACATTTTGCCAGACACCTGCCATTCTTTACATGCTATGTTCTTATATGAACATGCTATGTTCATGGATTTTTATTGCTTTCTATTTTTGTCTACTTCTCTACTGTCTCTATTCCTGACCATTTTCTGAGACATCCAGAGCTGTATCTCATTATGAATGCAAATCTACAGAAAGTGGCTGGCTTCTGGCAATATGTGCATACAGAAATAGTTAAAAAATACATCTATATTAATTACTTACTTATGGTGCCTTTGGGCTCTAGTGCTGGCTGTTTATGGAAAAAGGAATAATTTAGGAAGCTAAATTCGTGTTAAACAAGTGAGATATATCTCACTAAATTGGGCTCTTGGGGACTGTTTGAGGGTAAGAGCATGCAGCGCTGATAAAACTTGCTAATTACTAGCTAGCAATGTGGTTATTGCTATGATATATGAAAGATCAGAATCCAGACCATCTGAACTAGCTGAAAATGAGTAAAACCAGTGAAATACTGATTTGATCTGAGGGTTTTGGGTGAATATGCGACTGAGGTATTGCTGTGAAAAACTAAATGGCTGACATTATTTCAAGGTGGTGGTATGTAGCTCTCAGAGTAGTGGGGGCATGTTGCCAAAATGCTAAAAAGGGACTTCTAGCAAACATACCATGTAGTCAGTGCTTGATGTGCCCATAGCCTTCTGGTCCAAAGCACACACCTCCAATATTTCAGCTAATGGAATAATCCACGCAGCAGCACAAGACTTTATCACCCTTTGGAGCATATAAGGTGCACACTGCCAGTAGTTTGTCAGATAAATTATTTGTGTATAACAACATATTTGGCAAGCTTATAGACCAGATCACTGTGGTTAGCAGGAAGCTTGCGTTTTATCATGATGCTAGGAAAGGTTGTGATTGGAATTGGCGTTTGAGAAAGCATGTAGTCTAAAAGGCAGAATTTAAATAGATGAGTTTTGTGTTTAAATATTTGACTCTCACATTTCTTCCTAGTATTTCATTTTAAAATCCCCTGACACTTATAATCCATGTAAATATAGTTATTTTCCTGGTAGTGAAGGAGTGAAAAAGAAATATTGGGGGTGAAAAAGAAATATTGAACACCTTCCAGTGGAAGAGATGGAAGTCATATCATAGTCCAGGGGTTTTCAGGTCAGCACTGCTTCTCTTTGGCTAAAAAATACTTGGATAGAGAACTTCTCTCCCTTTCTGAAGACCTCTGGTTTGGTCCTCGTGCTCTGAGGACCTTTGAGACAGAACTTATAATTTGGCAGGCACAGTGCGCAAACCCCTCTAGGGCATAACTCTGAACATCCTGGGCAGCCCAAGTACTGCATCCAACAGCAACTGGACAAAGCTGGGTGCTGTTGTTCCTCCCCAGATGCAGTTATGGTCTATTGAATCACCTGTGTGTAGTGGAAAGAGCCACTTTGCTCCAAGTGGGTTAAGGAGATAGTACTGGGTGACCAGGAACATTTTGTAAGATGAATGCAACAATTCTTGTTGTACTTTTCTGAGCAATGTTTAATCTGTAATTTAAGGGTATCCCACATCTTCGAAGCACTCAAAACAGACAGGCAGATTTGCCCAACTTACTCCTGAAAGCTCAGTGAAAAAATATCCCCTGCTTCAGCTTGCCTTGGACACTGACCTGCCTTGTACTTATCTTTAGGAGTGCCGCTTTGCATGTAGATGGTGAAGGGAGAGGAAATATGAGTTTTTCTCATGCTTTTGCAGTATTTGGACATGAGGTTGAGTTGTCCGAGCAAGTGAGGGCCTTGGGATTAGTAGGAGGGAGATTTCATGTTATACTTTTGATTTCAGTTCAGCATACAGTATCCAGTACCTGTCGTATAGAGTTACCTTCCTCATCGTTAAATGGGAATATTTGTACCATCTTTTGAAACATTTTTTTCTCTGCTAGGGGAGCCCTTGGTGCCAGGGCCCTGAGGGCAAGAACTGCCTTAATTACCCTGATTAGCCCCTGCTGGGCCCTCTACCCACCCTGTCCCCAGCCCAGAAGCTCCATTTGAGCTCAGCCTGGGGCTGTTGCTTCTTCCCTGAGCAGTGCTGCAGGAATGCTGCTGGTTTTCACTGCTCCAGGCCCCTGCATGTTGCTTGCTTATTGATTACCTTGTCCCTGTGGACTTGCCTGGCCACTGTGGGACTGTGTCTGACCTCAGCTGCACTTGCTGGACATGATCCTGACTTAACTTCCTTGCTTAGTATTGGACCTGTGTTATCACCATAGGATTGCTTGGTGATCTGGACTTGTATCCATCTCTGGGGCTGCCCCACTGCTATACTGGGGAGATTGGATAGGACATGCTGGCCCAGAGAGCCCCATACCTTGAGGAGCAGCCAGCTCTTGCTGCGCCTGGACTGGTAAGCAATCTTTCAGCCTGCTCTTAGAGGTGGAGCAAAGCAGTTTAGGTCAGCCCTGGTGTGTCAATATGATGACAGAAAGTTTTTGTTTTGGTGTGTTTTTTCTTCTTTTGTATTTTAGGGGGCATGTTGTCAAGGATCAGAAAAAGACCTGTCTGGCTGTACAGCTCTCCAAGTGTCAGCAGCTCCAAACTAATGGACATTGAATTCTTGTGACAGGAAATTTAGCTTTGTTCTGACTGAGGTTTTGGAGAGCAGGCAGGTCCGTAGACTACTGTGTGTCTAGCTTAAATATAAAAGTAATGTTTGCACTGCTGCGTCTTTGTAAGCAGAACTTTTGGTCTCCTTTCTGAGTAAATAAGGCCTATCCTATTTTATTTCATCTCTGTGATCTATGTTCAGATTAGTTTCTGGTAGCAAGAAAAGCACATTGGGTGTTCATAGAATCCCAGAATGGTTTGGGTTGGAAGGGACCTTAAAGCTCATCCAGCTCCAACCCCCTGCTACGGGCAGGGACACCTTCCACTAGAGCAGGTTGCTCCAAGCCCCTGTGTCCAACCTGGCCTTGAACACTGCCAGGGATGGGGCAGCCACAGCTTCTCTGGGAAAAGTCTGTGCCAGCGCCTCAGCACCCTCACAGGGAAGAGCTTCTGCCTCAGAGCTCATCTCAATCTCCCCTCGGGCAGGTTAAAGCCATTCCCCTTGTCCTGTCACTACAGGCCCTTGTTGGGAAGCTATTCTGAGAAAATTATAGCTGTACATTTCTGCTATTACACATTTTGGGAGGGCTTGGCCACTGTTGCAGGCGATGTACTGAGCTAAAGGGACCTTTGGGCTGACTTACTACAGTGTCTCTTGTGTTGTGGTTCAGGGAAATCTCTCTTTTTGCCTGCTGAGGAAAGTGGTGAGACTGGCTGCCATCAGCAGTACCTACCAGCACCATTGCCTGGAGCTACGTGGGCTTTCATAAGTGTTTGGAGGAGGCAGGTTGAGGATGAAGGTTTTCTTTCTGTATTGGATTCATGTGTTTCCTTGAAGTGTCCAAGTGTGATTTCTAAAACTCTACGAGGGAAGTTACAGGCATACTTCTGTGCCTGCATTTTCTTGTCCATTTCTGTTTCTTCCTCTACGTTCTAGAAGTCTTTTCGGTCTGTGTGCCCTTGCCACTGCAGAGAGGAACCTGTCTTTTTGTAGCTGCTGCTAACACTTGTGACTCACATTTGCTTATCAAGGGCGTAATTGCATGAAAGCCTGACACTGGGATTTTTACAACACAAAGCATGACTAAAGATTATTGTTCTGAGCTATAATTAAGCGCTCATCTTATTGCAGCGGGTCTTGAAGGGAACTTGATAGTTATTATTAACTCTAAGTGTGAATACATATAGCTGCAACAAGTAACTGCAGCTGTTATATCATTGCTAATGCAACATAAAGCTGAATCCTCTCTCCGTTTGGTCCCCTCCTAGGCTTTTCCTAATTCCTGGATAGAATTGCATGCTTCAGTATATGTAGTTCTCCTGTGCCTTGCATATAAGCATCATCCAGATCTTGGTTTCCCTTTTGGGCTGTTCCAGTGACGTAGAGAAGAAGCAAAGCTGTTGAGATGTTCGTTTTGCATGGGCCAAGGGATCTGTCCCATTTGAATTGACATGGTTAAGGGTAATAGAATTCAAGACATACTTTGGAACATGTAAGTGTTTCCAGTACAAGACGAGAAGTATATCTGATGTATGGCACTGCTTTGGTTTTCTGTATTAGTGCTAGTAAGAGTTCTTTGATGTTGATTTGCGGGTGTGTAATCTGTTACCCTAAAAGACTGAAATATTTTGGTTTAATCCTTAAAGTATGGCATTAAAGTTGTTGGCCAAAATTTCAGAACAGAATGCCTTGAGGGGTTTGAAAAATAAAGTTATAGTTGCAGTGGAAATTTCTGGTGCTTATAGCCAGCTAAGAAAACCATTTTTCACCTTCTCTGTATCCTAAAAGAAATACCGATAGAGATCAACCAGCATCCACAGGCTTAACTCCGGTCTTTCTAGGGAAAGTTTGTGTGTCAGGAGGTAACTCAAATTTGAACAAGCCTTTGATACACCATGATATCTAGCTAATGGGGACATGGCTGGCATGTTAGCTGGAGTACTGCTTTAATTTAGCCATTAAAGTACATTATTAATGCTATTTTATCTTGTTACCACAGAAACAACAGCAGCGGTGAGTTGCAATCTTTATTAGACATCAGGAAGGAATTCTTCCCTGTGAGGGTGCTGAGGCGCTGGCACAGACTTTTCCCAGAGAAGCTGTGGCTGCCCCATCCCTGGCAGTGTTCAAGGCCAGGTTGGACACAGGGGCTTGGAGCAACCTGCTCTAGTGGAAGGTGTCCCTGCCTGTGGCAGGGGGTTGGAGCTGGATGAGCTTTAAGGTCCCTTCCAACCCAAACCATTTGATGACTCAATGAAATACACAGCTCTTTGTGGTTTGGGGGTGGTTTTTGTATTTTTCTTTGGAAGAATTAGTATCGAATCATTCTGGCAGGGCTACCAGCAGGGTTATGTTGTACTGCTGCAATGTCTGCCAGCCTGCCTCCCTTGCTATGTAGGTGGTGGTTTGGGCAAAGGTCTAAAGTGTTTAGCCTGATACGTCTGCCCTCTAAATGTAATGGGTGCTGTATTACAAACAAACAGAACCTCCCATCTTGTGATGATCTGCAGAAGGACAAGGACTGACTGAAGCAACATTAACCGGGTTTGTGTATGCAAATAAGATACATCTTGTGCTCGAACTGTGGGGACAGCATCTAAAAGGTTGGAGTAGCTTTTTTGACTGTCCAAATGCATCTCCTAAGAACAGAACTGGAGGTCTTTAGACTTGACATTTGGAAACAATCGGTAGCGATGTGGAAGAAATGTGCATGTGATTTTGTTGTTATCTTTTTTTTTTACTTCAGCAGTTTGTTTTGTTTCACTGAGCCATGCTCAAAAATAAAACGAACCAAATGTTTAGTGTCAATGATTCAAAGCAGTCACTGTCTTCAAAAGAACACTCCAAACAGCAAAAGATGCTTACTTGCATTGCTCTTGTTGTTGCCCCAGGACTGTCAGCAGCTGGGGTATGTGCAGGGATAGCCAGGAAAGGACAGCTTAGTGCTGCTGGATAAGTACAGCACACAGTATGCTGCCAGCCCCTGTTCCAGAGGTATCCCAGAAAAGAGAAACAAAGGAAGTGTAGGGATTTTTTTGTTTTGGGGGGGCTTTTTTGCAAAATTCCTCATTTTCTCTGCATGGAGAAAACACCTTGAAAGAGGAAGATTTCTTAATGTCCCTTCACTTGAACCCTGCAGATAAATATCGGCGTCTGCCAATATAAACGCATAATTTCAACAAACCAGGACTTAACGTATCCTTTGAGGCTCCTGAAGAAGCACCTCTCCCCCTTTTCCCCGTCCTTTCACCCGAGCTGTGGCCTTTCCTTTCTTTTATCCCCATCTAGTGGCCACTGGGCTCAGCTTGTCAAGTCAAACTTGGTCTCCACGAATGCGGTACCTACAAAGATCTATGTGGTACCAAAAGATGTGTGAAATCAAAGGGAGTGGGATGTCACGGAGAAAAAATACCTGTTTCTGGACTCAGGTGGCTTTGCAAGTCCTCCAGGAAACGCTGGGGTTAGCCGGTGTTTCTTGTGCAGTGTGGGAATGGGCTTCACAGATGGAGAGCAGCATGGTGTTAGCCAGGTCTGGTACAAGGTGCCCCATTACTCACTGCTGTGACAGCTTACCAGTGTTTCAGGAACGCATTGTCAAGGTTTTAGACCCCAAATACTACTACAAACACTCGAGCCCTTTTTAAACCTGGAAACTGTTTCCTATCAGGACACTTCAGAAATAGAATCCCCTTTTCCTGTTTTTAAAACGAAAACCGAAAGCTCTAGGCTTCACAGTTACAAATAAATCTGGAAAACATAGCATGGGTGACACCGGGTTCTGCTTCAGTTTAAGGCAGCTGCAAGCAGGAACTCTGGGAGATGTGAATGCTGTCAATGTGTGCTTGCAGCCCAGAAACCAAACGTGTCCTGGGCTGATCCCCAGAGCGTGAGCAGCAGGTCGAGGGAGGGGATTCTCCCCTTCTGCTCTGGGGAGACCCCCCCTGCAGTCCTGATCCAGCTCTAGGGCAACAGCACAAGAGGGACGTGGAGCTGCTGGAGCGAGGCCAGAGGAGGCCCCGGAGCTGCTGCGAGGGCTGGAGCAGCTCTGCTCTGGAGCCAGGCTGAGAGAGCTGGGCTGGGGCAGCCTGGAGAAGAGAAGGCTCCTGAAGGGGACACCTTAGAGCAGCTCCAGTGCCTAAAGGGGCTGCAGGAAACCTGGAGAGGGGCTTTGGACAAGGGCCTGTAGGGACAGGCCAAGGGGAATGGCTTTAACCTGCCCAAGGGGAGATTGAGATGAGCTCTGAGGCAGAAGCTCTTCCCTGTGAGGGTGCTGAGGCGCTGGCACAGACTTTTCCCAGAGAAGCTGTGGCTGCCCCATCCCTGGCAGTGTTCAAGGCCAGGTTGGACACAGGGGCTTGGAGCAACCTGCTCTAGTGGAAGGTGTCCGTGTCTGTGGCAGGGGGTTGGAACTGGATAAGCTTTAAGGTCCTTTCCAACACAAACCAATCTATGATTCTATGAAATTCCTCTGTAGCATCCTGACCTTAGGAGAGGCTAGCAGTGGAGAGCTTACCTCACCGGAGGGTTCTATGTATGGATGTGTCTGTATCATCTGCTCTGCTGTAGTGCACTTGCCCAAGCAGATGCACTTTAACTGCTGGGTAAGTGTTCGAGCATTCCTCCTCCTGCCATCTCCTGTGGCTTTTCTTTTCCTGGAATGTGGTGGTGATATTTTGCTCTGCCTGGGAGGAGAGAAAAGTCTTTTGTTACAGCTGCATCAGAGGATGATCCTCACACGGTGAGCACCTAAGGCTTCTGGTCAGCTGGGCCAAGTCTTGACTTGAGCTGAGTCTTGAGTAGCTCAGATGTTTTTATGGGGGAATTGCAAACAGGTATGCATCCTTATAGGTATGTACTCCGGAAAGCATTTTTAGATTGACACTGAGGTTAGCAGCAGAATAGAGAAAAGCAGAATGACTATAACTGTGTAAAGGGCTGGAAGCCTTTAGCAGGGTCTTCCAAGGTCACTTTCTATAGTGTCTGGCAGAAGGTGAGGGTGTACCAGGGTGTTACATGCTCTGGTTATTTTTCCTGCTGTATTGAATCTTTAAGGTCATTAATAAATCTTGGCAGCATCCTTTGAGGCTCACTCTGATCTTGTATGCTTTACTTTTGTTGCCTTTCTCAGCAAACTTCAAGCAGTAACACAGTTTCATGAGGGCTTGATCTTAAATACTGAACTTCATACTGTATATCAGTAATCTAGACTTTCAGAAACAGTATCAGGCAGGCTGAAAGGCAAACCTCTGGGCATTTACATCAAGCAGCTAGGTATACAGAAGCTTGATGTATGTATTAACTGTGAAATAACACATGAAAAGCTGACAGTGAACGAGCCTGTCAGTCATTCTGTCTCATCCTGGCACATAGAAATAAACATAAATTGTAAAAGACCCTTGCTGTAAGAGACTGACATGTTTATTTTCTTTCTTTCTAGAGGCACTGAGTGTGGGAGGAGAGGCCACATCTCACTCATGACTTAGAAAAACAAACACTGTTTTAGGGAACACAAAATGCCAGAGGTTTTTCCTCAGTCAACCACTTTCCTCCTCTTGTTGCTTGACAACAGGACCGACTTCTGAGTCAGTGATGTTGTTCCCTATCAAATAGGAGATGTTTCCAGAGTTCACAGGTAAATTCATTCCTTGTTCTTGCAGATCTGGTCAAGGCTGAATATTGAGCAGGATTCTGCACGTTTGACTTCTCCCTTATGCTGCCTTGTAGCTGGGCACTTTGAATCACTGGACTCTCTAGCACAGTGGAGGGAGGTGGTGGATGCAGCACTTGGGCTGTTGACCTGCCAAGTGGATTCACCATTGTGGTACTAGTGTGACGGAGGTGGGAGAAGAGAGATTTGAGACCATCTACCCAACCTGACCCTCCAGTGTTTAACATGATTCAAGCCACCAGTTGCCATTGATTGCAGGACAGCCTTCAGGGCTGTTTTATGCATTAAAAGATGCGAGGTCAATTTTGACCTGTGTGTGTCTGCTATTCTATGCATTGGAATAACGGAGTTTTAAATTGAATGAAAGTGCCTCTGCTCTTTTTCTTAAGAAAGTACTTTTTTCCCCTCCCCATTGGGCTTTGCTCTACGCTTTCTCTGCTCTATCATTGCTAACAATGCTGAGTGTTAAAATGCTTCTTACCTCTGAAGTCAGGTTTAATAACACTGATTTTCAAACTAGTTTGAACTCTTTTGTGGAAGAAGATAGGAAAATAATAGGGCAATTATTAGTTTCCTTTTTCTCCCTAATCTGGTATAATGGGCCTTATTATGGCCTTTGGGAACCGTAACCACAGCAACAAATAGTGACAGATATATTGCATTAGGGTCTCTCATCTCAGTAATCATATCCTGCTTCCAGATGCCATATAGGTCACAAAGTAAATTAACATTCAATGACAATACATCAAGATGCTGCAGAAAATTTTCTTCTCCCTTTTGGAAAGATGATACAGGTTGTTAGGGATCTTTGAGCAGTAGGTAGCTCTTCTTTCAGTATCCCAACTTGACAGATACTGAACAGGCTGCTGTGTTAAGGTTAATGAAGTTATCTTAGGATTAGTTGGAAGGGCCATATAGGAATCATCAGGTAAAATAAATTCAATATATACCAGCAGAAGAATGGAAAAGTACCAAAAGGTTTACGTTAGTTATATTTGCTGCTGTTTTGCATTCCAAACTCTGGCTTAAGAGTTGAACTGCATGGAGTAGGATGTGGTGCCTCTGTGGAGTATGTTCCAGGCACAGATGTGAGTGTCCTACAGGACACTAATGTGTACCGTAATCTGAGGGAGGTATGCTGGTGTAAGAGGTCTTGGGTGAGTGTAAAACCAGTTATGATTACAGAGGGAGTTAACACATCTGCCTCCCCTTCCCAGCATCGTGTATGATCTATGTCACTGCAGTCTGGTAATGAGTTGTAGCTGGGGTATTCTGTTGTTAAATGAGTTAATGCTTAGATTCAGTGTTCCTTAAAGCTAACCCCTAGGTGCTTGTTGGACCTTCTGCTTTTCAGGAATGTTTTGCTTTCCAAGAGGGTCTCTCCCTGTGGAAATAAGTGGCTTAATCACAGGTGGACCTGAGGGTGGCAGCCTGCTTCAGAATTATTGTGTACAGACAGTTCATAGCAAATGAATATCATAGAAATTTGGACTGAAAATGTGCAATGTTTTCCATTCCAATGAAATTTGAATGGAAATTTGAGGGGGTTTGTGTTATTTTTTTTCTCTGTTAGATCCTGCAGCACGTCTTCTCAGTTGCTTAAATATTTTGTTTGCATCACTCTAGAATGATTTAATTCTGTATTTCTTCCAATTTCGGAAAAGTCCACACAAATAACAGTGATGATCCTTGTTTTGAAGTACTTAATTGAATACAGCAATGAAATTACATGCAGCTTTGTAAATATGGAGCTTTATACACTGAGCTTCATGTATGCAGCACTTAAGATGTTGATGTGTTACTTATCAGCCCAATAACTCTAGGTGTAGCAGAACAAGTGCTCTCTATTAAAACATCCTCCACTGCTGTTTTAATTTCAAGGTAACAGCTCATCCTGCAAAGATCACCTATCCAAAACTATCAGCTTCTGTAGTCCTTGGCACTGATATTCCCAATTCTAATGACCTGGTCTTTTAAGAGAAAGACTATTCGCTACAGGGTGTTTTGGTGCTGCAATCACTGATGGTATCTATCCATCAGTGTGGATGATGCTAGAGTTGCAAACGTGGGAGACCAAGTCCTGACACGTTGTTGTCAGTGGAGCAGCTCTCCAGGCTCCCTGCTCGGTGTCACCAACCTGCACTGGAGCCATGACACCACCCTTGCACTGTCACTGTTAATTTTGTCAAGTTAATGTGATCTCAGAGGTGCATTCTTCTTGGCTTCAGGTACCCTGTAGCTTTATCCTTCATTGCACTAAGGAAATGCATACCCCTGAGTATTTCATTCTTTAGATGTTACGCTTCTTTGAAGGTTAGAAAATGCATATATAGCTTGCCTTGGATTATTTAATTAGAAATTGCTGATGTGTGCATAATCTACAACATGCCATTTCTTGGCACCATCATCCAAATAACTTTAAATTGCTCTTCAGCTACTGAAACCTGTGCCTTTGTGGTCCAGAAAACCAGTACAAGTAGCTGATACTTTTGATACTTCCCTGGATGGCTCAGTAGGCTGAGTTGCTGCAGAGCATCATAGGAGCTAGTGTAGCCTCTCATTTGTTTCCTTTCTTATGTGGGGTCTCGGTTTCATATGCATCCAGTGAAATCAGTGCCTACATGGAGGATAGCCTGTCATCTGGTGATGTGATGTTTTGGAAATGACAAGTTTTGCTGTCTGGCTAATAGCCAGTCACTCACACTCATCTTCATAACAGCAAAAAGCTCAGTGTTTGTCTCCTGTATCTTCAGCACAAACCCCACATAGATAAATAGTGGTCTGTTCTTTGAGAAATATTTTGAAAATTGTACTAGGTAGTAATTTTAAATGAAATCTCCTTGCTGCAATAAGGAATTATTTATAGAATAATTGATGGAAGCAGTTATACAGCAGAAAGTGCTGGGTGTGTTCAAGAGCTCTATTTGTGGAAACCTGAAAACTGTCTTGAGCAGTCAAATTAGAAGGATCATTGACTTTAAATTACAGTGGCTGGGGCCATGCTTGGGTGATAGCAGATCTAATACTTCAATGGGACACTGTTGTGACAACCTTTGATTAAAAGTGTTTGGCGGGGGGGAGTGGGAGGTGAAAGGAGCATCCTTATTCCCCTGGGAATAATTCCCTTATGGGTCCCTTCCAACTTGAGGTATTCTATGATTCTAAACCTACTAATGCCAGTGGGATCATGGATTGCAGGGAACGCTATGGTTTAATGCTTAAATTAATTAAAAGAGAATCAAATATTCTTCAGACAATGTCTTGGCCATATCTCATCAGGCAACTGCAACCATGCTCAAAGGTTAACACATCTACCAGCGCAGTGGGCACGTGTGTATGTGCCTGAGTTTAGCTTTCCCAGTTGTTGCTTTACACTGGCTTTGGTTGGGATGACAAGCTTGTTCTGTGTTGTACAGATTTCAATCAATGTTTGGTGTCAGAATTACCAGGAGGTGGTTCTCATGTGCTCTTTAACACAGGAATTCTGATGACATTGATCAAAAGCCTCTGAATACAGAAAATATTAGGAACACACCCCCACTCTATGTGGATAGTCTAGCTTGTGCGTTGTGAGCATGTCTTTGTTGTTGATGAAATGACATAGCCTGGACTTTGTTTCTTTAAGTTGGTGTGTCTTGTTCCTACATAAAATGAAGTGCTCTTGTAAAACTTAAAACTTTTATTTCTGTTCTTTAGTACCTTTTATTTTGGCTCTTCTCACTTGCATGGTAAGGCGCAGGAACAAAGTAGGCTAACTTTTGCATGAAGTTCAATAGGAGCCCACATCTCCTGATGTATTTTTCGTCAGAAGAAATAGTGTTTTGAACAGTTTCTATAAATATGATAGATGATAATACAGCAGGAAAAATGGAATAATATTACAGTACTGATCACTCTATAAATGTGTTTTCACTATAGTAGCCAATTTTCTTTTGCTAACTTTTGCCGTGCTACAGTTGTTTCTAGAGGTGCTGCAGAGGAAAAAGGGAATGTGAAAGGGAAAACTGGAGCGAAGATGAGTGTAGAATGTGAAAATTTACAGACAGGTTAAAAGAAGTGTTTATCCAAGTGCTTCTCATCAAAAACTGTTTAGAAATTTGCTTTATTTTTAATCATCCCCCGGTAGTTCTACAAATATGAAGATTTCTCAAGAGAAAAGGTAAAATGAGTAAGTGTTTTCATCCACTGTTGTGTAAAAAGAATAACCCGTGACTAACTTTTCCCCAGGAATACAAGTAAAATCTGAGCAAATCTGGCCTTCAGAAATGCAGTAGCAACACGGTAGAGCTGCAAGCTGACAGGCCCACCCTACGCTTTTAACACCTCATCCACCCACAGCCTGCAGGCAGGCAGAGCCAGAGATGGCCAAAAACTCAAGATGGTCCATGTAGTGAGACAACTGGGGCACAGATGGAATGAGGTTTTCTTTCCCATGTGCCATACCTATTTTGAAAAACATAAACAGATCCCTTCTCCTTTATCTTTCTTTTAACACTGTCTACTAGCTCGTCACTTGGCCATGTCAAGACGGCTACAACTGTGCTTTTTGTAGCAGTTTTGGAATGGAAAATGCTGTCATTTTTGTAAAACCTCGTTGCTGAAGCATTATAACATGTCCTAAAGTGTAAAAGTTTTACTGAAATCACTCTATCAGTTTGATCACAGGATTTTCTCAAGCTTGGGCTGATAACCTCTCAAGCTGGACCACAGTCTGCTCTTTTCCCTTCTTGCTGTTCATGCAGTGAGCTAACCACATATGGGCATATTATGAAGTGCATAGCCAGGCTTGAAGGAGTTTCTGCACCTCTCCAGCACTCACACCACCTCACAACACTTGTGAGGGTGTATTTGTAGCAATGTGTCCAGCTTTGTGCTCCTCAGTGCCACTACTATTGACACACTGGAATGAGTCCAGCCACTGCAATGATAGGGGTAGGGGAGCATGGGACATAAGAAGAAGCTCCAAGACCTGGATTTGCTTAGTCTGAAGACCAGAAAGCTTAAGTGGGATCTGACAGCTAATTTCAACTACATAATGAGAGGTTACAGGGAAGATAGAGCCAGGCTCCTCTTAGAGCCACACAGCAATAGGGTGGGAGGCAGTGGACAGAAGCCGCCACATGAGAAATCCCAATTAGATTGTAAGAAACCCTTTCACTGTGAGGGAGGTGAGGGCCTGCAGAAGTGTTGGTATGTCCATCCCTGCAGGGATTCAAAACTCATCTGGGTAAGTCCATAACCAACTTGATCTAAATATGAAGTTGGAGCTAACATTGAAGGCATCAGTCTCTTATATGCTGCTCTGTGCAAGTCCTGATGCTGTGGTGTCCTGGTGTTCTGGAGCAATATTGAACCTATGCTAATACGAAGCTGTGGGCTGGTTTTGCCTATGCAAAAGCTACTGGGAGGAAACTTCAGGTCATAGCACTGGAAGTAGCTGTGTTGTCTTGAAAAATGCATGTTTTTCTTCATCCTCTCATTTTCCAGGTCAGCCAGTTGAATCATGGTAGTGTCTGGTCATAGTTGCACTTGACATCTAGTGAAAAAGTGAAGATTGAGGTTGAGCCCTTCAGCCTTTTACTTTTTCCTATTTTTAACTTTTCCTTCCACTTCCAAAGTCCTTAATTCCTGGGTTGAAATGACATGTGAGTTCTTGCATGCTATAAGGGATTATTTTACTCGGGTTTTGTGGAGGAGGAAGAGATCTAAATAGGGATTAAAACAGCACTCAGAGTAGCCTTTGTTTGGAGTAGAAAGAATTGGATGCTTCAGTCATTTCAAGCTACTGTAATCACCTTAGCAAGCACCGCTGTAGAGTGTGGGGTGAAGTTACTCCTGTGTAGAATATTTTTGTTCACTCTGCGTATATAATTAAAGAGTATAGAACTGTTCTTAACTTTGGTTTGGAGGCTACAGGGGAAGATCTGATATGCAATAACCAAATAGATCAGCCTCCTTGGGGACCATTTGCGTTAGGGAAGCAATATGGACAGCATCATGCTCTTTGTCACACAGCAATAATGGGATATTCAAGTGTTTTTGTAAGAGGAGCATGCTTGACACGTTTTTGGTTGTTACTCCTCCCTCCCTCCCCAGTGACTGACTCTGGTCTCAGGCAAGCTGGTCCTGTTGGTTGTTATAAATGTGACAAGAGATGGAAATAATCAAGAGGTCTCGGGTCTCCTTGGCAATATGGAGATAAATGTGGGCTGTACAATGACGTGGTTCCTTTACAGTTACTTTAGATTTATTCTGTACTACCAAAAAGGGAATCTGTCCTAGTCTCACAGTAGTACAGTCATGCAGGGACATCATGGGTTGTGTCAGAGACAACTTGTTTGTTTAAACACACTGTGCTGAAGCTTAAACTGTGTAGCCCTCCTGTGCTTTGGTTTCACGGGCAGTAGGGATGCTTAGTTACCAAGACAGACCATGGCAGAGGAAAAGGGACCAAACCTTGCATGTCTTCTCCACTTGTATGAGTAGAGGCTGTTCCTTCTGGTGATACCAGCTTCACCTTTTTCTGTTTTAGGAAAAGATGAGTTGGGAAGAACATAGCCTCACACAAGTTTGCTGTCTGAAATGCACAACAATGACAGACCCAGACTTTCATTAAATGAAAATAATTGTCTCTTAAAATCTCTTCTGCTTAAATACATGCTGCTTTATTCCACTGATGCTGTTTTTTCTCGAGGCTCTCTCTCATCCCATTTCAGCAGTCGGAATGTCTTTTCCAGAATGCTGCTGTTTTACAGTGTGTTGGGTCTTGTGGTGCTTAGTGTTTTAAAGAAAACCCAAGTCAATTACTTAATTCCTTCCTTGGCCCAGTGCATGAATCCTCACAGCAAGGCTTTTATTTAGAAGTAACTTGCAGGCCAGGTCGAGATCTCTGATCAGCTTGTCTTGGATGTGTGTGATTTCAATGGGAAGCTATCATATGAAAGGTTTAAAGTCCCATTTTGCTGTTTTTCTTCTTCCACCCCCATTTATGCACTGCTTTTAGCCCCTCTTTTTGAAAATAATGAAAATTCATACACCGAGGTAATTAAATCATTAATTCTTTTTCCCAGGACCAGCTGTTCGACTGTTTTTCTTCCTGTCAGTGCTCATAAACAGGCAAGACTTCCTGCTGTATTAAATACCCATATTGTTGGCAAAAAGCAAAAATGTTGTCATTTGCTACTACCTGAATATATTAGTCATTAATGAGGAAAGTCTGGTAAGTGTTTGCAGGACAGCTGGTGCTCTGAGTAGTACTACTTGCTAATAGTGCGCTACTTGCTAGCAGCTATCCCATTTCTCTCTTGATATTGTGCAAAATGAAGAAGCGATTGAAAGGTTAAAGCAGATTCCTCAGCACTGAGAAGCAGGAAGCTAAGAACAGAACGGGATAGAAACTGCAGTTTCTCCATGCAGCCTTGTCAATGTCTGATCTCCTCCTCCTCCACCCCCTTCCCTTGTTATGTATTTTATAAGAAATATTTATGGACATACAGCCTTTTGGTAGACTCCTGATGCTCGGAGGAGATTTGTACCTGCTTGATACAAAGCAGGGCAGGTGGATGGTTTGGCTGTTTTTTGGCGACGAAGCGTGTACTTCTTACTTATAAAAGTGGTATTTTAGAGTGTTGCAATTAAGCAGCTGAAGAGAAAATGGCAAAACTTGAAAGTGACCTTTTGCTAATGGTCCTCGAGAGTGTTAGAACAGATTTGTTTGCTTAGTCTGTGACTACTCCCTTGTGAGCAGCTTCAACCTGTCGAGTTTAATTGGTCTATAGATGTTATTCTCCTGGCTTTTATGTATTTGGAGGCAAGATGGTGAGAGAGGAGAGAAGTTACAATACTTCATATCTTTACATGTTCTTGTTTTTTTCCCCATATGTCAGAGTGTTCTATGCTCTGCAGAGAACGCTGGGGTTACAGTACAAGAAATGCAAGGAGAGCATATGAGGACTCTGTTTGAAGCTTGATTTGGTGAAGGTTAGAGGGAAAGGAAATGTGGTTATTGCTTTCTCTATAAATACCTTTTTCCAACTTGCTTATCTTACTTGCTGGGATCTAGGATCATCTTCCAAACACTCAGCATTCCTCCCCACCAGAAAAGCGTTGTTATCCCTGTTGCACAGGTAAGGGCTATGTATCAGAGTAGACTCTCCAGTCTGCTCTACCCAGGCTTGAATTTTTGCTCTGTTGAGAGTCGTGGAGCCCTTTTACTTGTGTCTGTTCATTTGAAATGCTCTCACAAAGAACAGTAACACTTTCAGAAAGTCAATCACATGGTTCAAGGCAGAGAATTGGACCCAGAAAGTTTGTCTGGCTGATTCAACAGTGATTTAAAGGAGTGGGAAAAAGGAGAGGCTTGAGGTTGAGCAGTGGATATAGAATCACAGACTGCTCTGAGTTTGGAAGGACCTTAAGCTCATCTAGTTCGAACTCCCTGCCACGGGCAGGGATACCTTCCACTAGACCAAGTTACTCAAGGCCCTGTCCAACGTTCTTCATTTTGCCATTAGCATGCAGTGTGGAATGGGGATTTGCCATGCTGCTGTGACAAATGTGGCAAAACCCTAATTCCTTCTTCCACTGGCTCTGCTTTTAGCCTGTGTCCAGCTCAACTGGGGAGAAACCCCAGGGCTCTTGACACTACATCTTCATATCCTAATATTCCACCCTTTGTGGGAAGCCAGGCCTGTTGCTTGTGCAGGGTGGATAGACAGTGTTCCTCCTGGAAGGCTCAGCAGTTGGCACCCCAGAGTTTCATTCCCAGCACTGCTCCAAACTTTTCCAGCTGGTTACTCACTGCCTTTTGTACCTGTGGACGGCCCTGTGCAGAGTGAAGCCCTTCTGCTGGGAAGGGAATGTCAGCCCTGGATTTAAGGTAAGGAGTAGTGTGAACACTGGAGAATCTAATCCCCTTGCTCTTCTCCAGGGAGGTATAAGAGCTTCGAGTAATAGTCTCTGCTATGGTGATTTGACTTTTTTTTTTCCTCTTCCCTTGTTGCCAAGGTTACACTTTAATTCTGTTTAGCGAAAAAGCCCCACATGTAAACTTGACCTTGGGGACTTCTATGTTGATAACAATGGCCTGTTTGTGTGCATTGTGTTCAGCTCCCACTGTAAGGGATGGGTCAAAAAACTGGAAGACAAGGGGATGGGAGAGAGGTCCTGCTTCACATCAAAACCTGCAGTCAATTTGATCTTTTAGTTTACAAACTTGGCTGGTAAACTCAGCAGTCCCTAACACTCTGTGAAGCTGCAGACCACAGAGTACCTCTGCAGAACCCAGCCAGTGTCTGCTCCTGCTAATGCCTTGCAATTTCTGTGGGTCATGAGGCGATTGGATACATGCTTAGGTTAGATTATTTACGTGTCGTGTGCTGTTGGACCCTGAAATAATTTTGATTTTATGCATTAAATAAACAACCATGTAATAAAGTTCTTACCAGATAAAAATCTGCAGTCAATAAAGAAATGAACACTTTATGCACCTTTTTGTGTTACAAAAGCTTAGCAACAAAATGTACCACATTTATGCTACTCCCTTCCATAATGACCATTCTTGCTTGGGGTTTGCAAGGTGCTCAGTGCTCTGGCTGTAATCCAGCAAGATTTAAGCATGTAATTGAACTTTAAGGAAGTAAGTTGTCCCACTTTATTGAAACCATTCGACTGATTAAAGGTATGCAGGTAGATAAGTGCTTCGCTGGATGGAAGCCAGAATGCACAGAATCTTCCAAGATAAAATCCTTAATTATTAAATTGATTTAGAGCAGTTCTTGTATCCAAGGCAACAATGACAATGAGATGGTCGAGTACTAAACTCTCTATACATCCAAAAGAAATGTAGTTCATTAAATTATGCTCAAATATGGGTGGACGTGGTTTGCTGCAATCTATTCTTCTCAAACAGGTAAAATCTGGCTTGATAATTGCATGCTGATGAACGGAGTAAAATAGTCACACTATGGGTCCCATATGTAAACGTTTATGGGGTCTTTTTGTTTGCTTACTGACTTAGCACAAAACCAGTCTTCATCTTACCTCTTCTGCCCTCAGTCATTAGATTGTTTGGCCAGATGCTTAGCAGGTCTCCTTTCATCAGTCAGATGTTGCTGACCCTCATATATTATTTGAAATACAAATGTCTTTTGTCTCTCCTTCCTGGATTTCATTTAAACGGGGAACAATATTTTCCAGCTCTTATACTTCATTCACCTATAATAAGCTAAGCTATTAAGTAATCCAAAACTCTTAAAATATTGGAAGTGAAGACCCTCCCCCTCTTGGTCCTATTTATGTTTAAAGAAGCTCTTGATTCTGGAATCTGTCCCATGATCTTATTTAATACCTAAAACTAGGATATTGCTAACATCATAGTTCAATCAAACCAGCTCAGACTGAATCAGTTCTCTGGTATTTTCACCCCAATACTCAATAGCTTTACAATAGCTGAAGTATAATTCATTATCAATGGCCTATGTAAAGAAGAATTCATCCCAGGGTATTCACAGGGAAGGAAAGATGAGGAAGGGGGGAAATTGAGATTCGCCACAGTCCTATTTGGTTTTGCATGGTCTTTCCACCTAACCTTTCCAGTAAGATGAAGAGTAATCTTGTTTGGGGTGAATGCATTGCAAGAATTTACGGTGTCTTCTGAGGTTTTTGTAGTGTCAATTGATTTCTATGAGTGATGGGTCATTTGTAATCATACCCTATGACCCGTTAATTTCCAGTTTACCTCGATACTGTTTTGTAGCTTGTGTGACTACATATGCTGCAGAAATAACAGACTTTTTTTAAACTGGTAGTGAAGAGAGCAATCTGTTTCCAGGAAGACTGCCTTTTTGTGTCGTTCTGGGCTGTCAGGAAACAGGAAAAATGTGAACTTCAGAGTACCCAAATTGAGATACCCCAGGGGAGTTCACAGCTTGGAAAACCTGGGCATCAGTTAAGGCAGTGCAGAGAATGTCAGACTGCAGGCTTTTAGAAAACCTCAGGTGGTGAATGTGTGACAAGTTCTTAATCAGGTTGAGGATCATAGAATCTAGTGCCAAGCCCCTGCCATGGGGCTTTGGAAGGGGTTTTGAGCAACCTGGTCTAGTGGAAGGTGTCCCTACCTGTGGCAGAGAGTTGGAACTGGATGAGCTTTAAGGTCCTTTGCAACCCAAACCAGTCTGTGATTCTATGAACAAGAGTTAGTCTTGGAGCACTACAATGAAGGATTGATTTATCAGGGAGAGAAAACTGGCAGTGTTTAGGTAAAAATGGACACAACTGGTGGCTGCTGTGTAATAGCAGAATGATGGATGATGGTATTTTCTGCTGAGGGCATGTGGTATGGAGAAAGTGTATAACTAGATGTTACCTGCTATCAGAGAAATGCTACTTACTTTGGTGAGCGAGCAGAAAGCTACTGAAAACATGAAGCGTAGATGCTGGGGATCTCTGATCCATGAACTGGTCTGAAATAAAAGCCAGGGTATGTTCCTATCTTTCCCCTTTCCTTCCTATCAAGAGCAGCTGAAGGGGTGCAGTTCAGAGGCTGGTAGCCTTCACTGAGGAAACAAACAAGGGAGGGAGAGATGGGACTAAGTGGCTGGGAAAAACTTCTTCATAGAGTCCTGTTTTCGTACCTGAGTGACTTCGTTCCCAAGCAAAAAGGATGAGCACAAGGGTGTGCAGGCTGAAGCAGCGAAAGAGGCTCAGAAGAGGGCAGCACCTCACAGGACTCATGGCACAGTGGAAAACAGGCAAAAGGAAGGAGGATGGGAAGAAAGAAGGAACTGTAAGCCTTCCTGGTGGGATGGGAATGAGGGACGCCAAGCCACAGCTGATTGAATTGGATGTTTAAGAAATAAGTCATGCGAAGTTACTAGTTTCAGTGGTGTTTCTGAATATGGCCTTCGGTACTGAAAGTGAAGATAGTGATGGAGGAACTCTTAAAGATACTTTTAAATCCCCTTTTTCTACTCCTGGCATTTATACCTCTATGAGGATAACTGTAGGGAACATTTATCTTGTTTTTAAAATGTCTTGGGCTGCAGGGACACAATACAAACAAATACATTATGGGGGAAGATGTTTCTAGATCTCCTTTTAGTAGGCTTTTTTTCCTCCTACTCCCAAAATTATTCCCTCTTCAGACACTAGTGACATCAAAATCAGTATAAGGAAGCCTGTAAGTTCTGCAACAGCCAGTAATAGATCTTTGTATAAAGAGGAGCCAAACTTGCGTGCCATTTGTGGGAGGGAGTGTTTCATAAAAATTACCTTTATTATTCTGGTATTGTGTTAGAAAATCATGTTGCTAGATGTATGAGGGAGAAATTATTATAGTGGAAGGTGTCTTAATGTAGCTTAAATCTCTAAAAGCATTCCTGAACTAAGTCATTCATGCTCCCACTTGCTGCCAACTCTAACCTGCTGCCTTTCTCATGATAATATGATGTCCCTAACTGGCAGATTGAGCATTAGCCAGTAATGGCATAGGAAATCAGGAAAAAATCCATGGAAACAAGAGTTGTGAGTTCGCATCAGTCATGCAAAGTGGGTGCCCGTTCTGATGAATTGAAAAGCTCTCAATGAATTTTGCCATGAAATTCTTTTGCAGTGAAGATTTTCCTCCAGTGTGAAACTGCCGGGGAACCCCGAAATCCTGAAACTGGGATCCCTGAGTTAATTCTTTGACATCTCTTACCTAAAACAAGTCTTCCCAGAAAACTAATTGAGGAGGCAAGTGTTAGTGAGTCCAGCTCTGCAGGCACTAAAACCATTGACAGCCTCAGAAGAAACCCTGAGTTGCCTGATGCCAGGTAAATATAATAGATAAACATTGTGTTGCCCCTAATATACACAAATGTGTGTGCTGTTTTGTGCACTGAGGACTAAATGAAACTTCTGTACTAGTAACTGTGTTGTGGGATTAAGATTACTGCAGAGGACAGAGGGAGGACAATAGAAAACTCTGCTGGGTAAGCATACATTATATAAAATATACCAAACCCCTGACAGCTGCTTGTGTTTTGCTACCTTTCATCAGTGGTTAGTATCCCTGCTTGCTGATTCATCAGATCAAACCAGTCACTACCTGTTTTCTGTCCTCTTTGGTGGGAGGTGAGATACTGACAGATGGCTCTCTTGAGAGCTACTTTCTCATATGTAGAATTAGAAATATACTGAATAATTGTCTTTTTTCAAGCATATATTGGCTAACACGGGGTGGGCTTTACCTACACACACCTATTCATCAGGACAATGAGTTTTAAGTCATCTTGTCATCATTTCTTGATGTTGTTTCATGAACACCAGCTCTGTTTCAACAAGCTCATATTTAGAAACACTATACACCAGTAAAAGATCATCTACAGCTTCCCCTACCAGCAAAATAGAAGTTTAGAGGGGTTTCTTTTGCATGCAATCAATGAGAAAGAATATGCATTGGCCTGTGCTTAAGTGGTGGCCATGGTAGGTCTGCACAGGCAGTGATACAGCTACATGGGTAGTGCTTAATGTTGGGATATCAGTCCAATGCAGAGAAGCCTGGGCAAGGAACTGGGGCTTTGGCAATGTATAGAGTTTGGACTGAAGCGTATCCAAGGCTGAACCTCTATCCTAGAAGTGTTCAAAACAATGAAAGCATTGAGGGTCTCACATGTTATGGCCTTTTATTCCCTCCAGCAAGTGAAATGGTCGCGTTCCTCCACCCCACCCCTTCAACAACAGTTATTCTTTTCTCTTTCGAGAATAATGCTTTTAAAAATTCAAAATCAAGTTCCCTGTGCTCTGTTTCCAACCTGTTGTGTGGTGTTAACTGGAGTCATTACAGCAGAAACTGTACTTGGGGTCAACCAGGAACTTGAAGAGACTCTTTATCAGGTTTTGTGGGATAATGTGAATGGGTGTGTGCTCTGCATCCCCTTGGTTGGAAGCTAAATATGGTAGATCAAAGCTGCCTTCAGCCTGTCGAGATCCAAATTTTTAATGAACATTAAATATCATGGAAAATGACAGAGTACTGTGACACAATACACAAAGGTATGAACAGTAGTAATGAAGTTGGTGTCAACAGGGATGCAAGCAGATTCTGGACATGGTCATATTCGCATCGTTTGGTTACAACAAGGTGGCATATTCCTTAAATGAGTGTCAGCAATACACTGGTAACAATTAGAGATTTAAACCAGCATATTCCAGTTTTAGTACTTGTATAACAATAAGGAAGCCTGACATATGGTGGGGTTGCTTCGCTCCATCATATGATGTACAGCTGCACTTGGTGCTGGTGGGAATGAAGAGTCTGAAGGCAGAGGAGCCCCACTGTTTTGATCAGTACAATAGTCTTATATAAAAGCTCTGTGGCCATCATCCCAGGGTTGTTTGTCAGCCTCTGAACCATATTCTTCCCTAGGGAATCATGACTAAATTTGGCTTTCTGTGCTCTCTGTCACAGAGGTCTTTGTGCAGCTAAAAGGATTACTGGGTTGTTTGTACCTGACATCATTTGCAGCATGACAGATGCATGGAACGTTAGGTTAGGAAGTTGTTGTTTTATCCGTGTATCATCTACAGCAAAGAATAAAGAACAGGAGAAAGTGGTTATGTTCTGATTGATTGATTTACTTATTTTTCTCTTAGGGAAAACATGAACCTGAGCTACTCTGAGATACTTCACTCCTACCAGTATATATTCTTATCTGTCAATTAAAGATAATGTTCACTGTCACATTTATAGTGTGCACTGAATCATAAGAAAAGTAATATTCTTCTTGGAAGTAATGAAGTGAATTGAATGCTTTCTGTGAGATTGGAAGTATCTTTCATTTCATGATTTCTTCAAGTTCAGAAGTCTTAGCAATTCAGTTGTTTGGGCTGTTGCTAGGAAGTTTTTTTCCTCATCTGTGATTAATAGATTGAGCTGTGAAAGTCAATTGCCTAAAAGTAGGCACCGCACTTCAATGTGCATTGCGTTGCCGAATTGAATCCGTGAATGTGATGTCTCAGTTTTGTCAGGGTAATGGAGCTGTAGGCCTGGAAATGCATGTAGCATTGCTGGGTCATGGTCGAGAGTTTCTCATTTATTTGTTGAAAGAAACAATTTAACCCTTGCACCTACTGTGTGAATAAACTCTGGTGTGAATAGAATAAGGAATAAAAGATGTTCTTGTTTAAATCCTTAACTTCCACTTCAGAATACCAGAGATAGCAAACCAGAATGATAAAGCGCTCGGTTCTTAAGGCAGGTTTCTATGCTTAATTACACTTAAGGAAGTGAAGCAGTCATGTCAAAAGAATACGAAGCTAGGAAAATCAAGCAAGTAAAACTTGCATGAAACCACGATGTGTGCATCACAACTTCACGCAACATTAAAAGAAACCCTCGAGATAAAGGCAATTTAGTTGAAAAAAAGCAAAGGCCGTGTGCAGAAGGAAAAGGGGGGGGGAAACCAATTACAATTTTATTCCCTACTTCCCACCAGCAGGTGATGTGCAGACACATTGTGGGAAATAGGACCTCAGCTATGTATAGGAGTTGCTTTGAAAGACCAACCGCTTAACAACAAATGCTCCACCCTGCCCTCCTCCTTTCTCTTAGCTTTTATTGCTGAGCATGATATTGTATGGTATGGAGTATCACAGGCTGCTTTGGGTTGGAAGGGACCTTAAAGCTCATCCAGTTCCAACCCCCTGCCACGGGCAGGGACACCTTCCGCTAGAGCAGGTTGCTCCAAGCCCCTGTGTCCAACCTGGCCTTGAACACTGCCAGGGATGGGGCAGCCACAGCTTCCCTGGGCACCCTGTGCCAGCGGCTCAGCACCCTCACAGGGAAGAACTTCTTCCTGATGTCTAATCTCAATCTCCTGTCTGTCAGTTTAAAGCCATTCCCCCTTGTCCTGTCCCTAAATACCTGTGTAAAAAGTCCCTCTCAAGATTGGTTGTAGGCCCCCTTTAGGTATTGGAATACCGTTATAAGGTCTTTGGTCAGTTTAGGTCAGTTGTCCTGGCTGTGTTCCCTCCCAGTCTCTCACCCATCCGCAGCCTACTGGTCTTTGGGGAGTGTTGAAAAGACAGCCGTGATGCTGTGTGAGCTCCACTCAGTGATAGCCAAAGCATCGGTGAGTTTATCAACACTGTTCCAGCTACAGATACAAAGCACAGCACTACATGGGCTGCTATGGGGAAGTTAACTCCATCCCAGCCAGACCCAGTAAAGTATGAGAGGATAGTGCAAAGCTCTATCTTAGTTTTACCTTGAAATGATCTCTCGTAACTGTTTTGATGAAATATCACAGTGGAGTGGACACAGATGTGGTGTTGATATCACTGTGGCTAGTTAAGGTCAGCTCTTGTTATCACCTCTGCCAGGATTTACATGGATTAGCTGCAGGTAAGTAAAACTGCAGAGCTTCATGCCTATATTAAAATACTTCTTAGTATTTGTGCTGTATTAGCTGAGGTGATTTGGGAGCTGTCAGCTGCATAAAAAGAAGCGTGACCAGCAGGTCAGGGGAGGTGACTCCTTCTATAGTCCACTCTCATGAGTGCTCCCACCTGGAGTACAGGTTCCAGCTCTGGGGTCCCCAGCACAGGTAAGACATGGACCTGCTAGAACAGGTCCAGAGGAGGACCATGAAAATGATCAGAGGGATGGAACAGCTCTCCTGAATGAGTTGGAATGCTTCAGCCTGGCAAAGGGAAGGCGCTGGGGATATTTTATTGCAGCCCTGCAGCCCTTTCCATACTTCAAGGGAACTTCATAAGAGAGACTGAGGGAGACTTTTTATCTAGGCTTGTAGTCACAAGAAAAGGGGCAATGGTTTTAAACTGACAAAGGGGAGATTTAGATTGGACCTAAGGAAAATATTCTTTATGGAAGTGGTGAGATGCTGGCACAGGGTGCCCAGAGAAGCTGCGGCTGCCCCATCTCTGGCGGTGTTCAAGGCCAGGTTGGACACAGGGGCTTGGAGCAACCTGCTCTAGTGGAAGGTGTCCCTGCCCGTGGCAGGGGGTTGAAGTTGGATGAGCTTTAAGGTCCTTTCCAACCCAAACTGGTGTGTGATTTTCAGAAATGACCATTCCAGCAACTTCTGAAATTAGTATGGTCTTTATCCTTTTTGAGAGAAAAAAGGATGAGGAGTAGGTTTTAATTTGGCATTTGTAAAAAACAGTGACTGCTACTGTTGTTTTCTACTATTCAGGGTCATTCCCTGCAGCCCTGCTCACCCCCTGTGCCAGACCAGCTCTGGACTCCATGGGCTGCATAAACACCCCAGCCACCTGCCCTGTTGTGTGTAGCTACAAATCTTTTTCATACGGAGTTTCCACAGCAAAATCCAGCATAACCATGGTGTCGATGTAGGCAGCTCCTGTAAAATCTTAAACTAGAAGTAGCATTTAGGATGGGAAAGACCAGCTGAAGCAGTTATATTTGCCCATGTTATTTTTTCAATACTTTTTAACAAGAGGGATATCTTTCAGGTTTTATCTTTTTTACTTTTAATCTTTCTTTCCCTCCCTCTTTTTCTCTTCTCCTTCAAAAACTACTTTGACATCCTTCAGTATGATAAAAGTTGGACACACATCCATCTTTAGAGGAGTAGTGGGAGGTAGCGTGGGCTGGGGTTGGGTCAGTTTATTGTTCAGGCTTTTAAGTGGAACTGGAGGAAACTGTGAAATGGAGGTTGCAAGGGGAGCAATACATTATTTCCTTTCCTTTTCAGATTACCATTTCAGCTGCAGGATATAAAAACATGTTGAACAAAAAAACCTCAGAGTAACTTACTTTTTAATGATTTCAGATAATCCTTTCTCTGTATGTGAAGGTAAAATAAAATGTCAATGACTCGTCTGTGTTTAAAAAACCCCCCACATCTTTGAAGCTTTTGTTCAACACTCTCTTATTTGTTTGTTGTGGTTTCCTAAGGCTATTATGCGTTAACAATATCTGCATTGTGCAGGTGCTTGTGGATCCTGTTGTTATGCCACACATTTGTGGGGCTGGAAAGCCCGCTCAGGTTGCAGTGAGATGTGTTTTCTGTGTGTTCAAGTGATTCTAGAGATAGCGAGTGAAGGACGGTGGGGGAATGGAGCTGTGAAGTGTTTGAACTGTGAGGATGTGAATTGAAAATGACAATGAATGTTTAGAACACCAGAACCCTGTTAGGGTCCTATCAGTTAATATCAGGTATTTACTTTCAGACGACTTAGATAAGAGGGTTTGTCAAGCTCAGTGTTCGTTATTTTATAATGAGAGCAGCTAATGGAGGAAAGAGGAGGTGCTGCTATGGACCCTTTGGCTTACAGACCTTGGTGTGTAAACTTAAAGCTTAGAACTACTCATATGAACAAGTGTAAGTGCTTATTCATTGTTTGGAGACTTTGGAAAAACACTGGAAGTTTTCTGGGGGGTAGAGAAGCTGAGACACTTACAGAGAACAACCAACCAACTGTTAGATATTTCTGTAGATAGTCAATGACAGGCAGAACAGAGAAGTGTTCAAATCCTGGAAAAGTTAATGGGAATTGGATGTTTCATTCCTTTTACCTCCAGAATTACTTCTTGTGAACCCATTATCTATCAAAATGAGTTGCATTTGGATGTTTCTCTTACTTGCATGCTGCCTCCCCCTCTCCCTTACTTTTTTTGGAGGGCATAGACCATTACAGCCTGCAGCCGGCGTACAAATACAGTTTCTTTGCTAACTTTAAAATACCGTGCACTTCTGGTGGAAGAAACTGCAAAGTAGATGGCAGGTGAATTTGAAGCTTTGAGGCCATAGTCTTCAGTATTTCATGATATGTGATTCCACAGCAGCTGGGTTGGAACTAGATGATGCGAAGGTCCTTTCCGAACCTAACCATTTTATGATCACACTGTCTAGATCATTATTTGGCTGGCTGGCTTTTGAGCTTCAGCAGAAGGTAGCTTTGGGATTGAAGGATAAAATGAAGTCTACTGTTGCTGTAAACTTCTGCTCACAAGCTGAGCTGCGATTTCAGTGTAGCACACTATTGCTTCCACTGGGGCTTGTAGGAGCAGGATCAAGGACAGGCAATTCATAACCTCTTGAGGTACACTCCTGTGGCCACATCTGCTGGAAGTGACCATCCTTATGGCATCTAACCAGTAGTTCTTGCTGTTGGTTTGCCTCCCTATTTTATACACTGGTAGACTTACTGGTAAAATACATGAGAGCCATGACCTTGACTGATTACTCTTCTCCCCCAGTCTTCTAGCAGCTGTTTTTAACATGGATCACTTCCTTGTTGTGACAAAGCACAACTGCAGGAGGTGGTAAGCTCTGGCACAGAGGTGGGAAAGATGTGGGAGTGGGAATGCTTTGTGGCCAGGACCTCAGCTCTTCAGGTAATTTTTAATGGGCATCTTTAACCATGTGTAGACACTGGAAAGCAGGAGTAAACACAGCTTATGATTATGTGACAATTATCTTCTGTACTGCTAAGCCACAGCTGGGGGTCACACGCTGCTGGGCTAAGCACGAATGTGCCCAGTGCAGGTATGTGATGGGTCTTTGCTGGCCAGGCAGTTGTCAGCGAGGCAAGGAGGTGCTGCCCACCACTGTCTCTTGGAGTAGGTCTCTGAGGGTTTAATACCTCCTCTTGTTATTTTTTGAGCCCTTGAGTGACTTTCTAACGCCACAATTTCTTTCACATACTATTTACTTAACTCAGACTATTGCTTCATAACAATTAGAGTAATTAAAGCCAGTGTTTCTTTGTCCAAAAGCATATTTTTGTGACTAAAAGTATTTTAGCAAGTCCCAAAGCAGAAGGCTTTTGTGAATGCATGAGAAAAATGGAGTGATCCCAGCATTCCTGCCTTAATGCTGGTTAATCCATTAACAGAAATCTCTTATCTTTACCTGCACTTTTGTGTGTGCTTGGGTCCAAAGAGGTTCAAAACTGATGCTGCTGGGACCTGTGGGGTTTGTGTATTTATTACTTTTAATAGCTTGTTTACTGTTATGAAAAGGTTTCTTTATTGGTTTGTTACTGTCTCCCTAAATAGTGGACTGAGAAGTTTTTACTCTTGAAGGCAACAAGTTCATTCTTGGCAATTGCAAAAGTTCACCTGAGCTTTACAAAAAGTGGTTTGGTTTTTTTATCTCTTTGCCTGCACAATCTTTCAGTCCCTTGCAAGAAGAGGGGCAAAGATCATAGGAAAAGCTGAGGTGAGTTGAACCTCTTTGCAGTCTCAGGTCCTATGCTAGCTCTAAGCCTAATTGGCTCCGGCCCTGGCCTTTCCCTTGGCACATCTGATGGCATGACCAGTGTGATAATTACTGTGAAAAGAAGGTGCAGCCGTGGCATTAGTAGGGTCATTGGGACTGGGAGAAAAGTGAATATACTGAAAAGGAGTCGCGTTCCTTCCTCTTCTTTCTACCTTGAAAGATCGTAAGCACTCTCACATTTTAAGACCTTCTAGTGCCTGTGGGGTCCTGGTGCTCTGTAACTTATTAGGCCTCTGTCCTCTCATGAACTTTGGGAGAAGGCAGTCCTTTGAGCTTGCTAAAGCTGAATTCTTTGCAGCTTCAAATGATTTTCCCCCCTGAGGAAGACAAGCCTTACTAGGTTTTACAATGATAGATGGAAAATGCATTTATCATCTGATTACTAAATTCTGGCCTTGTTAGAGGCATTCAAGTTGATTAATTATGACAAGCGATGTTAATTATTCTGTCTCTTAGCTGAGACTCCTAGAGGTGGCTCAGGTCTGATGCTCCAGCCCCAAGGTGTAATGAGATACGCAGCAAGGTATCATAAACCTTTGAGTTGAAGGTGCCAGCAGGAGCCTGGCTTCAGACACAAGGCTGTGCCATGGGCATTTTTGGACTTGCTTTGGGAGGACAGCACAGGTCTGAGTGGATTATCCTTCAGGAGTTTTTTATATAGGGAAGACACTCCAAAGGTACAATGTGAACGCAAAACTGATTTAGGTAAGGATGCAGTTGGATCAGCTGATGTGATTTTCTAGCCTTCTACTGCTGAAAGGGGATGGTCCTGCCTCCCTCTTGCATTATCTCACAGTCAACCTGCATCCTCCCTGCTTTCTTTCAGTGCACAGTGACTTGAATTTTACATTAGGGTGAAAGAAAGATAAATCCTTGTATTCATGTGTGAATGTTAATGATTCACAATTAAATATTTCAAGTCTTCCCTCCTTTGCTAGACTTTGTGGCCTACTGCACATTGTTCTCTTGAAATGTCTGTAGTTATCTACTGTAATTATAAATATGAAATAAATATGCCCTTTCAAACAGAGAGGTTTTAAACAGCTCTTTTCTTGTCCTAAATTGCCTGCTCTGCCAAAGGTGTACAAAGGCTGCATGAATCTAAAGAAAACTAATTTCTTCCTGCATTATTCTTCATAGTCTGCTGGCTCAGTGTGAGCACTGGGTTTTGGTATTGTGCTATCAGGCAGGGACTACTGAAAGAGAGTGCTCGAAAGTCTGTCTTCTAATCAGCAATAATACGTGCCAAGGACTTCTATTAGCATAACAACATAAAAACCTCCCTCTAGCTAATCGCCAAGGGTAGCTGCCTCATGTGTCACCTCTCTGAAATGCGTACTTAGTTACTATGAATTCTGCTTTTCTTGAGAGGTTTTTTTGTGGATGATCGCTGTAAACACAGGTGCAATTAAACTAAAAGAACAGTTTCTGAAGGATAATGGAAAAGCCTCTCTGCTGCTCTGTGTGTTGTGTTAAACCCATACCCAGAGCTGGGGGTCAGAAAGAATTTTTCCCTTGGGTGAGATTAGTGAGGACCGTCCCTGTGCCCATTTCCTTGCCTGTTCGTTTTTTCAGCATCCCTTGCAATGTGGAGAGGCACCTGCTTGCTGAGGAATTTCCTCCTTTCACTGTTCCTACTGGTGCAGGAACAGTGAAATTTACTCATTTACTATGCAATTATGTGATCTGGGTACTTTTAGTACTGAAATTGCTTCCTTACTCCCCTGACCCAAACTCTACTCACACCACCATGTTTTGTGTGTGTAGGTACAATGAAGAAACACTGTTCCTAACACACTGCTACCTCTGCAGCCCAAGATGTTTGTTTCTTTGCCCTTCCACAAGTGTGATTCCCCTTGTCTCTCTTTCTGAAGTCATTTGGTTTATCAGGATGAGGCACGTGTACAGGTTATCTGATGGCTTGGCTGCACGTGGGTAAATGCTTCTCTTCTGTGAAGAGTGTTGTAGTGACAATCTCATGGGTAGTGGTTCTGTTCAGCAACACCTTGGTACGTGCATGGTACTGTAGACAGCCAATGACCTCTTCTAGTTTTTCCACCATTGGTATGCCCTAACTCAGAGAACAATTTGCATGGCTGAAAGTATTTGGTGGGTGTAGGTGGTTTTCAGGCAATACCTGTTCTGGTTTTGACCCTTCTGAGTGGGCTGGGAACAAGACACCCATAGGAAGTAGGGTTATGGGGGAAACTGTCTCCTTAACTTGACATTGCTAGACTTGGGATGGGCGAGATACTAGGGGAGAGTCCTTGCTGTGTGGCCATGGACCTCCTCAAACTCCTACCAGGTCACCGGGGCAGCAATCCTGAAGGAGTCAGCAGAGCAGTGCTTACTATTTCCAACCTGCAAGTGAATACATTACTCTTATCTCTCCTGGTACTTAATGATTTGGGGCAAGATTCAGCTCCTCTATGGCCGCAGACCCAATTTTTAGGCAAACACACAAGCTAGTCAGCTAGGCTCTCCCTGTATTCTAACTAAAATGGTGTGGAACAACCTCATCTCTAGAGGTACCTATGCTTATTCCTTGATTATAGAGCGTGTCTGCCTGATGAGCTTAGGCTGGAGGCCTGCTTTTCAAATGGCTGGAATTCAAATGGAAGTAATTGCTTTCTACACTTCCCATTTCCCGCAAAGGCAGTTTGCTAACAGCTCAAGGTCTTGGGGTGAAAGCTGCCTGTTGCAGTACAGAGATTTAGCCCAAAGTAGGTTAGTAGGAAGTAAAGGGCAGGTGGCAGCCAAATAGAATATTATGTGTTGAGTCTCTCATACTTAAAATAGTATACGACATGTTAGAACTAGTTTTGGTGCTTTGGACTCTCAGGAAGATGTGGGTTTATATATTAAAACACTTTGTAGCTGGCAATTCTCAGTGCACTCACTTTATAATTAAAAACAATCAGATTAAAGCAGTAAGAGAAATGGAAAACTCAGAAGCATCACAGACTTTGACAACGATGGAATTCTAACCATGAAAAAGATCCCTGTTGAATCTGACTTTTGATTAATAATAAAATATTAACTTACATTGTATATAATTCAAAGGAAGTTTCTCTTCACTAGCTTGAGTATGCTTATGATTAAAGTATTCATTATGGGAACCTAGTTTTTAACAATTCAGCACTTTGATCAGAGCGATAGAACTGGTTAGTTTTGAAATTTCAGTAAATCTGCTAGGTATGTAGTGATGATAGGTCTGGTACCTGTCTCTTATTCCCTGTGGAAACCCCTTCTCCTCCTCCCTTGTCTTTCAGAGTAGTATTTCCTGATTTAATTCTTCTGGGACAAGGCAGCTTTGTGCTGCCCTTCTCCCAAGAGATAGGGTAGAACAATCACTGATGTATTGTATGTGGTATGAAAAGGTGTTTGTGTGTGTGCTCCTGTGGGGGTGTGTGTTGTGTGTACATTTCAAACCACCCTTCTGAGGCTTAATTTCCATTTATTCAAGTGTATCTGTATCAACAAGGAAAACAACCAGTTCTGCAAACAGGATGCAGTCTGTGTTCATTTAGCATCAAGGACGCTTTGATCCAGCCAAAAAACCTTGGGTCTAGGAACTGTATGGCTGTAGTAGGCAGTTTGTTTCCGTATACCTGCTAAGAGGAGTTGGAGTGGTTGCATGTTTTTCCCACTCGTGTTGGTACAATTGAAGCAGGAGCAGCTGGAGCACTCCCTTAGGTTGTCATTGTTAGGTTGTCATTTATACCTGGGTGGTTTTTAGCCTTTTTTTAGGTAATTTGAAGAATGCAGCTGTCATGATAACTCCAATAATTGAATTCAAATTGTGGTCTGGAAAGGATAAAGAGTAAAATATAGGCAGACATAACAATATGCGTAAAAGGAAGTATATACACAGCCTATATAAAAATAGGGAAAAGCCATGCTCTTGATGTCTTTGGGAAGGTACATAGTTAATCTACTGTTACCATGTGGGAACAATGGTATGTTAAAAGCCAAATACTGATATGAGGAGCCTGGCATTCAGGACATTGGCTGATAAGAAGCTGTTCAAGCAGCTAAATTTCCCCTCCAGGCTGGAGGGGAAGGAGCAGATCTTGATCTTAAGAGCTAGGGCAGCTTTGTTGAGTCTGGTGAAGTTGCACCATCACAAGATCTACTTCCTTGCTCTGTCTACTGTAGCATGCCCTCAAGATTTTCATTCACATTGTAGATAAAGCGTGTCTGGAGGTTCCTTAAGCACAATGAAATATCTTTATTATTTAAAACTAACTTTGCAGAAGAGGGCAGACAGGAGGAGAGAGAAATCCAATGAGGGGAAATATACTAGTTGTATAATGAGTGACTTGGAAAGCAAAATAGTGGCTTTCATGATGTGACTGGCCATAGCCCAGATCATCAGGGAGAACAATGCCTGCCAGGGATGCAGTGATTTGGATGCATGCACTAACTGGTCGCTGCTGTTCTGCTATGTGGCGACTTTCCAAGGAGGGGTACTGGGAAGGAACGAAGGGAAATCCACCAATAAAGTAAATTATAGTGCAAGTACCATGAGAATCAGAAATCTCCCTGACAAGACAGAAAGGAAAATCAGTATTACTTTAATTATGGGATAGTCCTAGGAATGCTATTAGAAACAGAATTCAGTCATCATCACATGGATATAGCAAAATTGTGTAGCATTAATTCTTCTGCAATTAGTTTTTTATACTATTGCCCAAAGCTTTAGTTGGTTGTCTAATGGTATCATTTTTATTGGCTCTGATTTTGGTTGAATTGCCTTCAAGAATTGCTGCTGTAATACAGAGAATCGCATTACACTGGAGAATCATACTTCAGTAGTGTGCAAAATGAGACCAAAAAATCAAATTAAAATGTAAAGACAAACAAAATCTGATCAGCAGCACTGTGGAATTGCGGCATTAAAAATGTTTTTCTGTTGAAACTCTATTATTTGTTTAAAAACCTACAAACAAACCAGGACAAAAATCTCATTTAAAAAGTGGAACTACACCCGGAGGCAGGGATGCTTTTGGCTGCTTTTGGTGCTAAGAACTACAAGTAAGTGTGTGAAGGAAATGAACGGGGGTAGGTGTATTTACAGGGATCTTCCAAAGCCTTCACTTTCTCCTTTGCTGCTATAGCCTCTTTCCCATCATTTAACTTTGCAAATATCCAGACCAGATGCTCCTTCACCACTAAGTTTTGCTTGATCACAGGTTGCACTGGAAAGCTATATGATATCTTGTTGACATTGTGTGTTTCCTGGACACATCACAAAAGATGGACCTCACTGTTATGCACAGATTGTGTCTAGCTGGAAGAGGATTGAGTCCGCAGGAGGCCATGAAGATGCTGTGAGGGCTGGAGCAGCTCTGCTCTGGAGCCAGGCTGAGAGAGCTGGGCTGGGGCAGCCTGGAGAAGAGAAGGCTCCTGAAGGGGAGACCTTAGAGCAGCTCCAGTGCCTAAAGGGGCTCCAGAAAACCTGGAGAGGGGCTTTGGACAAGGGCCTGTAGGGACAGGCCAAGGGGAATGGCTTTAACCTGCAGAGGGGAGATTGAGATGAGCTCTTAGGCAGAAGCTCTTCCCTGTGAGGGTGCTGAGGTGCTGGCACAGACTTTTCCCAGAGAAGCTGTGGCTGCCCCATCCCTGGCAGTGTTCAAGGCCAGGTTGGACACAGGGGCTTGGAGCAACCTGCTCTAGTGGAAGGTGTCCCTGTCCGTGGCAGGGGGTTGGAACTTGATGAGCATTAAGGCCTCTTCCAGCCCAAACTGTTCTATGATTCTATGATTTACCCTGTTCCTGTCCACAGGCAATCTGGAGGATGTGTCAGCTATAGCCAAGGATCCTGCTGCTCAACTTTAGTCTACTCACTAAGCTACCTCTTCCAGATTTTAGATGCCTCGGGCTCTCTTGGTCCTCCAAGGAGAGAAAGAGCTTCTCCAGTGAATGATTTGGATTTTAGGAGCTCTGACTCATCTTTGGGGTTGCTTTAAATAACACCAAATGAGAGTATATTGTGAAATGCAGCATAAACCAAGACAATTCTCCAGCACACCAGAGACTGTTCCTTCTGTCAGCATTTGGTAAGGGAGAAAATGGTAAAGCTTGAAGCAAGCAGAAAGCATCAGAACAGCCAAACATTAAAAAGTCATACTGCCTTCTGGCTGTCACGCCTAAAAATAACTTAAATGTTGTGGATATTCCTGACACTGACGATGGCTGATAAAATCATCATAACGTGCAGATGGAGTACTTCTAGGAAACAGTGAAACAGAGAAGCTTTCAGGGAAGAATGCCACCTCTCCAGAAACAACCTGCAGTACATGACTGCATTGTTGCTTGTGAGAAATATAGCAAGCACCTTGGGGGATTTCAGCTTAATATCTTCTGTGAAGCTGGAAGACATTTTATTAAGAGGCTTATTAATTCTTGGTGCATCATGCCCAGTCCTGAAAAGCGCTGAGCTCTTCTTTGGAATATTAAATGTCTTCAAGTAACATGAATATCAGTGATGAGAAGAGCCCTCTAAAACTGCTCTGAAAAATATCTGCTTATAAAATTGATTCAATTGAAGTCTGTGGAAAATAAGGTGTTCCAAATGATGTTTTCGAAGGCAGGACCCGCCTGGTGGTTCTGTGGTCCAGTCTTACCAGAACCCACCGTCTGAGGGGTTCCTTACCACTAGAAATCCTGCATGCTGGGGAATCCTCTGACAATTTAGGGTGGTGAGGCGCTGGCACAGGTTGCCCAAAGAAGTGGTGAATTCTCCATTCCTGGCAGTGTTCAAGGCCAGGTTGGACAGAGCCTCGGGTGACATGGTCTAGGGTGAGACGTCCCTGCCCATGACAGGGGGGTTGGAACTAAATGATCTTAAGTCCTTTCCAACCCAAACCATTCTGTAATTCTGTGAATCACATAACTGTTCCTCAACTTTGGATTCATGGCCAGAAGGTTCAGAAATAGATATTGTTATCAAGGTGAGTATTAGGCTGCAGAGCAACCCCACAGTGAGAAGAAATGTTCAAAGCAAACAAAAGCAAGAGGTCTTCACGCAATGTTTAGTTAAACTGTGGAACTCCCTGTCAAAGGATGACGAGGGTGCTGATGGTTTAAGCTGATTGAACAGAAAACTTGGACTGTTTATGAGCATACAGAACACACAGCTGTCTTGGGAGGTACCCAAGCTGATGGCTGTTGGATATCTAGTACAACAACAGCCTGCCTTGTTCTGGAACATTTCTACCATCATCTTGACTTTTTTTTGCATCTGGTTTTGTGCAGTGATGAGGATGTGATACACAGCTGGATATAGGATACTGGGTTCAATGGGCCTTTGGTCTGACCAAGTAGGACTGCATTTTCAAAGTGAAGTTGCCAGTTGATTCAGGATACCTGGAACATTTCTGAAAAGAGAAAAATTGAGAGATCCTAATTCCACTCACTTCAGTGACAGGCACTACAAAATCATATGGATGCCCGAGGTCTAAATTCATCACTGCTCTTGTGAAACATGCTTTTGTTAGAAACTGAGTCAACAGGAATAAAAGTATGGAAAACCAGGAGGCTAGAGCTCCAGCCCTGCTGAAGCGAGGGGGAGTTTTGTCCTTGACTTTCATGGAGCTAGGATTTTACTTAATGGTTTTATTTTCCTGTTCTCAAAGGGGGACCCAGAGGATATAGGACTGGAATAACAAGTCATGTCTTTGAGCTGATACATTAGAAGCATTTCTCCATTCAATTGATTTTTCAAAGTTTATGCTTGGGAAAGTATTTGGATGTAAACCGCAATTAAAAATCTTTCAGCCTTCCTGAGATGAATGTGCATAAATAATATGCCTTTTTATACTGCAGGGCAGAAACAGGCTGCCTAGGGATAGGAAGATGCTGTTGCATATTTGTTTGTTATAGGTGACTGTGTTTTCCCAACTTCCTTTAGCATGTGTGTTGGAGGATGGCATATTGGATGGATATTTGGTTGAATTTGGACATGCTCTTTGGTTAAAACAGTCTTCCTGAAAACATGCAAAATCTTCTACACGTTGTAAAGGGAAAATATTACAGTAATTGCTGTTTTATATGTTGATAAATTAAGTGTTGCCATGGATACCCTGGTCTGTTTACAGCAATAATAATAAGTGTTTTCAATTCACACTGTGCTTTTCATCTCAAAGGATCCCCAGGTGGTTTACCAATGATGGACATGGATTGCTCCCCACAGCACTGAGCTGCAGCCACAAGGACTGCCTAACAATCTCTATTGGTACTGCCTGGCAGTGGAAGGTAGAAAATGTACTGTACCCTGAGTGAATCTGTAGGGATTGTTTGGGAAAGCAGAATGTAAATGGCAGACCTGAAATGTGGCCAAGAACCGAACAGCGACACGCAAAGAATCAGATAGGATCAGGTCTCGAGTTACTGATAGGATTTGGTAGTTCTTTGAGGAGCTGGCTTAAATTTTTACTAGAGCTGGGAGGAAATTCTTTCCTTCTCGAAAGACTTGTAGGTCAAAACCTTTCCCTTCCCACCCTGAGGTGAGTACCTCTGCAGTTCGGAAGGGAGAGAGCATCCTGCTGCAGCCAGCCCGTTGAGGGCCCTCTCCAGGGATGCGGGAGATGCAGCTTCTATCCTTCTTTGGTCCCTTCTCCCTGCTGAATGGCTGGTTTTACTCTTCCTGGGGAAATTGTTCACTTTGACCTCAATAAGCTTATCAAATTATTACAGTTGTTTGAGTTAGTATTAGCTAGAGCTTGAAAGAGATATCGTTGCAAGGTAACTCAGGCATGCACAGCTGCTGAACGGCCAGGTCATGTTCTCCCTGGTGATTTGTGCGAGGTGGCTGAAGCCCCAGTGAACGAGATCAGTAGCTTGGTGATGTGGATATTCTCCTGAGATGAGAAATGCCAATACAACTATCCTGATTCCTACACGAGTACATGGTCCAAGCCAGGGAGTAAGTGAGACTCTGACTCCCTGTCTTTTCTGGAAGAAAGTTTTTCCTGGACTGAGATTGATTGGAGCTTCATGATCATCACTGGTATCATCACTTTTCTTTGTGAATCAGTGCTCTATGGCTTAAAGGAAAAAATAGTATCATCAAATAAATAAATTAAAAAAACAAAACCATCAAAAAACCAAATAAGCAAACCCCAACAGTTCCAATATCTACCTTTCCTTTAGATAAGGGAGACCTTATAGTAGTCTTCCAATACCTAAAGGGGCCTGCAAGAAATCTGGAGAGGGGCTTTATACAAGGGCCTGTAGGGACAGGCCAAGGGGAATGGCTTTAACCTGCCAGAGGGGAGACTGAGATGAGCTCTGAGGCAGAAGCTCTTCCCTGTGAGGGTGCTGAGGCGCTGGCACAGGGTGCCCAGAGAAGCTGTGGCTGCCCCATCCCTGGCAGTGTTCAAGGCCAGGTTGGACACAGGGGCTTGGAGCAACCTGCTCTAGTGGAAGGTGTCCCTTCCTGGTAGGAACTGGATGAGCTTTAAAGTCTCTTCCAACCCAAACCAATCTGGGATTCTATAATATTTCACTTTGTGCTTTCTAGATACAGTGTGAGTAATTCTTCATGCTTCTGCTATCTTAGGCAGAGCATTAGTGCTTATGTGACCTACACAACCAATGACAGAGAAAATGATTCCTTCAAAACACTTTATACTCGCGCTGGTTTTCTACCTCATTTAGGAAAGGCAGCTGCACGGTGGAGTCCAGTAAACTGCCTGAGAATTCTTTATTGCAGTGGCTGCCTTTGTAACAGCAACTTTTTAAAATCCGTGAGCTGTGCCCAACTTTGTGAGGTCAAAAATAATTGCAGGTGCAAGTGATGGAAATGCTGTTATTATTTCACACTTCACTCTTGAAAGGCTGAGAAACGTGAAAGACCAGGTCCTCCTTCCTGTAACAAAACCAACTAACAAAGCCTTACTGCTAACGGCTTTTTTCATAATGAACTTGCCTTGTGTTATTGAGCATCCAAATCATTAAAAGAATTGTTAACAAAGAAGGTCTATTTGCTGAGGCTCTTTACTGGGCTAGAACTAAGTAGAGTTTAAATTAACCACTGGAGTTCAGTGACTCTCTTCCATCCTTTGAAGAGAGGGGATTTAAAAAGTGCAACAGTTCTATCTGACTTCAGCTTTTGTTGAGAAACCGAGGTAGGGTTGAGGTTTATATCTTAAACACAGACCAGGTTTGCTGATATTTTGTTAACCTTTTGGGGTGTGTTGGGCAAGCTTTTAACAACCTGTCTTTGCTATTATTTTCATCTCAGCCTTCCCAAAACTCAGCATCTCCATGTGGGTTCCACCCAGAACAATGCAAAACCTGCTGAATTTACCTGGAATTTACTTTTATACTTGGGAACCTGAAAAACTGAGCACTTTAGGGGCATGTTTCTGTATTAACACACATTACAGGGAAAAGAAAAGGATTGCAGAGACTTATGTGAACTGAGATCATGAAGAGATTGACAGTGTTTTCTTGGATACCTATTTATAAACCTTGGCTTACTGTTAGCCTTCTGTGAAAACTTTCCCAGCCTAGACTCTAAATTTTGCCTGTTCATAGGATAGGGATGATTCGCCTGCCTTTTTTCAGCAGATTGCTGCAAGCTCTCTGAATCACATTTCTTAAACATCATTGGGTAAGAAAACTGCAGAGAGGAGTTTACAAACGATGTGATGAACCAGCAGGAGGATGAAGAGCTCAGAAGACGTGTGTGTGTGTCTGTACATTTTGTTCAGCTTATCATTGCTGCTGGTAAATTACTTTTGTTGTTTTCCCAGAGTCACTTACATCCTTGCTCACTGATAATCTCTCATGTTCTGCTGAAAGTTGTGTTTCTACAGACTTGCTGTTAGTATAAGTAGTAGATCACAGAATCACAGACTGGTTTGGGTTGGAAGGGACCTTAAAGCTCATCTAGTTCCAACTCCCCTGCCATGGGTAGAGACACCTTCCACTAGACCAGGTTGCTCCAAGCCCCTAGATGACTGATGGTGTGCTGTAGTCTTGGGTTGATTCAGTATATATTGAATGATTAAAACACGTGGACTTGAAGGGCTGAAATCTGAGCACAGTTTGCTGCATGTCAGAAATCCCCGTGAGCAAAGGGAGCCGCAGAAGCAGGGGCTGCAGCACAGCAGGGAACACACAGAGCATCAGTGGGTAGCTCACAGCAAAATCAAACCCTTCATCTTCTTTTAATTGTGTGCTGACTCCTACCTAGAGTTCTAACGGCTATAGCTGGCTTATTGACTCGGTAGTCTTGCACTGATTAACTGCTGGTTTAGCTACCAGAGCCCCTGAGCAGTTGTTAAACTCTGAGTAGACACGTCAGTAACATGCCAGCCCGAGTGTTTGGGGGAGGAGAAAGCTGCTGGGTGCATGCCTCCTGGATTCAGCTGCCCGCGCCGGGAGATGTGTGAGGTTGGGTGTGCGTGCTGTCACAGGCACACAGGCAAGGGCAGCTAAGAGTGAGCTCCGGTGCTCTGCTTCCCCGGGGGGAGAGGAAGGCTGCTGCTGCGACTACAAGCTGGCAGGATCATGACAGAGCCAAGCAGCAGAAAGGAAGGATTTAAAAAGTGCCGGAGTGCCACTTTCAGCATCGATGGCTATAGCTTTACAATTGGTGAGCCTGAATTCATCCCTCTTCTTTACCTCGTTTGTCTCTCTTCTCCTTCTTGCCTCTCTTCCTTTGCAGCTCCAGTAAGCGCAGGTAAAAACCAGCTGTTGACAACTGCATTTTGTCAATGTATGCCTTTAAAATGTACAGGTCCCCTGTAACTTTTGTCTGGGTTGCTTTCCCATTCTGCCTTCTGTATTTTCCTCTGCCCAAGAAACTTGTCATTGACACGCAGCCGCTCCAAACCCCTTTGCTGGGTTTTGGCAGGAGTTCACCGAGACGTTTGCAGAACTTTTTGTTTTGGAACCTTATCTCAGGAAAGCCTGGCTCTCAGGCTTGCGGGTTTCCAACTTGCTAGCTGTGTTTCCTTCCGATGAGCCCGGAACATAACCCTTGGGAGCCTTGGCTTTGTTTCCAATATTGCTTTGTTTACTTAGCCAGTGTTTCCAAATTCTGTAACCTTTTGCTGTTTCTCAGCTTGTGTAAAGATGTATCTAACAGTTCTTGTTGTTTCTCAAACACAAAAAGCAATATTGCTGGGGCAGGGAAAGATGCAAGGGAATGGTAGGGATTTTAGTTGGTTGTAGAGGCTTGAAGGGTGCAGTTTGTGTTCAGTGGCTTAGGGAAAAGTGAGGCTTCTCAAAGCGACAGGTATCTGTCTGCGTGTCTGTCCAGGAGACTTGCTGTGCAAAAGTGACTCCCTGAGCAGGCAGCTCTGCTAAAACTGTGTATGTGACTAGGCTACGTTATGTAAATCCCTATAGATCTTGGAAACAGAGAAAGCTTACATCCTGTTCTAGTGTTTAGGGGAGATCCAAGTTATAATATATGATAATTTGTAATAATCAATCAATACAAATTCCTCTTGGATACCTTTAAGATGACAGATATTCTACTTCCTAGCAGTGTGAAATTGGGAAAGTCTTTCCTGATTTGTACTAGTGTGATAGGGTCACAATTTCATCTAATAATGATGGATACAAGCTCTTTATTGGTGTGGGAAGAGGTACCTGTTTATTCCTCTGCTTGTTTTGCAGTCGTTCACATCATGCAAACATTAAACTTGCTGGAAAAAGATTGGAGGTGGAAATGTATGTTTAATTTACCTTCATGTACTCATCTGATCCTGTGCGTATAGCATTGTAAAGGTGAAACTGCCAGCAAATGCAACTTTTCAAATGTCTTTCTCTAATGGGAAAGTAGTAGTTCTTCCCCAGGTTAAGTTGCAACATGCTCACTTCTGAACTCCCTATTTAATCTTCCCCCCTCTAATCGCCGTTACTGATAGCGTTGTTTCATCAGTTGCTGTCAGGCTGGAGGATAGACATCTCCTTTTTGACACACAGAATCTGAAGATACAGATTTTGTTAATGAACAAGCCAACAGGATTGCTGTATCTGTTGCTCTGCTGCCTTGATTGCTACTTGTGCTCACAAAACAACTAGAACAATTTTGGCTGAAATTACTCTGGTTTAGTATTGCAGCTTTTTCTGCTTCTCAGGACAGTTGTTGCATAGGAGTTCCTGTGCTATTTTCTTCTATTTGATGCACACAACCAGTGTATTGATTCTGTGATCTGTGCATTATATAACATTTATTTTTATATTGAGACAAGTGTGCACTGGATTGACTCACATAACTGGAAACTTTGTAAACATGCTATCTAGTATTACCAGCACCATGTGGCAGACAGACCTGAATGATTCATGTATTTAGAATCACAGACTGGTTTGTTGTTGGAAGGGACCTTAAAGCTCATCCAGTTCCAAGCCCCTGCCACAGGCAGGGACACCTTTCACTAGAGCAGGTTGCTCCAAGCCCCTGTGTCCAACCTGGCCTTAAACACTGCCAGGGATGGGGCAGCCACAGCTTCTCTGGGCACCCTGTGCCAGCGCCTCAGCACCCTCACAGGGAACAACTTCTGCCTTATGTCTAATCTAAATCTCCTGTCTGTCAGTTTAAAGCCATTCCCCCTTGTCCCGTCCCTACAGGCCCTTGTCCAAAGCCCCTCTCCAGGTTTCCTGGAGCCCCTTTAGGCACTGGAGCTGCTCTAAGGTCTCCCCTTCAGGAGCCTTCTCTTCTCCAGGCTGCCCCAGCCCAGCTCTCTCAGCCTGGCTCCAGAGCAGAGCTGCTCCAGCCCTCGCAGCAGCTCCGGGGCCTCCTCTGGACTTGCTCCAACACCTCCACATCCCTCTTGTGCTGTTGCCCCAGAGCTGGAGCAGGACTGCAGGGGGGGTCTCACCAGAGCAGAGGGGGAGAATCCCCTCCCTCGACGTGCTGCTCACACTGCTGGGAATACAGCCAGCACAGGAAGGGGTTCTGGGCTGTGAGCTCAAAGGTCGTTAAAGATTTGTTAATCTTTATACCAAAGAAAATGAACGTATCCAAAAGATCCCACAGCAACGTCAGTGTGTCAGGGATGGGCTTAAACATTACATCAGTTGAAGACTTCTGTGTAGGTTTCTAGTTCTGGGATAGTGCAAATTTTTAGAAGTTCTTGTGAAATGCTGAGCTTCTGCATCTGCTGTTGGAGTGTCAGCTGGGAGAGAAGGCTGATACCCTTTAGAACTGAGTAATATTAGCTTGAGAGAAATGAGTTTCCATCTGGGCGCAAAATGAAGCTGAGCTGTCAGCGTGCAACACTTGCAAATTGTTGTCCAGCTTTGCTCCAGCCAGAGCTAGTGCCATCGTAGGTGGAAGCAACACATGGGAGTTTGGGTAGGTCTGTGATGAAACGTCCGCATTGCTAGAAGGGAAGCATGGAGAAAGTTATAACCCTTGTCTTCACTATCATCACCTCCAGCTGCACTGTGGAGAGCACCTGGAGAAGGATGTTTGGTTATCCCATTGCTTCTTACAGTAGACTTGGCTGTAAGAAGTGATTTGGCAGTGTTAGGTTTGCAGTTGGGCTCAGTGATCTTTTCCAACCTAAATGATTCTATCGTTCTATGAAAAAATATTTTGCATTGATTCGCCCTTATACACGAAGTGCTAAGAAAGGATGAACTTCACAGTGTTTTGAAAAATCATAGAATGAACGAGGTTGGAAAAGACCTTTCAAACCATCAAGTCCAACTGTTCCCCAGCACTGCTAAGGCCACCACTAACCCATGTCACTAAGGGCCTCATCTACACAGTTTGTGAACACTTTCAGGGATGGTGACACCACCCTGGGCAGCCTGTTCCAATGCCTGAGCACCCTCTGGGGAAGGAATTGTTCCTAATATCTAGCCTAAACCTTCCCTGGTGCGGCTTGAGGCCGTTTCCTCTTGAAGGTAGCTTACAGTAAGACTTAATGAAAATTTTAATGGGCCTGACATCAAACATGAAAGTATATGGGCATGGGAAAAGGCTGGTACAAGAAGAGCTCTTTGCTGATTGCATGCAGTTACATACCCTTGTGTCTCTGGAGATGGCCAGCATCCATTTTCACAGCAGTACAACCTCAAGCAGCTCCTTGCCTGCTCTGATTTTCACCTTGGTTGCTTACAGCGCTGGTGGGAGACCTGTGGGAACCCCACACTTCCCAAGGGCTTCACATCCCTGCAGAAGTAAAGGGATATGCCATACCAGAAATACAAATAAATGTATGCCGATACTCGATAGCTTTCTGGTGTATGAAGAAATAAGATAGTTGCAAATCCCTTTTCTCCAGATACCACCCTTTCAACAGATACTCTGAGGAACAGTGAGCTGTGCTGCCCTGTGCCCACTGAGGATTTCCATGTGGTTTGGGATATTCTGCTTTTATGGACCTTTTGCACTGGTGGCGTGATATAAAGGGACTACAGTGGAGCTATGGTGTGAGCCATTTAGTTGGGACTATTTAAGACAGGAATCATGCCATTTAGTTTGCTCTAGAAAGTTTGATGTACCTCAAATGAAAGCTTCAAGATCTTTATTTGCCATGGGCTATGCCACTGAATTTCAGAGTCCATGAAGGTTTGTATACACAAGTTACTGTATTTGAGCTCTTGTTTAACTTTGGCTAAATTTTCCTCCGCTAAAAGTAAAACAGGACAGAACAGCAGCTGAGTTTAAAGGAAAAGAAATGAAGAATTAAGGCCTATTTTCTTTTTTCCCTGTCCTGCGCCTTGTCTCACCACTCCTGCACAAAGGCTATTAAGTCAAAATGCCAGCATGTTACTTTGTGACTTTGCTGCTGTAATTGACTGACTGAAGGTGCAAGACAGAAACATCCACTGTCGTTAAACCTGGGAAAATGGTAAACACAGACAGTAACAAAAGGATATTTTCTTTCTGCATTTATCACCCTCCTATGACTAAGATCTAACTTCATTAAAGCTCCCACTCTCTGCTTTTCTTATCCAGAAGCACCTGGCAACACTGTTTTGTCCCGTCCAACGTATCTAATAGATTTATTTTTGTAGATTAGAATGAGATGAGGCGATGGGGAGTTCTACTGTAACTCGAGTGGTACTGGAGAGGAGGGATGTGGTGCTGAAACACAGACTAGCTCACAGTGGTTGTTTCTAAGCCTTGTAGGAAAGTTTCTTTAGGAGGCCACTGTCTCCATTGTGCATGCAAAAGCTCTCACTCCAGTTATTATGGATGCTCCGAGTTTTGCTTTGTGGTGCTTTTGGACCCTATTTTGAAACAATACTTTAAAACTGTGGTTTAATTGTTGCAGTTCACTACTTGAAACTGATTTCAGCATCCCTTTCAATGGCACAGGTACCACAGCCGAAGTAGTTCTTGCTGGTCCTTCTGACAGATCACTTCAGAACCACCTCCTGTGTTGTGGTCAAATGTTGTTTGAGGAGGTGTATACGCTGTATTGGTCTGGAAGACCGGAAGCAAGCTAAATATTGAACTCAGATTTATTGGGATAAGGAAAAATACCTTTAGCTCTGTGTCATGTGCTTAACGTAAAGAAAACGCTGCTGTGGATTTTCTGTTATTCTGTCTTGAAAGGTTGTCCATAGGTGTGGAATAGACAAGAATGGGATTATTCTAGAAAGAAAATACAGAAATAAGAGCAGTTTCCTTTTTTGTATTGCATTTGGCCAGAGAACTGTGTACATTATAGGAATTCGGTTAACTGTTTTGCTCTTGTGTATTAATTTTCAGCCTTATTGGAGTTTGTCATTTATCTGAATGCAATGGTACTGTTGCAACCCACCAAAGAAGCAGAAGATACCCGCAGGCCCATACACAGTGCATTTTCATGGAGATTTACTTTGATTCTGCCCTTAGTTTGCTCATAATACTACTACTACTAATAAAATCTGGCTGAAAGCACACTGTAATTATGAGGTGCTGACAAACCTCTTGCTAATTCTGCCTGTGCGTCACTCGTAGCCTTCATTCAAAGGAGAGAAACATCTATCTGTGGGGTCAGTCAGCTTTCGGGGAGGGGGGAGGCATCTGACTGCACATGAACAATGTCCCTGGCAGAAAGGTGAAGGGGGAATCCATAGCCACCACTCCTGCAGTGGGCTGGAGGCTCTCCTTGTGTTTATACCTAAACCCTTTCATTTTCTTTGTTATGATATAATAGAAAAGATCTAAAAAACCCAACAATGAAACCTCCAAAACTCTGCTTTTTTTTTATTTTTCTGTTTTTCCTCTCGCTCTCTCTCCTAATAGACCTTACTGATATTTTCTCATTAAGGGCTGATAGGAAGCACTGATGATTTCTGTGTAACCACTGGAATACTGTCATCTGAAATCTAGCAATGGGGAAATGTATGTTTATTAACATAATACAAATACTAAGCTTGTAATAGGTCATGAGATATTTTTAATGTTATTTAAGGAAGTCTGATGTTGTTATAATAGACCAGAAAGAATTAAAATCTCTTCCAACATAGTCTTACCCCCATCAAATACACCTATAGAAAGCTGCTAGCAAATAGATTGTGAAATCATCATAGAATAATAGTATGGTTTGGGTCGGAAGGGACCTTAAATCTCCAACCTCCTGCCACAGGCAGAGACACCTTCCACTAGAGCAGGTTGCTCCAAGCCCCTGTGTCCAACCTGGCCTTGAACACTGCCAGGGATGGGGCAGCCACAGCTTCTCTGGGCAACCTGTGTGATAAAGTGCTAAAGTTATGAGCGTTTTTCTGCTCCCTCTATTACAAAGTTGTGTTTTAGCTTCAAACCAGTCTGGTGTGTCTCTGCTCTGCATGAAAATACACCTGAAATGAATCTTTGCAGTTGGCATGCCTGTGGGTGAGATACCCAGCTGGCCCTTTGTGGGGGGCAGATGGTCTCTGTCACAGTGATGGGCAATAGGAATTCCTGCTATTGGTACCTAACCTGTAGCCCTTTCTATAAAGGAGTGAAAAGGGTGATTTCTGTGGCATCTACAGAGTCTTGATATTGCACTGACATCTTCAATGCTGCAGGTGTGGACTGTTGTAAGCTGAGTTAAAGGAACTTTGAAAAGACTGCAGTGGTAATTCTTATGTGGCAAAAAGCCGTGCAATGTTTTCATGGAGCTCTGCCCATTTGCCTCTGTGGATGGTCTACTTTATCATTGCTACCTGCTGGTCACAGCTGTGCTCTGCTGCTGTATCTTGGCATCCAGAAGCAGTGAGTGTTTTGGGCTGTTATATGTCAGCATTGTTTTGAGTGAGAGGTTACCATGCAAGGCTGCACACCAGGTTCTTTGGCAACTTGCAAAGGATCAGCCTCAGATTGCAGGTTCCTGTGGCAGGGTCACATCAAAAGTGTTATTTTCCTTCCTCTTCTTGATGTTCATTTCTCAGTGAAGCTGCAAACAGCAAAACCTTTGCACTATGTTTAGATGTGAGTGGATGGGTGTCCCTGTTCTCTGGAGCTGAGTTCCACACATGGGAAAACAACTTCCAGAGCCCTGGGTGAGGAGAGATGTTAATGGATAAAACCATTGTCATCAATGTCAGGAAGTATTCCTTCAATTACTTTGTGTAATTATTATTTTTTCTTAAGGTTGCTGAATTACATATGTCCAGGTTTTGGTGCTCAATCATCTCTGAATCTAGCTTCAGGACTAATGCCACCAAATGGCCTACACCCTCAAAAGCCAGAAATCTTCGTCCTCCCCTTTATTGTGCTGCTGTGAGGATCAAGGTCTAGGAGCTTTCAAACCTAATTGCCTTTGAGGATTTGCATTTCTGTTGCAGATCTTCTATTTTAGACCCTCATGCTGTACTAATTGGTCTATTTTCATGGTGTAGTGTAAATGCAAGCTCATTTTCCCAAGTTCTGTAGCTCGGCATGAATAAGAAAGCAAAAATCTCCTGGATGTATCCTGCACTTATCTGTGTACTAGTGCACATCAAGTCAAGAGGCAGGATCCTGGCTGGTGTTAAATCTGCATCACTCCACTGCAGTTTGGAGAACTGCAATGATTTAAATGAGCAGAGGATCTCTCCTGGACAGTCTTTTCCAGTTAAAGTGAATGCTGCTGTAGGTTAAATGCTGCTCTATATATAAGGAAGGCAAATCATGCAGCTTTTCCATGGCTCGCTTCTAAGACTTCATCAAGATTATGCTGATGTGATTTTGCTCCCCACTTCTTCCTGCCTGTACCTAACAATCCTGCTTAAAATCACAGATTTCTAATAGCTACAGGCTTGACATTTTGAGGCCTGGGAACTCGACCCTTGTGACTACCTCAATAGCTGTGCTCTGCAGCTGTGTTCAAAGCTGGAAGCGTGGCATGGGGAAAGTTGTAGTAATTACTGACAGATACACTTAATGAGGTCTCTACCGGCTTCCCAGCTAGCGAGTGGAGCTGTGCGCTGGGACAGTGTGACAGCAGTTGCTTGGGTTGTGGTGTGACATCACATCCTCTCCCTTGTTGTCATAGCAGCTGCAATCAGCCCCCTGGAAATTTCCCTTAGGAAGACAGCAAACATCATCTCTCTCCATTAAATGGCAGCGGCTGGTGTTTAGTCTCTTGCTGCTACGTGATGCTATGTCTTGTTTCTGTTGATATAGCGCCCTTTCCAACTACCCACTCCTCCTCTTCTCATAGTGGTGCAGGGTGATGAGACCTGCTGGATTTACTGGGAAAGGGGATAGGGCAGACAATCTGCTTACACAGGATCATCTAATTCAGTGTCAACTCCGAGTGCCCCTTCTACATTCAGTAGATTTACACAGTTTGTACCGTTCAGAGGTGAGGATAAGGAACACTGTTTGCATTCAGGTGCACATCCTTTCTCTTATGGTATTGGCAATGAATGCTTATTAGGAGTGAAAGCTTTCCAAAATCGTATTTTACAAGCTTCTTCCCCATGTAAGTTCTTTCAGTTCCCCCACGTCCCTGCTAATTGCTTTTTACAGACTCACTTTTCCACATTCCTTTTTTCTTTCCGTTTCTGGGTCTCGTACTGTTGAACTGTGCTAACAGATCTAGTCCCTAAAACATCTACTGTGTTTTCCTCTTTATGCTTTATCCTTCTCCCTATTTTATTTTGTGCTTCATGAATGCCAGTGTGATCTAGTTTGAATGGTGTCCACTGAAAACTAAGCTTTCTTGCTCTAGTCTCAACACACAGCTAAACACATAGAGAAAATTTCCAGGGATTTTTTGTATTGCTAATTCGAGTAAAACAACTTATTAAACCTCTTCAGAAATAGACTCACAGTAAAAACTGTAAATATGTTAACTTTCTCTGAAGCTACTCACAGCAAAATGTTCCTCTGCTTTGAGTACTGAGTTGAGTTTTGTTTGTTCATAAACCCTACAAATACTGATTCACACATACCAGGCAGATACCCTTAAGAAAGCATAAAAGTTTTACATTCAGGCCATGATTCTGCTGTTGGATGTGCACATGAAACCTTACTGAGGTTGCAAGATGTTTCAAACAAGTGGTCCTCAGTTGCAGGCTGAGAAGCTCTGTGATAAAAGTGCGCTTCCTGATTAGATGAGATCAACGGGTATTCTTATCAAATACCAAGTGGGAATGATTGCAAATGTAGCACTCTGAGTGAAGGATGAAAATGCGCGGAGAAAAGAACTCTCTGAAACTTACAGAATCGCAGACTGGTTTGGGTTGGAAGGGACATTGAAACTCATCCAGTTCCAACCCCCTGCCATGGGCAGGGACACCTTCCACTAGAGCAGGTTGCTCCAAGCCCCTGTGTCCAACCTGGCCTTGAACACTGCCAGGGATGGGGCAGCCACAGCTGCTCTGGGAAAAGTCTGTGCCAGCGCCTCAGCACCCTCACAGGGAAGAGCTTCTGCCTCAGAGCTCATCTCAATCTCCCCTCTGGCAGGTTAAAGCCATTCCCCTTGTCCTGTCCCTGCATCCTTTGTCAAAAGTCCCTCTCCAGATTTCTTGTTGGCCCCCTTTAGGTATTGGAAGACTGTTACAAGGTACTACTGCCAGCTGTGGTCCAAATGCAACATGTTGTTTTCCTCACCCATTAAAACTGGTGTTTTGCGGGATAGGATGTTTTATACACTGCTGTGTGCAATGTGAACAGCAGAATAACATACCCATTCAGTTTACACCAATTTCCTCCCCCACTCCCAAAGCTGTGATTGTTACCAGACACGTATACTGTTAATAATCACGATTTCCCTTGAAATGTACTCTGAAAATGGGATCTTTAGGATGCTCAGATTTCTTATTTTGCCCTTACTTGGTGGCACCGTATCACATCTGTAGGAGGGAACTGGTCTCTTCTTCCAGCTGCCAGCCTTTGATTTAAAGGCAATCCAGTTCTTTCCACCTTGAACATTATCATAATTCAGAATTACAGATCTTGCAGACCAAATAATGTTCTGATTCTTATGCAATCCTGGGAACTCAAAACATGACTTGGCCTGCAGTGTGTATTATTTTTCTTGAAACTGCCCCATAAGCAAATCTAAGGAATCTGTGGCAAAGCTGTAGGGTTCTTTTTCCTTGTCAAAACCTGGAATATTAACATAGAACTTGGTAATCAAAGGTGCTTTCAACTGGAGTTATAGGAAGGGTGATCTATGTGTTTTGTAGTCCATGTACTGTATATATGGTGTATAGTAAAAATTAGCGTATAATAACAATAATACAGAGCACAAGGGACTGTGGTAGATTCTACTCCTAGGAAAGTAAATAACTTTTCAGCATTAACTTACAGAATCTCCTTTCATGGCTTCTCCTCCAACAATGCAAACAGTGGGATTTTCCAAGCCCCAGCATTTGTAACTCTGCCGTTACAAATATCAATGGATTTCTTCGGAAAGCCCAGAGCAGGACACCCTCTGCTACATTGGAAAGTTCCTTTGCAGATAAAGCATTAATTTCTTTCCGGTAACCTTGACACTTAAACAGAATTCCAGCAGGAAATAGCCAAGACTTAATGACTGCTGCTAACCTTCCATTTTTGTTGATTGTCTGCTTGTAATAAATTATGCAGCATATAGATCAGCTGGTAATGAGCATCTTGCTTCTCTTCAACAGAGTGACTTCAGAGTTTCTGCAAGCGTAATTCAGGGTAGATTTGAGCTGAAAGTGTTTAATGACATTTGGGTGCATGTTTTTGGGGGCAAAACCGATGGATTTTTCCACACTGTGAATTTCTGGTTGTGAGAGAGGTGGATGTTACGGCAGTTTGATCTCTTCTCCCTATTAAACATAGAAACAAGTACATGGAAACTTCCTGCCTTACAGTGCAAAGCCACAGCATGCTGATGCGCGTTGGTGCTGGAGCCTGGCACACGTGAATGATGATTACCCCAGAACGTGGTTGAATGGGAGGTGCAGCACCTCCTCGATGACCTCTTTTCTGCACAGAGCAGCTGGTAACTTTAATTCATGTGGCTGTGAAGTTGAGTCCTTTCCTCTTGGCTGGCCCCGCTGCAGGAGCAAACTTTGGGAGAGACACAGGATAAAGGCAAACAGCTGGAGGAATCCTGACCAAAGCATTGCTGTTGAAAATGGGACCTGGGAGTCATCACAGCAGCCTGGGAAACTGGGGATCCTGTTATTAAGCATTGTGCATGAGTTTCACTTGGACAGGCTGAAGCTATGACTTGAATATAGATCCACCAGCTGTTGCTAGATACTGTAACTACGCAAATGCCTCAACTATCAGTCCAGTCTACCAACGCTCCCCAGCATTCCTCCATCCCCAGAGTATCAACATGTTGTTATTATTACAGTTGCTAGGTGGCTTCATGGTATTATTGCTGTCTCTATGGCTAGTGCTTAAAGCTTAATTGTTCTTGAGTCAAGGGAAGTGTAAGTACTGAGAATGGCAATTACAGCACTGCTGATTACTTGGATCCACTTGCTCCTGGAAGATTATAGAATCATAGCATAGCTTGGGTTGGAAAGGACTCAAAGCTCATCTAGTTCCAACCTTCTTCCATGGGCAGGGGTGTTGCCCAAGACTCCGTCCAAACTGGCCTTGAACACTGCCAGGGATGGAGCATTTACCACTTCTTTGGGCACCCTGTGCCAGCACCTCACCATACTCACAGTAAAGAACTTCTTCCTTGTATCCGACCTGAACTTCCCCTGTGTAAGTTTGAACACATCACCCTGTTCCTATCACTACAATCCCTGATGAAGATGCTCCTGTTGTCAGCTTGACAACATGATCAGAGTAAATTTTCCTTCATGGAAGAATATGTTTATTCTTCAGTGATGTTTGCTGCCTTATGTTCCAGTCTAATGCTTCCTATTAATTAGAATTCATTGTGCCATTTAAGCGAAGTGGCATTTTTGATGTGAAATTCTGCATGACAACTTGTCATTTACTCTCTGATCATGTTTGCCTACTTGCCCTCTGAAGCAGCAACAATCATTTGAACCTTCTGTGTTATTAGCTATCATTTACAGTAATGATTTACACACGTAATTATTTTTCTCTGGCTCTGCACTAATACTTAAACGAAACCTCTGGGATGTGTTCCCACCTGATTGTGTGTTTACATGTTGTATTCACTCGCATTTGATCTCTCTTATGTTGTTTGCAGCAAGTTCTATGTCCTTTTGGGAAGTTTTTAGCTTTGATTATTTTAGTGTTTATTAAGCACTAATCTGTTCAGATGCTTTGGATAAGCCCTCTTGGAGAATGCCTGTATCTTTAGGTCCCTAAACCAAGAGGCAAAGGGAATTTGGCCTTTGAGCTCTTTGGGGAATTCTACCTGTAGTGCACAGGTGCTGTTATAAATATCTTTTTGAATTGGGAAGAAGAGAATGTTTCCATGTTGATGAAGAGTGTTAGGTTGGAAGGAAACACAACTGGTGTTTAATTTCATTCAAAATACTGCTTTTAAATTTTAAGATGAGCTTGATATATTTAGTAGATTTACCACATCCCGTAAACTGCCCATGCAGTATGAACTCACTGAGCAGCATTCAAATGGCTAAGACATTTGTGACTGCTGTATGAAGTGAGATTTGGTACCTCTGGGCATTCAAAAAGGAACAAAGAACAGAATCTTTTAGAACGGTGTGTCATGACCATCCAATAACATCTCATAGCTAAAAAGAAATAATTTTTGTAATATTTTGAATGTTCTTCTGTCCTGCATTGCCTTTCAGTCTTTTTATTTATTGTATACATAAATCCCCATTTGTTAAACTGCTATAAACTGCAGGAGGGAGTAGCATTGGAAAATAAAGGTGTCTCTTAGTATGGCTGGTGAAGAACAACACAGCAGCAGTTCCAGAACTTGTTAAACAACAACAGCAGTGAGGAGCAGGCGTAGTTAAAAACTATAGGATTAAGGATTTAGCCTATATTTCTTATTCAGTCCAAATCCCTAACAATATCAGTGATAAGAGAAAGGATTTCAGATTTATGCCCAAGTTATTTGATGTTTGAAAATAAGGCTGCTATTTTGCGTAACAATAATGGTTTTTAAATGAAAGGAGCATTTGTTTGACAGTTCATTGTGGCTGGAGGGCCATGTGCCACAACACTTACAGGTGAGGTGTCTAATCTGATAACTTTGCTCCCCGTTGGAATTGCTGGTATTATTCTCTTCTCCAGTTTGTTGTGAATGTAATTCATGCCATTGTAAGGCATTCTTTGATCACTGAAATTCTGGGACACAGGTGAACAAAGCAGTAAGTGGAAAATAACACTGGCAAGGGTGCCCAGAGAAGCTGTGGCTGCCCCATCCCTGGCAGTGTTCAAGGCCAGGTTGGACACAGGGGCTTGGAGCAACCTGCTCTAGTGGAAGGTGTCCCTGCCCGTGGCAGGGGTTGGAGCTGGATGAGCTTTAAGGTCCCTTCCAACCCAAACCAATCTAGGAGTCTGTAAATGAGAAGCACTTTGAGCTCAGTCATGCATTTCAATGTGATTAGTCCCATTACAGTAAATGAGAGTACTTACTACTGCAAGAGCTGCCAAATTAGACTTGTTAGCACTGATAACTTTTAAAACATAGATCATTCTTTGCTTCAGGAGCTCAGTCATACAGCTCTTCAGTGCTACACCCCATGCATTTATGAAGTAGTGTTTTTGTGGGTCTGGAGAGTGCTCTGTTCCCAGTACCTTTCAGTAATATAAGGATATGCTTCAATTGAGGTATCCATGTTTGTCATGCCTTCTGCCTCTTCCTGGGATATACCTGAGTAAATAAGACAGCAGTCATCTCAGAACAACTCAGTAAAACATAGTGAAACTCAAACTCTTTCCTTTGCAGAGAGCTATTGCTGTAAGACCTTATAAGGGAGCATGGTTTGCATCCACAGCATCATATTGAGGCAGAAGGCCTTGCACTGTTCTCGTATAGCTCCTTGAAGGTACTCATACCTTCTGCTATGCACTTGTAGGGCCAGCAGGTAACTCCTGCTGCACAGAGAGACCGCAGGTGCTTTGTCCTGATGAGCAGATGACCATCTCCTGACTTCTGAGTGCAAACCCTTAAATTATATCCTACTTGCAGCCGGAAAACCAAGTGTTTGGTGTGTTGCACAGACGAGGTGTTCACTGTGGCCTGCCTTGCTCTGGGAGCTGGTGAAGTAGCACTGTCTCTAGAAAAAGCCAGGAGATATTTTTTTTCCTATACAGGATCAAGGCCTTACAAACCAAGGTGTCTGTTGGGAGACGTAGCATTTATTATTGCCTGGTTCAGTCTGCATGGTACCAGCAATGAAGTCACAGTATGTCCAATGAAAAGAACAAATCACTTTTCACAGGCATTTCTTTTAGTGGCTTTCAGAAGAACAAAAAAACCCCACAAGTATACTTCCCTGGCTAGTTTAAATTTAAATCTTTCCATTTAAAGAGCCATGTGTAACTTTAAAACTAAGATTGACATTATGTATTAGCCAGTGTCAGTGTTTTGCTCGGAGTCTTCACCAAGAGTATATATTCAAGTGCAGTGTGATAAATGCTCTCGCTCAGGGCTTGGATCTTTCCTCTTTTCCTTTTATCACAGGTTGACAGCAACTGTATGTGAAGCTTGTTGAATCTTTTAAAGATATTAATTTTAAATTTATGTAGTACTATAGTATCTAGTATATATTTTATAGTCCTCTTCACCAGGGTCTGTAGTGATAGGACAAGGGATAATCGGTTTAAACTTAAACAGGGGAAGTTCAGGTTAGATATAAGGAAGAAGCTCTTCCCTGTGAGGGTGCTGAGGCACTGGCACAGGGTGCCCAGAGAAGTGGCAAATGCTCCATCCCTGGCAGTGTTCAAGGCCAGGTTGGAGAGAGCCTTGGCTGACATGGTCTAGAGTGAGGCATCCCTGCCCATGGCAGGGGGTTGGAACTGGATGATCTTAAGGTCTTTTCCAACCCAAACCATTCTGTGATTCTATGATTAAGACAAACCTGTCCTCTTTAAAGTGGGAAGGCAGCACTAAGGGAAGAGTATATGTTATACTGGTAGCTACTTTTATGGCTGTTGGTAGCTTATGTGAAGTGATAATGGTAACATTGGCAAATACTCTGGGTGGCACTTTTCACATCAGAAGTGATTAATGGCTTGGCTGTGCTTGCTTCAAAGTGGAGATTTTAAAAGAGGAGTGTAAAGAGTCTTTGTTTTAAAATTTATTTTGGGTGAGTCAATTCTTTTGCATCGTGACTGGAGACCAGTTGCTGCAAAGGCAACTCTGAGAAGACCTGTCTGCAAGTACTCACCAGCAGGCTCCCAGTGACGGAGAACTGGGCAGCAGCAGCGCTTTGTTTCTACATGCACCAGAAGCTTTAGTTATTGACCTGAATTTCAACTGCTTGGAACAATTAGATTGAATGGGATCACATCACCTGTCCACCTCTGCTGCGAGCTGGTAGAAAGCAGACAAGCTGGAAAGGAGAGACACATGATGGTGCTCCTAACATCTGCACTGGCGGCTTATGAAGCGGTGTAGTGTTACTGTATGGTTGACTTACTGTGTCGCCTATTAATGAGCAGTTTATTTACCAGGATTATCTTCCTTAGCTTTTTGCACATGCTGTTCTCTGTCTGTGAGATACCCTTCCTGTCTGTGCCACCTGACTGGGAGGCCAGAGGGGTGTTAGGTTGGGCAAATTAAACATCAGGCTTGATTTCATGAGTTGGAGGAGGCAAATCCTGCCCTGCTCTTGGCCTGCTTCCTGAAGCACAGGCACATAGGCACAGGGTCTTATACCCTGAGTTTAAGGATGCTTTATCACTGCAAGGCAGTATTTATTAACCAGCCACTCAGAATGTAGTCCTGACATAGGTTAAACAGTCCTTTATATCTGACCCCATGCTGCTTGTGAAGTAAATACATAAAGGGTGCATGCACCGGTGCCAAAGTGTACATGAAGGAATCCTGTGGCACATCAGCAATGCCTGCAAAGTGACGAGGAATGAAGGAAGCCAGAAGCTCAGCGCACTTCCAGTAGTGAACCGCTTGTGCAACATTTCTAGAGCCATTCTGCACAGGGTTGTAACTGACATAAAGCTTTAAATAGTTATTTTCATCCTGTAACTCACAAGCAATGTGCTTTCAGTTAGCCTCACTTTAAGTGAGGATTGGACCTCGTGACCTCAGGAAGGTTGTTTCCAACCAAAGTTGTGAGTCTGTATATGAATGAAAAGTTTCTCCAGGTTAAGGCAGAAAAGAAAATAATTTAAAATATTTAAAACATTTTAAAATGTCTTTAAAATTTAAAATTTTAAAATAATTTGAAATATCTAAAAATAATTTTTCTTTCATTTTCTACTTCCTTTCTTATTTCTTTTTGTTTTATGAAGGGATGCTATTCTCCCATTGGAAAGAATGCCAAAAAGTTCTGCTAATTTCGGTTGGATCGAGGCTTGCATTTAAATTGTGTTTAGAAGGAAAAGCAGGGCATCACCTTCTTTACTTTGATGCTTCTCTTACAGAGTCATCTGAAAGTATTGTGGGCAATTGGCAAAGCTTGTGCAGTGTATCTCTCTTTGCTACAAGTGGCAGGAAGGCTGTGACAAAGGACGATAGCTGCAGGGCACCAGGGTAGCCTGAGCTGTTCACATTCAGACTCCTATTCCTGGAGCAGTGCATGGAAGGGGGAGAAGAGAGGCTTCTCTGATGTTAAAACTGAGCTGCTGAACAGTTAAGGGGAGGCGTTATGGTGAAGCTTTTCCAAAAAAGAGGATGTAATGCTGTTTTTCTCACATGCAGGATAGGCAACAAAGGATGAGCCTTTCCTGACCTGCTGTCTGTGCAAACCTGCCAGTGCTGGTAGATGAAAAAGCAGTGAAATGCAGGGCATTTCCAGTCTGAACTACCACTAATGTAAAATCACAGAGTCACAGACTGGTTTGTGTTGGAAGGGAACTTAAAGCTCATCCAGCTCCAACCCCCTGCCACAGGCAGGGACACCTTCCACTAGAGCAGGTTGCTCCAAGCCCCTGTGTCCAACCTGGCCTTGAACACTGCCAGGGATGGGGCAGCCACAACTTGATCCAAGTGTATCCATGTATTTCAGCTGTGAATCCACTCTGCCATGTGGCACATGCAATGGTCATCTGTCCAGGATTCCTGTGTTTAAAAGAGCTAGCAGGTCTGTCTGCCTCTGCTTGCCTTTCTGTCAGCGTGCAGCTCAAGTGCTGATGTTTTGGGGCAAGAAAGGAATTCCCAAGGCCTCATTTGAAATATACATGTGTGTATTTGTCTGGATTTATAGATGCAGGGAGAGGTAAAGGAAGTACACAGCAAGGGTACACAAATTTAGCAGAGATATAAATGATGTAAATGAGATATATAATGATATAAGGCAGTGAGGACCTGGGATTTGAGAAAGCTACAAACAGAAGAGAGGGTTACTTGAAAAGGCATTGATTACACTTAGTTGCTTTCCTTGCTATACTCTTTTGGCCTCTTGGCTTTTTTGGTTTCATAGGGAAACATTAGAAGTGACTTGTAGGGAAAGATGAATGGGGAAAATTGCATCTTAGAAACCAGATGTAAGTCTCATCTGAGGGAAAGGTGGAACAAGGTGTGGACTTCCTGGCATGTGCTTCCTGTAGTGCTATCTAGGTGTGCTCTGGGTCACCTCTGGGCTTGGATGATGCCTGAGGTCCCGGCCTGGCAGGGGAGGGAAGGACAGCAGGCGTCAGAGGAACTTCCTTAGGAGTCCCACTCACAGCCAGAGGGCTAAACCTGGATCCCCCTGGGACTGCAGACTGAAATAGAAGGGCGAAGGAAATGGTGTATAATTGGTCCCTATTGAAAACAATGGGATTGTTGCCTTGTAAAACCAAATATTTTGTGAATGAAGCTTCCAGAGACTGCATGTTTTGGAGTTCCTTTAAAGTGAACTCTCCTAGGAGGTGGTAACCAAGCCAGAGCCCACAACATGTTTCTGTTCTCTGCTGAGTATGACCTGTCCATGTATAGGAAGATACCGGATGGAAACCTGAGTGGACATTGATGATCCCAGGGGTGCATACAGCTTAATCATTAAAATGGGATACTGGAAAGGAAAAGACGCAAAACACAAAATAGGGAGTTCATCTCTTAAGAAAAATCAGAAATGCCTATTCCCTCTCCCAGTCATGTCTTGCTCTGTCTGATATAAACTCAATTGAAATCAGAGGCAATGGGCCCTCTTTTCTATTTGGCTTTTGGAATAGACCTGGTGAGAGAAAATGTATGCAGAACCTGCTGCTGGAAATGCTGGTTTGCCCTACAGCTAGCTACCTCAGCCATGATTCCCAGGTCCCAAGTGTCTTTTTACATGTGGTCCAAGCTAACGATTGTCACTTTTTTAAACAGGAAAAATAGCACTAACTAATAGGAGTAGTAGCTCAGCATTTGTTGAAGAAATCAATCTAATACTTCATGACCTCTTATGTTCTGTCTTGTGGTACATATTGGGTAGTATCAGTACAGAGATTTACTGCAGGGCAGTTTAAAACTATCTGGGACAATGAGGAGGAAAAAGCAAATGCAATGTATTGTGGTCCATTTTTTTCCCTTTGAAAGTTCCTGTCGCTACCACAGTAGCCTAAGACACCTTTGCTATGGATAGAAAGGCTCCAGCTCTCTTGATTCTTCAGGAATAGCTTGTTTACAGCCTGGCTGCACTAAGATCATAGAGGTGTGCTGTTGTTGATGGCTACCAGAAAAGTACCTCTCTGTCTTCGTAATGGGTGACATTTGGAAAAGCTCCTCATGATGGAGGAGCTGAAGCTCTGCTTTCAGGTACGATACAAGTACTTATGGACCGACCTTTAAAAACAGGACTTGTGCTTCCAAAGCATTACCTGCTTTTGTATGTTAGAACTCCTATAGAGTAATGGCTGCATCAGTCTTGTGTTTCCAGGACACCAGGTAACAGAAGTGCCTGATGGGCTGAGCAAGGATGCTATTGTGTCACGGTCAGCTGAAGTACCTGTTGATAAAGAGCTCTGGAGCTACTGCCTTTCCCCATGCTAGACAATCAGTTGGTTTGCTGCATCGCAGCTTTATGACCCAGCCTGTTGTATCAGAGCTGGCAGGTACATGTGGCTGAGCTGGTTTGTTGCTCTGTGATGGATTCAGTTATTCTTAAAGCCAGTTCCTTTGGTGAGCAGGAAAACCACACCTGTATCAGAGGCTGAACTTCTGGTCTGGCATTCCTTTAGCTGTGCACAGATGAATTATTTTCTTTTTTCATATATATATATGTGATTGCTCTATTTGATCCCTGTGTGGAACAGCACCATACACTCTTATCCTTTTACTTTGGTGTTCAGCAAGGGAATAAAGGTGCCTGTGAGAAATTCACAGGAGGCCTCATTTACTAGTATTACAAAATTCAAATCCAAAGGGTCACACCCACAGGAGCTAATTGCCAACTGTGCTCTACCAATGGGAAATAGATGTTTCCATGGTAACTTTCTAATGAGCCTGCTAGGAAACCTTTCCAAGAAGAACTTTCTTCCAGCAGATCAGACATTTGTGAGGTCAAGCAGCTCCGGTGCTGTAGGTATAACCCCACGTGATATTGCTGGTGGCTTTTACACAGCCCAATTATTCTCAAGGAGAGAGCCTCCAACACAGTGTGTACATGCAGCACATGAAACCAGGTCAGGGCAGGATTGCACCTCATTTAAGGCATCCTCACCTGAGGTAATCATGTTGGCTTCCTTTATAATCACACTAGAGAAATAGATTCTTGTAGGATGTTGTTTATCTGACCTATTTTAGATAGCTGTCTCAGGCTGAGATGAATCATGCCCTAGAAGTGACATTTGCTTTTTATTGACTATAAAGGGAGCCTGGATGACTCTATTGCACTTGTCGATACCCAGATCTGAAGAGATGCCCCCTTCACTCCCCAGATGCTTTTGCAATCTAGAGGTCTAGAAAATATGCCTTTGGGGAAAAAAGGTAGAATGAGTAATTATATAGTCTGGAAAACGTGAAATGAGGGACACACATGCAGCAGTTTTCAAATACATGTAGTTTGAGAAGAGGGGAAAAGTGATTAAACTGGACAAAAGGAGTGGGGTAAACACTTCTAATAATGAGGGTAGCAGGACACTGAGAAGTACTGATTATCTGCTTTTTTGTGGAAGCATTCCACAAGTTGTTTCAGCTCCCAGCACTCCAGCAGTTCCAGCCTCCTACTTAACAGAAAGGTACTTACTGATACGCATTTTCCTGCTGTCAAGACAACACATGCTTGTTTTTCCTCCTTTTGTTTCTCAAGGATGTATTTAAAAAAACAAACAACCAAACGCAAGCAAACAGGTTGGTTTTTTTCTTTTCCTTTTCTCTTTATTTTTTCCCCTTTCTTATAAAGGGATTTTCTTGAGCAAGGTTTTTCATGGTGTTTTTTTTTGGGGGGGGGAGTTGCTGAAGAGTTTTGGCTGCCCAGAGTACATGAAGTCTCGTAGAGTATTCGAATGGAAATAAATTCTGAATAAGATAGTTAAAATATCAGAAAAGCAATAAAAATTGCATACTTAATACCTACAAACTAAGGGCTTCGTGAGACATCTGAGGAGATTTCACATGGTTCAAAACAATCAGCAATGGTGCTTTAAAAAAAATAAAGGTTTACTATTTCTCTCTCATTCCTATAGTTTAGCTGGTGTAGTAACAGGAATGTTTGGCAGTGAGAGAATTTGAAATGTGACAGTGGATGTTCTTAATATGTGTATTGCTTCCTTCCCCCCGTCTAATGGTAGAAGTCTGACAGTCAGACCAACGTTTCCTGAGCAGTTCAAGGTGTTTCAAGCCACTGGTACCACTGAAAACAGTAGCTCTGCCATCTCCCTCTGACTAGCTACGTGTCACTGCATCCTCTTCACCTTCAGCCACTGCGGAGGGTGCTGCATCTGGGTAAAGCACCAGAGCTAGGATCTGACCCTGGATAAAACCAGTATTCTCTTTTCTTCCAGTGTCAGGAAGAGCTTGGTGTAGGTTTGGACATAAGTGGAAGATGAAAAGATAGGACTGCTTCATTTAATCACCATGCTAACTTAAAGTGTTGGTGAAAACAGGAACCCAGTTGTGTGATGCGTGCTGATGACTTGGTCAATAGTTGGCATCTTTTAGTAACTTTGCGAAGGGGGAAGTTTAAATGTCAGTCTTCCAGTTACAAAGTAGAATTTAGGGAGCAAATGGTGCTATAAGAAGAAAGTGCATTTTCATCTTGCTTTGTTTTCATTAGGCATCATCTAGAAACCAAGGACATTTGTCGTGCTTTTAATGTTTTTGGAGTGTGTTGGGGAGTCTGGATCCGTTTCCTGTGAAATCATTAAATATAATTCAACTAATTTATGTGGGCCTGATGTCTCTTCTTCCATGCACTCATAGATGAAGTGGTTAGTATTTAGATTCATTGCAGTGACCACCTGCTATTTGCAGATTGAGCCATTTGCTAGTGGACTTACTGAAGGGAAATTTAGCGATGGGGATGACAAACATGGATGCTATTACTCTGCTGTGTATGGAACGACTTCAACCTGTATTTTTTAGCCTTGCAAATACAGCTGTTTTTCTTCTAGGAAGCAGATATATTTGAAACTGTGAAAATGTCAGTTCAGGTTTGGTCATGGTCCTTAATTATTTGTCTGTCTGACCCAGCGTTCAGTTGCACAACTTGGTCACAATGCCATGAGCAACAAATTTCTGCCCATTTCTGCAATGCTTAAGTTTGCTCAGAGGTTAATGTCTGTGCCTGCTGGATTGCTAGCTCAAAACATACAGTGAGTCAGTGTAAGTTTTAGTCAATGTGACACAGTTCTTTTTCTTCATGTGTTTAAACCCTTAATCTCCTTTTTCTATTCAGAAGTGTTCAGAGCCCGAGTCTGAGAGCAGAAGGGGGTGAGAGCAAAATCCAGTCGCATGTGTTGTGAAATACTCTGAAATTTGAACTATGCCATTTGAGACTTCCTGGATGTTACCTTTTCTGGGTGCTTTTCCTGCTTCATGAGTTTTATGTTCTCTAAAACTTCACAGCTATTATGCATTAGCATTAAGAACATCATATGGAGCAGAGCTTTACAGTCTGGATCCTCTTTGCAGAGGGAACAAAGTGGAAAGGAGGGAAACCACTGAAATTACTACTTTAAAACCTCAGAAAGGTGAATATATGGGAAGTTTGAAATTGCTTCCTTAAACCAGAGCCCAGAAACTTCTTGTTCCTCACCAGTGAACAATGAAATTTGAAGAAAAATGGATTTGTGCAGAGGATTTGCTCCTGGGACTGCAGAACAGCTCGGTACATTGCAAACAGAAATGCTTTATGTGCCAAAGGCTATTAAATGTGGTATGTGCTGAAATGCTGACTATGGATGCTGCTGATCAGTTGTAGGCTGGGAGCTTGGAGAGGACTAGTGCAGTTTTATGGGCACCTTCTGTGTGTGGCTGGTGACTTACCCTACCGAATGTCTATAAAGTTGCGTGCACACTTACTGAAGCTGGTTCTGAAGTGGATGGACCCCAGCTGGCTTCAGGCTGGAAGGTATCTTCTAGTTATGTTATCACCCTCTTTTACCCAAACTAACAAAGCCTACTGAAAGCTTGATAGTTTTATAAATGTATTCCTTACAGTAGGATTTGTTTTAACTTCTATTAAATGTAAGGGACATAAGCATTCTAAAGACTAATACTGTGGGGTTTTTAGCTATTTTGGTTCTAAGCTAAACATGTTCAATGTGCACGTTAGTGTTCATACACATGCACAGACCAATCTAAACCCAGATTGCACTGTGCTTCGCTGAGGTTCATGATTTCTAATGACTTTGCTTGTACAAATGTCACCATCTGGAACTAGCTCATGTGACTTTTTATACTGAAGGAACAGACTGATTGTATTTGGAAATCGGAGACTCTTGGTTTTCTTGGGGTATTACATTACGCTGTCACGACAGATTTCAATAAGGGGGGATTTGTGTGGTTTCCATCTAAAACCAAACAGCTACGAAACACACAGTGATTACCCAGTGAGGTTGTATCACTTGATTCTTTCACAAGAAATCGAAAGAAAGAAAAAATCACCTGCTTCTGTTGTGCAGATTATAAGATTTTCAGCTTTTCTTATTCAGCTCAGCTGAAAATTCTGCATCTTAAGGTGCATTTCAGAATGTACTTACTAAAGCTGAGTACATTAGAAACTTCTTGAGATTGAAAGGACACTGAAAGTTCATGCATTCAGATAATCAGTTAGATCAGCAGCTCTAGTATTTGAGGCTGGATCCTTCTGTGGCTGATTAGGTCTGCAATCAAAACTGGTGATAGCCCAAGAAGCCTTGATATGGACAGTTTGGAACTGCTCTTTGGAAGTTTATAAGGGACTGGCTGTTCCCTCCACATACACAGACAGCCCCCTGCGTGCCAGGAGGTCGGAGCACCCCCAAGGCAATTTCCCCGTGTCAAGGCCAAACCTCCCCTGATGGATGCAGCTTTGAGCCATTCCCACATATCCTGGCACCAGGGAAAAGAGCTCAGCACCTCCATCTCCACTTGTGCTCCTCAGGAGGCTGTAGGGAGCAATGAGGTTGCCCCTCAGCCTCCTTCTCTCCAAACAAGACAAACCCCATGTCCTCAGCTGACCCTCACAGCACATGCAGATGCCTTCCAGCCCATCTAAGCTTTGGTGCCCTCCTCAGGACACATTTAAGGACCTTCACGTCCTTTTTAAATGGAGAGGCTCAGTTTCCAGGACTGCATCCCCCACAGTACAGGAATGCAATTAGTACAGCTAGAGCTAATTGTTTCAGGATGTGCCATGTCAGCATGCATTTGCCTTGTGTGGCCCTTTAGCAGGGAGGAAGACCTGTGATTAAAATGCACTGGCTACCAGTTCATTGTCAAGTGTAACTCAAAGCTTAGGTTTTAGCACATAAGTCCCATGGTGTGAGAAGCTTCTTATAGTCTGCCTTTTTCCTTAAAGCCTCCTGACTCTCGGACCCACATTTGGACACATGCAGGGGCCTGTTTTGTCACACTGAGCTTGCACCCAAATGCTGAGATTCTGTAAGTGAGCAGACATACTCTGCCTTCCCCTGGGGGATGCTGGGCAGAAGGGCAGCAGACAGGGCTGGGCATAGGGGGGCCCCGTCACCCCTATGTCACAGTGCCAGCACCTGGCAACGCAGCAGTCAGAATGCCCCAGGACAGGATAAAAGGGAGCAGCCTCCTGTGTCCCCTGGCAGAGATGGCCAGGGGCAGCCCGAAGGCATCCCAGAGGAAGTCCTCAAGGAGCTGGTGGAATTGCCTGGAGGGGGCTGAAGGAGGGAGACCGGAGGCTGGATGAGGCTGCAGGAGAGAAGAAGCAGCACCAAGCCCTGGAGGTGCTGAGGCTATCGAGCCTCTTCAGCCGGATAGCAGTGGCCGAAGCAAGGGAAAGCCTTCTTGAGGAGCACTGCAGAGCTCACCATCCTCATCCCCTGTGGAGCCAGGGTCAGCAGCCGTAAGCAGTGGGATGCAGAGATGTTGCCAGGGGTCCTGGTTCTTGGAGCAGCCACTGCTGCCCTGCCAGGCGTAGGAAGGATTCTTGCCCCAAGGTCGATGAGGCCCGGTGCCTCTGGGCGCTCTCGGAAGCCCCTGAGGTGGCTCCAGGTTGAGGGACAATAGGGCTTGGGCATCTCCTGGGAGGCGTGACCAGCCTGTGGACCAGGAGCAGGTCTTGCTCACATGCTCAGGGAACAGCCGATCGCCATGTTGGGGTCAGGAAGGAATTTTCCCCCGGGCACATTGGCACTGGCCCCGGGGGTTTTTTGCCTTCCTCTGAGCATCGAGCAGGACCATTGTCAGGGCTCCTCTGGTCCCTTCTGGCTGCTCATGCACCACGAAGGTGGCCCCTCGTGTCCTGCAGCCGGGGGGGAAGGCTTTTTTTCCCCCACGGAGGCCTGCGAGTGTCCTCGGGGGTTTTTTGCCTTCCTCTGCAGCAGTGAGCGCAGCCCCTTGACAGGGCTCCTTTGGGCTATTGGGGCCCAAAGGCTGCTGCTCCTGCTCCACGCAGGTGGCCCCTCGTGCCCCCATCCGGGGGAAGGAAGCTTTCTAGACTCCCAGGTTAGTCCCTGGGGGTTGCTGCTTGTCCTCTGTACCATTGAGCACAGCCCCTTGCCAGGGATCCCCTCTGGGCTCGCTTCTTGACTGCTGCTCTCACACCTCCAGGGCACAATTCGTGTCCTGGTGCTCTCTGGCTCCATTGCCCAGTGCAAGCTCGGAGCGGGAGCGAGCCCTGCTCGTCCCTTGGCTCCATTCCCCGGGGGTTCTGGCTTGAGGATTGTGAATAGTGGCAGAGGAATGTGAAAAGGGGCAGAAAAATGGGAAGAGTGTTCGAGGATTGTGAAGAGGGGCAAGGCAATGTGAAGAGTGCCAGAGAATTGTGAAGAGTTGCAGAGGATTGTGAAGAGGGGCAGAGGAATGGGAAAAATGGCAGAGGAATGAGAAAAGTGGCAGAGGAATGTGAAGAGGGGCAGAAGAAAGAGAAGAGGTGCAGAAAAATGAGAAGAGTTGCAGAGGAATGTGAAGAGGGGCAAAGGAATGAAAAGAGGGGCAGATGATCGTGAAGAGTTGCAGAGGAATGACAAGAGGGGAAAAGGTATGTGACGAGTTGCAGAGAAATGTAAAGAGTGGCAGAAGAATGAGAAGAGAGGAAGAGGAATGAAAAAAGGGCAAAGGATTTTGAAGAGTTGCAGAGGATTGTGAAGAGGGGCAGAGGATTGTGAAAAGTGGCAGAGGAATGAGAAAGTTGCAGAAGATTGTGAACACGGGCAGAGGAACTTGAAGAGGTGCACGGGATTGTGAAGAGTTGCAGAGGAATGAAAAAAGGGGCAGAGGATTGTGAATAGTGGCAGAGGAATGAGAAAAGGGGCAGCGGAATGTGAAGAGGAGGGGCAGAGAAATGACAGGAAGGGCAGAGGAATTCGAAGAGTGGCACAGGAATGTCCAGAGTTGCAGAGCAATGTGAAGAGGGCAGAGGAATGAGAAGACGGGTAGAAGAATGAGAAGAGTTGCAGAGGAATGAGAAGAGGGGCACAGGAACGAAAGAAGGGGCAGAGGATTGTGAAGAGGGGCAGATAATAGTGGAGTTGCAGAGGAATGAGAAAAGGGCCACAGGAATATGAAGAGTGGCAGAGGAATGACAAGAGGGGCAGAGGAATGTGAAGAGTTGCAGAGGATTGTGACTAGGGGCAGAGGAATGATAAGAGGGCCACAGGAATATGAGGAATTGTAGAGGAAAGTGAAGAGGGGCAGAAGATTGCGAATACTGGAAGAGAAATTGAAAGAGCGGCAAAGGAATGTGTAGAGTGGCAGAGGAATGTGAGCAGGGGTAGAGCAATCAGGAGAGTGGCAGAAGAATGTGAAGAGGGGCAGAAGATTGTAAGGAGTTGCAGAGGAATGAAAAGAGTGGCAAAGGAATGTGAAGAGAGGCAAAGGAATGTTAGGAGTGGCAGAGGAATGAAAAACGGGGCAGAAGAATTTAAAGAATGGCAGAGAATTGTGAAGAGGGGCAGAGAAATGAGAAGAATGGCAGAGGAATGAGAAAAGGGCCGAGGAATGTGAAGAGTTGCAGAGGAATGTGAAGAAAGGCAGAGGAATGTGAAGAGGAGCAGAGGAATGAGAAGAGGTGCAGAAGACTGTGAATAGCGGCAGAGGAGTGAGAAGATTGGCAGAGAAATGTGAAGAGTTGCAGAGGAAATAAAAGAGTGGCAAAGGAATGTGTAGAGTGGCAGAGGAATGAGAAGAGGGGCAGAAGAATGCGAAGGGGGCAGAGGAATGAGAAGAGGTGCAGAGGAATGCGAAGAGGGGCAGAGGAATGAGAAGAGGGGCAGAAGGAATCTGAGGAGTTGCAGAGGAATGACAAGGGCGAAGAGGAATGACAAGAGGGGCAGAGGAGTGACAAGAGGGGCAGAGGAATTTGAAGAGTGGCAAAGGAATGTCCAGAGTTGCAGAGGAATGAGAAGAGGGGTAAAATAATGAGAAGAGTTGCAGACTAATGTGAAGAGTTGCAGAGGAATGAGAAGAGGAGGAGAGGAATGAGAAGAGGGGCAGAAGAATGAAAAAAGGGGCAGAGATATGAGAAGAGGGGCAGAGGAATGAGGAGAGTGTCAGAGGAATGTGAAGAGAGGCAAAGGAATGTTAGGAGTGGCAGAGGAATGAAAAATGGGGCAGAATTTGAAGAATGGCAGAGGATTGTGAAGAGGGGCAAAGGAATGTGAAGAAGGGCAGAGAAATAAGAAAAGGGGCAGACGAATGTGAAGAGGAGCAGACTAATGAGAAAAGGGGCAGAAGATTGTGAATAGCAGCAGAGGAGTGAGAAGATTGGCAGAGGAATGTGAAGAGTTGCAGAAGAAATAAAAGAGTGGCGAAGGAATGTGTAGAGTGGCAGAGGAATTAGAAGAGGGGTAGAGGAATAAGAAGAGAGGCAGAGGATTGTGAAGAGTTGCAGACGAACGAAAAGAGTGGCAAAGGAATGTGAAGAGTGGCAGTGAAATGAGAAGAGAGGCAGAGGAATGAGAAGAGAGGCAGAGGTTTCTGATGAGTTGCAGGGGAATGTGACGAGTGTCAGAGGAATGAGAAGATTGGCAGAGGATTGTGAAGAGTTGCAGAGGAATGAAAAGAGTCATAAGGGAATGTGTAGAGTGGCAGAGGAATGAGTGGAAGAGGAATGAAAAGAGGGGCAGAGGAATGCGAAGAGGGCAGAGGTATGGTAAAAGGGACAGATGAAGGATAAGAGGGGTAGAGGATTTTGAAGAATGGTAGATGATTGTGAACAGAGGCAGAGGACGGAGAAAAGTGGCAGAGGAATGTGAAGAGGGGCAGATAATAGTAACGAGTTGCAGAGGAATGAGAAGAGGGTCACAGGAATGTGAAGAGTTGCAGAGGAATGAGAAGGGGGCAGAGGAATGACAAGGTGGGCAGAGGAATGCGAAGAATGGCAGAGGTATGAGAAAAGGGGCAAAGGAATGTCTAGAGTTGCAGAGGAATGCGAAGAGGGGCAGAAGATTGTGCATAGCAGCAGAGAAGTGAGAAGATTGGCAGAGGAATGTGAAGAATTGCAGAGGAAATAAAAGAGTGGCAAAGGAATGTGTAGGGTGGCAGTGGAATGAGAAGAGGGGTAGAAGAATGAGAAGAGAGGCAGAGGTTTCTGATGAGTTGCAGAGGAATGTGACGAGTGCCAGAGGAATGAGAAGATTGGCAGAGGATTGTGAAGAGTTGCAGAGGAATGAAAAGAGTGGTAAGGGAAAGTGTAGAGTGGCAGCGGAATGTGAAAAGGGGCAGATAATAGTGACGAGTTGCAAAGGAATGAGAAGAGGGTCACAGGAATGTGAAGAGTTGCAGAGGAATGTTAAGGGGGGCAGAGGAAGGAGAAGAGGGGCAGAGGAAGGAGAGGAAGGTCACAGGAACATGAAGAGTTGCAGAGGAATGAGAAGAGGGGTAGAAGATTGTGAATAGCAACAGAGGAGTCAGAAGATTGGCAGAGGAATGTGAAGAGTGGCAGAGGAAAGAAAAGAGTGGCAAAGGAATGTGTAAAGTGGTAGAGGAATGAGAAAAGTGGCAAAGGAATGTGAAGAGGGGCAGAGGAATGACAGGAGGGGCAGAGGAACACGAAGAGGGGCAGAGGAATGAGAAGAATGGCAGAGGAATAAGAAAAGGGGCAGAGGAATCTGAAGAGTTGCAGAGGAATCTGAAGAGTTACAAAGGAATGAGAAGGGGGCAGAGGAATGACAAGAGGGGCAGAGGAATTTGAAGAGTGACACAGGAATGTCCAGAGTTGCAGAGGAATGTGAAGAGGGGCAGAGGAATGAGAAGATGGGTAGAAGAATGAGAAGAGTTGCAGATGAATGTCCAGAGTTGCAGAGGAATGTGAAGAGGGGCAGAGGAATGAAAAAAGGGGCAGAGATATGAGAAGAGCAGCAGAGAAATGAGAAGAATGGCAGAGGAATAACAAGAGGGGTAGAGGATTGTGAAGAGTGGCAGAGGATTGTGAAGAGTGGCAGAGGAATGTGAAGAGTTGCAGAGGAATGTGAAGAGGAGCAGAGGAATGAGAAGAGGGGCAGAGGAATGAAAAAAGAGGCAGAGATATGAGAAGAGCAGCAGAGAAATGAGAAGAATGGCAGAGGAATAACAAGAGGGGTAGAGGATTGTGAAGAGTGGCAGAGGATTGTGAAGAGTGGCAGAGGAATGTGAAGAGGAGCAGAGGAATGAGAAGAGGGGCAGAGGAATGAGAAGAGAGTCAGAGGTTTCTGATGAGTTGCAGAGGAATGTAATGAGTGTCAGAGGAATGAAAAGAGTGGCAAAGGAATGTGTAGAGTGGCAGAGGAATGAGAAGAGTGGCAGAGGAATGTGAAAAGGGGCAGATAATAGTAACGAGTTGCAGAGGAAGGAGAAGAGGATCACAGGAATGTGAAGAGTTGCAGAGGAATGAGAAGGGGGCAGAGGAATGACAAGAGGGGCAGAGGAATGCGAAGAATGGCAGAAGAATGAGAAAATGGGCACAGGAATGTCTAGAGTTGCAGAGGAATGTGAAGAGGGGCAGAGGAATGAAAAAAGGGGCAGATATATGAGAACAGGGGCAGAGGAATGGCAACAGGGGCAGAGGATTGTGAAAAGTGGCAGGGTAATGTGAAGAGGGGCAGAGGAATGAGAAGAGGGGCAGAAGATTGTGAAAAGTGGCAGAGGAATGAGAAGAGCAGCAGAGGAATGACAACAGGGTCAGAGGATAATGAAAAGCGCCAGAGGAATGTGAATAGGAGCAGAAGAATGAGAAGAGGGGCAGAAGATTGTGAGTAGCAGCAGAGGAGTGAGAAGATTGGCAGAGGAATGTGAAGACTTGCAGGGGATTGTGAAGAGGGGCAGAGGTTCATGTGGAGTTGCAGAGGAATGTGAAGAGGGGCAGAAGATTGCGAATAGTGGAGAGAAATTAAAAGAGTGGCAGAAGAATGTGAAGAGGGGTAGAGCAATCCAAAGAGTGGCAGAAGAATGAGAAGAGGGGCAGAAGATCGTAGAGAGTTGCAGAGGAATGAGAAGAGTGGCAGAGGAATGACAAGAGGGGCAGAGGATTGTGAAGAGGGGCAGAGGAATGAGAAGAGGGGCAGAAGATTGTGAATAGCGGCAGAGGAGTGAGAAGATTGGCAGAGGAACGTGAAGAGTGGCAGAGGAAAGAAAAGAGTGGCAAAGGAATGTGTAGAGTGGCAGAGGAATGAGAAGATTGCCAGAAGATTGTGAAGAGTTGCAGAGGAATTGAGAGTGGCAAAGGAATGTGAAGATTGGCAGAGGAATGTGAAGAGTTGCAGAGGACTGAAAAGAGTGGCAAAGGAATGAGAAGAGGGGCAGAGGAATCAGAAGATTGACAGAGGATCGTGAAGAGTTGCAGAGGAATGAGAAGAGGGGCAGAGGAATAAGAAGAGGGGCAGAGGTATGGTAAGAGGGACAAACGAAGGATAAGAGGGGTAGAGGATTTTGAAGAATGGCAGATGATTGTGAACAGAGGCAGAGGACTGAGAAAAGTGGCAGAGGAATGTGAAGAGGGGCAGATAATAGTAACGAGTTGCAGAGGAATGAGAAGAGGGTCACAGGAATGTGAAGAGTTGCAGAGGAGTGAGAAGGGGGCAGAGGAATGCGACGAATGGCAGAGGAATGAGAAAAGGGACAAAGGAATGTCTAGAGTTGCAGAGGAATGTGAAGAGGGGCAGAAGATTGTGAATAGCAGCAGAGGAGTGAGAAGATTGGCAGAGGAATGTGAAGAATTGCAGAGGAAATAAAAGAGTGGCAGAGGAATGTGTAGGGTGGCAGTGGAATGAGAAGAGGGGTAGAAGAATGAGAAGAGAGGCAGAGGTTTCTGATGAGTTGCAGAGGAATGTGACGAGTGTCAGAGGAGTGAGAAGATTGGCAGAGGAATGTGAAGAATTGCAGAGGAAATAAAAGAGTGGCAAAGGAATGTGTAGGGTGGCAGTGGAATGAGAAGAGGGGTAGAAGAATGAGAAGAGAGGCAGAGGTTTCTGATGAGTTGCAGAGGAATGTGACGAGTGTCAGAGGAATGAGAAGATTGGCAGAGGATTGTGAAGAGTTGCAGAGGAATGAAAAGAGTGGTAAGGGAATGTGTAGAGTGGCAGCGCAATGTGAAGAGGGGCAGATAATAGTGACGAGTTGCAAAGGAATGAGAAGAGGGTCACAGGAATGTGAAGAGTTGCAGAGGAATGTGAAGGGGGGCAGAGGAATGTGAAGAGTTGCAGAGGTAAAAAAAGAGTGGCACAAGAATGTGAAGAGGGGCAGATAATAGTGACGAGTTGCAAAGGAATGAGAAGAGGGTCACAGGAATGTGAAGAGTTGCAGAGGAATGTGAAGGGGGGCAGAGGAATGAGAAGAGCGGCAGAGGAATGTGAAGAGTTGCAGAGGTAAAAAAAGAGTGGCACAGGAATGTGAAGAGGAGCAGAGGAATAAGAGGGGTAGAGGAATGAGAAGAGGGGTAGAGGTTTCTGATGAGTTGCAGAGGAATGTGAAGAGTGGCAGAGGAATGAGAAGAGAGACAGAGGAATGAGAAGAGGGGCAGAGGAAGGAAAGGAAGGTCACAGGAACATGAAGAGTTGCAGAGGAATGAGAAGAGGGGTAGAAGATTGTGAATAGCGACAGAGGAATCAGAAGAGTGGCAGAGGAAAGAAAAGAGTGGCAAAGGAATGTGTAAAGTGGTAGAGGAATGAGAAAAGTGGCAGAGGAATGTGAAGAGGGGCAGAGGAATGACAGGAGGGGCAGAGGAACGTGAAGAGGGGCAGAGGAATGAGAAGAATGGCAGAGGAATAAGAAAAGGGGCAGAGGAATATGAAGAGTTGCAGAGGAATCTGAAGAGTTGCAAAGGAATGAGAAGGGGGCAGAGGAATGACAAGAGGGGCAGAGGAATTTGAAGAGTGACACAGGAATGTCCAGAGTTGCAGAGGAATGTGAAGAGGGGCAGAGGAATGATAAGAAGGGTAGAAGAATGAGAAGAATTGCAGACGAATGTCCAGAGTTGCAGAGGAATGTGAAGAGAGGCAGAGGAATGAAAAAAGGGGCAGAGATATGAGAAGAGCAGCAGAGAAATGAGAAGAATGGCAGAGGAATAACAAGAGGGGTAGAGGATTGTGAAGAGTGGCAGAGGAATGTGAAGAGTTGCAGAGGAATGAGAAGAGGGGCAGAGGAATAAGAAGAGAGTCAGAGGTTTCTGATGAGTTGCAGAGGAATGTAATGAGTGTCAGAGGAATGAAAAGAGTGGCAAAGGAATGTGTAGAGTGGCAGAGGAATGAGAAGAGTGGCAGAGGAATGTGAAAAGGGGCAGATAATAGTAACGAGTTGCAGAGGAAGGAGAAGAGGATCACAGGAATGTGAAGAGTTGCAGAGGAATGAGAAGGGGGCAGAGGAATGACAAGAGGGGCAGAGGAATGCGAAGAATGGCAGAAGAATGAGAAAATGGGCACAGGAATGTCTAGAGTTGCAGAGGAATGTGAAGAGGGGCAGAGGAATGAAAAAAGGGGCAGATATATGCGAACGGGGGCAGAGGAATGGCAACAGAGGATTGTGAAAAGTGGCAGAGTAATGTGAAGAGGGGCAGAGGAATGAGAAGAGGGGCAGAAGATTGTGAAAAGTGGCAGAGGAATGAGAAGAGCAGCAGAGGAATGAGAAGAGGGGCAGAAGATTGTGAAAAGTGGCAGAGGAATGAGAAGAGCAGCAGAGGAATGACAACAGGGTCAGAGGATAATGAAAAGCGGCAGAGGAATGTGAATAGGAGCAGAAGAATGAGAAGAGGGGCAGAAGATTGTGAGTAGCAGCAGAGGAGTGAGAAGATTGGCAGAGGAATGTGAAGACTTGCAGAGGATTGTGAAGAGGGGCAGAGGTTCATGTGGAGTTGCAGAGGAATGTGAAGAGGGGCAGAAGATTGCGAATAGTGGAGAGAAATTAAAAGAGTGGCAAAGGAATATGTAGACTGGCAGAGGAATGTGAAGAGGGGTAGAGCAATCCAAAGAGTGGCAGAAGAATGAGAAGAGGGGCAGAAGATCATAGAGAGTTGCAGAGGAATGAGAAGAGTGGCAGAGGAATGACAAGAAGGGTAGAGGATTGTGAAGAGTGGCAGAGTAATGTGAAGAGGGGCAGACGAATGAGAAGAGGGGCAGAAGATTGTGAAGAGGGGCAAAGGAATGAGAAGAGGGGCAGAAGATTGTGAATAGCGGCAGAGGAGTGAGAAGATTGGCAGAGGAACGTGAAGAGTTGCAGAGGAAAGAAATAGTGGCAAAGGAATGTGTAGAGTGGCAGAGGAATGAGAAGATTGCCAGAAGATTGTGAAGAGTTGCAGAGGAATTGAGAGTGGCAAAGGAATGTGAAGATTGGCAGAGGAATGTGAAGAGTTGCAGAGGACTGAAAAGAGTGGCAAAGGAATGAGAAGAGGGGCAGAGGAATCAGAAGATTGACAGAGGATCGTGAAGAGTTGCAGAGGAATGAGAAGAGGGGCAGAGGAATGAGAAGAGGGGCAGAGGTATGGTAAGAGGGACAGACGAAGGATAAGAGGGGTAGAGGGATTTTGAACAATGGTAGTGGATTGTGAAGAGGGGCGGAGCAATGAAAAAAGTGGCAGAGGAATGTGAAGAGGGGCAGATAATAGTGACGAGTTTCAGAGGAATGAGAAGAAGGTCACAGGAATGTGAAGAGGGGCAGAGGAATGAGAAGAGGGGCAGAAGATTGTGAACAGCGGCAGAGGCCTGAGGAGATTGGCAGAGGAATGTGAAGAGTTGCAGAGGAAAGAAAAGAGTGGCAAAGGAATGTGTAGAGTGGCAGAGGAATGAGAAGAGGGCCAGAGGAATAAGAGAGGCAGAGGAATGATTATAGGGGCAGAGGAATGTGAAGAGTTGCAGAGGATTGTGAATAGGGACAGAGGATTTCGAAGAGGACCAGAGGAATGAGAAGATGGGCAGAGGAATGACAAGATGGGCAGAGGAATGTGAAGAGTTGCAGAGGATTGTGAAGAGGGCCAGAGGAATGACAAGAGGGGCAGAGGTTTGTGTGGAGTTGCAGAGCAATGTGAAGAGAGGCAGAAGATTGCGAATAGCAGAAGAGAAATTAAAAGAGTGGCAAAGGAATGTGTAGAGTGGCAGAGGAATGTGAAGAGGGGTAGAGCAATCCGAAGAGTGGCAGAAGAATGAGAAGAGGGGCAGAAGATTGTAAGGAGCTGCAGAGGAATGAGTGGCAGAGGAATGTGAAGAAGAGCAGATGAATATGAAGAAGGGCAGAGGAACGTGAAGAATGGAAGACAATTGTCAAGAGAAGCAGAGGAATGAGAAGAGGGGCAGACAAATGAGAAGAGGGACAGAGAAATGTGAAGAATGGAAGAGAATTGTCAAGAGGGGCAGAGGAATGTGAAGAGTTGCAGAGGAATGACATGAGGGGCAGACGAATGAGAAGAGTAGCAGAAGAATGGAAATCCTTACATTTGAGCTGTCATTTGCAGCATGAGAGCTGCAGGAAATTCTCTTTTGCAGTAACTTCATCTTGGCTGTTGTCTTCTCTTAAGCTGTCTTCCTGAAGAAATGGGTTGTTCAGTTCTACAGCAAGATCTTCGTGCTGCTCTGTAGAGAACATTCAGCCAATTAAATGCACTAGAACCGAGTCTCGTCGTTGGTTGTTTGTTTGTTGGGGGTTTTTTTTGTTATGAAAACTAGTGCATGTTTCAGTTTTGGTGCATGATTGCAGTTCACATCCATCTATTACAGTCATTTAGAAATCCCCTGCTCTTTGAAATCCACTTGGGTATCACTTAGCTGCTGGGATAAAAGACCTGCATATGTGTATATATGTTTTTAATAACCTTCTAATCGGTCGCTCTTGCGCACCTATGGTAGACTACTACAGAGCTCCAGGCTTATTTTTGGAGGTGGTGGCATTGTGGACCCCACTTGGCATGTATCATACACAGTTACAGTCTGACAGGCTATAACGAGACTTTACAGGCACCAGGAAATACCCGGTATTGTTAGTTAGTTGAAACATCTGAAGCTATGGGGTTTGTTATGTGAACCAAAGTTACTATTCTAGGAGAAATGTGGCTTCTCTGAATACCAGAATAGTGGCTTTGCGCAATTGGAGGAACCGTAGTTGGCTTCCTCTCACTTTGATAAAGGTGACCCACTAGGCATCATCTGAGAAGGTTGTGTCCACCAGACAGCCAAATACTGCAGTACAGTGTCAGTGTTTAAGAAAGTTGACAGTTGCATCTTACCAGAGATTACATTAAATTAAGTTAAATTAAGTTAAATTACCAGAGATTTAAGTAAAAGCAAGTAACTTAGTGCCCATTTAGAAACCCAAAGGTAATCTTATTTCTTGATGGAAATCACAGAATCACCGAGGTTGGAAAAGATCTTTAAGATGATCAAGTCCAACCGTTCCCAGTACTGCCAAGGCCACCACTAACCCATGGCACTGAGGGCCTCGTCTATAGTGTGTGAACACTTGCAGGGACGGTGACTCCAGCACTGCCCTGGGCAGCCTGTTCCAATGCCTGAGCACCCTCTGGGGAAGGAATTGTTCCTCAGCTCCATCTAAACCTGCCCTGGTGCAGCTTGAGGCCGTTTCCTCTTGTCCCATCCCTTGTTCCTTGGGAGCAGAGACCAGCCCCCTTCTGGCTCCATCCTCGGGTCAGGGAGCTGCAGAGAGCACCCCCAGAGCGCTCCTCGCAGCCCCGCTCGCTCTCTGGAGGCCCTGGCCAGCCCCGCACGGCACCAGCTTCCAGGGCCAGCGGTCGGGCCGGTTGTTGGCCGCTTCCTGCCCCATGGCGCGGCACACCCCGGCTCCCGCCTGCCGACCCACACATCCACGGGCAGCCCGAGGGTGCTGGGAGGCCGGAGCCCCCCTCGGGAAGCCGGCGGGGACCTCGCCGCCCTCTCCGCCATTCACAGAGGGAGGGGAACCCTCCACCCCTTGGCTTGGAGTGTGAGCGGGTCCTCCTGCAGCTTCTCTGGTCACTTTCACATTGACTTCCCCGTTTTCTCCTCTTTCGCTCGCTTTAACTCTGTGCGAGTGAAGCCTTTCGGATCGCTCCACGCGTTGCCAGGCGGCAGCAGGGTGAGGAAGAGGGTAAAAGGCGCTGTGGAAGGTGTCACAGAGCGAGGCAATGTAGGGTTCTGTTGGTGGCCTCAAACACCATGTTGTTTGTATTTAGTTCTTGCTGAGGACATGTGCTGTGACAAACAGTGTGAAATCCCTTTGGTTCGGAGAAGGGGCATTATGAAACTGCATTCGAGGGGTTGCACAGATGATTTCACTCAGGGCTTGCGACTGTGCGATGCCTCTGGTGGCCCTTTCCTGGCATCTGCGGTGCTGTTACCAAGCCTGAACTGCAGGAAATACACAAAACGTTTTGAAATCTATGTTGGAAATGTGGGAGTCAGGGCATGAAATTCCCAGAGCTGAATATTCTTGAACTTTAGAAGAGTTAAGTTCTGGGTGCCCCCTGTGCCATGTAGTTTCTTTCCTAAATGAGCTGACAAGCCAGGTCGTAGAACCACAGACTCGTTTGGGTTGAAGGGACCTTAAAGCTCCTCAGGCTCCAACTCCCTGCCACGGGCAGGGACACCTTCCACTAGAGCAGGTTGCTCCAAGCCCCTGTGTCCAACCTGGCCTTGAACACTGCCAGGGATGGGGCAGCCACAGCTTCTCTGGGCACCCTGTGCCAGCGCCTCAGCACCCTCACAGGGAAGAGCTTCTGCCTCAGAGCTCATCTCAATCTCCCCTCGGGCAGGTTAAAGCCATTCCCCTTGTCCTGTCCCTACAGGCCCTTGTCCAAAGCCCCTCTCCAGGTTTCCTGGAGCCCCTTTAGGTACTGGAGCTGCTCGAAGGTGTCCCCTTAAGGAGCCTTCTCTTCTCCAGGCTGAACCAGCCCAGCTCTCTTAGCCTCTCAAACACTGTCAGGGTCAGAGGCCTGTCAAGGTCAGAACACCCCTGGTACCTGTCAAGCTGAGGGTGTACTTTTAAGTGGGGGATTGCCATGGGTTTGTGGTATTGCAGGATGTACTTCTGAATCAGGATACTCCTGGAATGTATTATTGATTGTATCTTCAAACAATCAAACAGACAAAACCTGATGGGGTGGTAGTGGAGTGATGAAACTGAACAGCTTCTCTCTCTTTTATTCCGGTTTTTTAGTTCTGTGCGAGGGAATATAGAGAGATGGGCTCAAGCCCTGACCCGAGCTCTCAGCAGCAGCACCACTCTTCCCTCTGAATAGAACTGGCTCATTGATACGCAGAAAAGTGCAAAATAGTAAGACTGCGATTAAAAAGCCGCAGTGCTAAAGATGGCTGAGAGCGGTGTGGTAGGAATGATGCTCCTTGTCTAGGTGATGGAAAGCAAATTCTGTTTCCCTGACTTCCAGGCAGCACCTTTGTTTTCAGCAGCCTTCCCACCAGCGCCTCTGCAAGCCTGTTCTGAGGTACAACCAAAAGGGGAGTTTTCTCTTTATCATTCCTGCACCTCAGGGGCAATTCTGCTTTCACTGAACTGAACAGAAACTCATGAGTAAGGGTGATGTTTAGATTCACCTGCAGTGCCCCAGTAGAGTTCATGCGGCGCTGTCCGTCTTCATTGTAGTCAGCTTTGTGTTGTGGTGTTCACTGACGTGACATCTACTGCGCTGGAGAAGGAAAATAAACCAGGAGAAAATAAACTGATGACAGCAGTTTCGAATGAGGGGCTTGGGAACAAGAGATATGTGTGTTTACAGAGTACATCTCTTTCGATCTCCTAAGAGGGCTTTTTCCTCTCATAACTTGAGCAGCATGGACATCTTTTCTGGGGTGAATTCGATATGAACTTCACTTTTCATTGTGTTGTGAAAAACAATGAGCACAATCTTCTCATTTATGTCCCATCGTGTTACCTATGGTCCAAAACATCTGAGGCTTTCACATCTATTCCACACCTCCACTAACACTGTGCCAGTCTTCATCTGGTCGAATGGGAGTCACTGCTCCCATTATAATAATGTTATGGACTTCCCCACATCCTCACTCCGGTTTTCCTATTTCTCAGGCGTGCTTTCTAGAGATCGTATGTAAGGGAGAGAGATCACTGGAGTCCTGTCTCATTCCTAAAGGCATCTGAAAGTTCTGTTAGGAGTCACTCCCTGTAAAATTATCTCCTGAAGTCATATTTAAGATGATGTAGAAACTCTTTGGAGGGTCAGGAAGACACAGGCCTTTTCTCAGGCTCGGTTGAATAAACGTCTCTGTAGCCTTGGTCTCATCTTTAATGCTACATTTGGGGGATTGCTGGTTTTCCCAAGCAGAGTGCCCTGCTGTTAAATTAGCCAGGCACAGCAGAGGGCTTCTGGCCTGGCCCTGGTGAATACGTTTCTGGATAGACTTGGACCAACGTGGTGAGTTTCTCTTATTTCACAGATTTGCTATAATATTTGTGGCACTTTTGACTCAATACACAAGTGTTTTAAAGCCATATACATTTATTTTTTGTCCAGTGAACCAGCCTGAGACTGTGTAGAGCACAGGATTATTGCACTATAAGTTATTAATATAGCAGCAAAGCAGTCTTCCTTGCTGGCTTCCTCCTACCACAGGAACGTTGTTTCATAACGTGTGTACTGCAATGCAAGTGCTAATAAATGCAACATGAATATTTGCTAACTGAAGGTATTTTTATAGCTCTGATGCCTGTAATATCAGGGCAGATGTAATGATAGGCATGTATGTACTGCTGTGAGTCTGTGTTTAGTTTGTTAATGGACCGGAGAGTGATTTCTGATGATGATTCATGCATTATTTGCAAGGGGAAAAGTGGATGTGGAAATGACAGGAGAGATTGGGAGCTGAAGTTTATAAATAATGGCAGTATCTGATGCTTGATCCGGTCTCAGAGGAAGCTGTGGGAAGCACTGGATCTCAGAGAATGATCAGAGTAAGGTGGGAAAAGGAACTATGGCTTTATTCGGATCTCCAGTTGGCTTAAGCAAGCGTGGACAAAACCCTCTTGTACAGAAGCACTTCTGAATCTTCCTCCAGACTTTGAGGGGTTTTGCCTTTTTATTTGTACTAACGTACAGTTTAAAAGATTTCCCCCTGGAAAAGTGAATGGATTTATGTGTTTCTTACGTATTGCAATGTGTGAGTACTTACTATTCCATAAACAAGCTCTATTGTATCAGAACCACTAGACCAATATTGTTACAGAGCCGTATGCAAGTGGTGTATCATTTAACTCTGATTGCTCAGACATCACAGCAGGTTATTTTTATCAAAAGAATTGGGGCTGACTTGGGGTTGGTAACACTTTTGTGCAAGCTCATTTTGTGAAGCATAAAAGCCTGGATAAATGAGGTGTCTTAAAGGTGGTGGTAGGATGGGATTCAGTCTGAGCCTTACCTGCCAGGTGAGATGTCATACATCAGACAACCAAACAGACAGGTGCCTTGTGAACTGGTATTCATCTGGGATTAATTTAGGGACTAATGGCATTGCACAGGTGTGGCCTGACTGTATGTTCTTAAATAGGAAGCTGAGTTTTCACAAACTTAATTTGTACAAGTCTCTGTTTCCTCTGAGAAATCAAGTTTTCATTGTAAAACGAAAAGGTGCCCGAGCTGAAAGAGCTTCAGCTTTGAAACAGAAATCAGTATTCCCTGGGAAACATCCCTAGTATCTTTAGATAATTTTCCTCAAAGCCTCCTGACTCTCAGACCCACATTTGGACACATGCAGGGGCCTGTTTTGTCACACTGAGCTTGCACCCAAATGCTGAGATTCTGTAAGTGAGCAGACATGCTCTGTCTTCCCCTGGGGGTTGCTGGGCAGAAGGGCAGCAGGCAGGGCTGGGCATAGGGGGGCCCCGTCACCCCCATGTCACGGTGCCAGCACCCGGCAACGCAGCAGTCAGAATGCCCTGTGGAAGGGTAAAAGGGATAGCAGTGGCTGGAGCAAGGGAATGCCTTTTGGAGGAGCACTGCAGAGCTCACCATCCTCATCCCCTGTGGAGCCAGGGTCAGCAGCCATAAGCAGTGGGATGCAGAGATGTTGCCAGGGGTCCTGGTTCTTGGAGCAGCCACTGGTGCCCTGCCAGGCGTAGGAAGGATTCTTGCCCCAAGGTCGATGAGGCCCGGTGCCTCTGGCCACTCTCGGAAGCCCCTGAGGTGGCTCCAGATTGAGGGACAATAGGGCTTGGGCATCTCCTGGGAGGCGTGACCAGCCTGCGGACCAGGAGCAGGTCTTGCTTACATGCTCAGGGAACAGCCGATCGCCATGTTGGGGTCAGGAAGGAATTTTCCCCCGGGCACATTGGCACTGGCCCCGGGGGTTTTTTGCCTTCCTCTGAGCATCGAGCAGGACCACTTGTCAGGGCTCCTCTGGTCCCTTCTGGCTGCTCATGCACCACCAAGGTGGCCCCTCGTGTCCTGCAGCTGGGGGGGGAAGGCTTTTTTTCCCCCACGGAGGCCTGCGAGTGTCCCCGGGGGTTTTTTGCCTTCCTCTGCAGCAGTGAGCGCAGCCCCTTGACAGGGCTCCTTTGGGCTATTGGGGCCCAAAGGCTGCTGCTCCTGCTCCACGCAGGTGGCCCCTCGTGCCCCCATCCGGGGGAAGGAAGCTTTCTAGACTCCCAGGGTAGTCCCCGGGGTTGCTGCTTGTCCTCTGTACCATTGAGCACAGCCCCTTGTCTCCCCCTTGTCTTGGGCTCCCCTTTGGGCTTGCTTCTTGCTGCTGCTATCGCACCTCCAGGGCACAATTCGTGTCCTGGCGCTCTCTGGCTCCATTGCCCAGTGCAAGTTCGGAGCGGGAGTGAGCTCTGCTCTTCCCTTGGCTCCATTCTCCGGGGGTTCTGGCTTGTGCACTGCACCCTGTGCTTGGAATGGCTCCAGCCTTGCTGCCCCATCAGCAGCTGCCACTTTCCAGCTCTCCCTGCGTGCAACACCAGTGCTGGGCAGGCCCAAGAGCACTTTACATGCAAATGTGAAGAGGGGCAGAGGAATGAGAAGAGGGGCAGAGGATTGTGAAGAGGGGCAGAGGAATGAGAAGAGTAGCAGAAGAACGGAAATCCTTACGTGTGAGCATGGGAGCTGCAGGAAGTTCTCTTTTGCAGTAATTTCACCTTGACTGTTATCTTCTCTCAAGTTGTCTTCCTGGAAGAAACAGGTTGTCCAGTTCTACAGCAAGATCTTCATGCTGCTCTGTAGAGAACATTCAGTCAATTAAATGCATCAGAACCAAGTCTCATCGTTGTTTGTTTGTTTGTTGGGTTTTCTTGTTATGAAAACTAGTGCATATTTCAGTTTTGGTGCATGATTGCAGTTCACATCCATCTATTACAGTCATGTAGAAATTACCCGCTCTTTGAAATCCACTCGGCTATCACTTAACTGCTGGGATAAAAGACTGTGTGCTTAAATATGTTTTCAATAGCTCTCTAATCAGTAGCTCTTGCGTACCCATGGTAGGCTACTACAGATCTCCAGGTTTATTTTTGGAGCTGGTGGCATTGTGGACCCCGGTTGGCATGTATCATACACAGTTACAGTCTGACAGGCTATAATGAGACTTTGTAGGCACCAGGAAATACCTGGTATTATTTTATTTGCTATTTGAGCCATGGAAAGATGACTTAACTTCCATTTTTTAAAGTACTTGTGCAGTGTGAATTGCTGTGTTCCTGATAAACTTTGCTATAGCTGATGCCACTTGTCAAGAAGTTAAATCCAGGTATTCCAGAAGCCTTGTTCATGTGTGTCACCAAATTTTAGATCATAGCAAATTAGCCTGATAAAAAGACACTTTGTAAAAGCTGAGACTGTACATGTGCTACCTTTTACCCAGAGCTCATTTATCCCTACTTGCTATAACAAAGAATGTCAGAAAACTGGCAAACAGAGGTAAGCTTGTTCCAGAAGTATTTTTCCAGAACAGTGGAAAGTGTGATTTAAAACCAAACCAAAAGCAAACAAAAATCAACATGCTTAATTTTTAATAATTAAATAAAAATGCATTCTAAGTCATCTTCTTTTAGCGCACTCAGGGAGAATATGTGGGCTTCCCCAGCCTGCAGGCTTTGAACTGTATACCTACGATTTGGGTACATCTTAAGTCAGCCAAACTTAGTGGCCCATGTGCATCACAGAGGAGTGTTTGGTTTAGCCTCCTTCTGTGTCTGGAACTCCTGAGTCTATCTGCTCAGTGTGTGTCTGTGCCCGAGAACACTTTTCTTCCTGTTTCTTCTCCAAAAAGCTGAAGATACATTCTTATGTTGGCAGGATCAAATCCTTCCACAGTGGTTCCCTCCAAGTTGGCCTAGCGCTGGCAGGAGTGTTGCTGCCTTCTGTGAAATACATAGCACTACAAATTGCAGAGAGAGATGTCTTAATGTGTAACAAGCCATAAAGTTTAGTCTTCCATTATGTATGGAACTAATATGAAATTCTTATGATAACTCCATTCTTTTCCTGTAGCTTTTTATAGCTTTAAAACCTCAGTTGACTTTTGCTGGCTAAGAAATCTGTGGTCTCTTTGGTAGTTTCTGTGACCTCCTCATGAACACACAGTAGCTGAACAACAGCAGTGTCCAGCAGCTTTCTTTGGATGTTCTGCAGCAGCATCACGGTGTGCAGGAAGCACTTTTTCATTCGTAGGGACCCTGTTAACATCAGAGTAGCACATAGAATGACCCCTCTGGCAATCGTCATGCAATAAAACACACTCCGTGTCTCAGCCTTGTGCCTGCTCTGTTCATCCACAGGAGCCAAATGTTCATCTATTCGTATGTGAAAAGGGCTTACTGAAAAAGCTTGGCTTCCCTTCTGGAAGACCAAGCTTTGCAATGCTTCTCTGGTTCATCTGGTGGGTAGGATCTCCTCTACAGGGCGATAGTCCCATGCAAAATGCAGAGCAGCAGCGCAGTGCTGGTGTGACAGGAATGAATATAGTGCATTCAGCTGCACCAGAGCTGGATCAGAAGATAAGACTGAGCCTATAGCAACTGAGAATTGAAATGGGGGAAAACTAATGGTGCACCTTATTGTCTAAACTTTCTCCCATTACTGTGAGACACGTTGGCTCTTCCAGCCATGTGTATAGTCATGTGTGTAAACTGTATTTCTTTCCAGACTTGCTCTTGCCAAATTTTGGCTGTGATTTCAGCATAAATAAGTGTCTGGGTATGTTTTTAAGAGATGACTTGTGAAACAAACTTCTCCTTGCATATTTTGGTGGGAGCTTCAGCTTGTTACTAAAACTGAATGGCAGGGAAGGTGCTAGTGTTGATATTGCTGGAGCGTAAGCTTATCTTGGATCTAAATACATTGGCCAGACTGGAATAGTTTTGGTTGAAGCTTCATTGTCAAAGAGATGCTGAAACACTCCCCTTGAGGTCTGCCCAGGATTAGAGATATGCCAAGGCTCTGCTCATGTTCAAAGAGATCCTGGCTAGATCTAACCAGCCATCTCACTGGTACAGTCCATTTTGGGAGAATATTCAGAAGCTGTAATTTGGTTTCTGTGTCCTGGGGTCTGGTTGGTTTTTTTTTTTCTCCAGCTCTTTCTCTTCTGTGCAGAATGTGTAAATACCCAAGTTTAAGTTGTTGGGAAAATCAGTTTGCCTCCACCATTCTCTTGATTAATATTGCACTCGGTAATATTTACACATGAAAGTGGGGTCTGTGTTACACTGGATATGCGGCCATGATCCTGCATGTAAACCAAAGATCATTTCTGGAACAACTTACACCTGGGAGGGATTGTGAAAGCCCCTGGGAGGTGAATAATGTAACACAAACCTGAGAGGAGAAGAAGGAAAGAAGTGGAAGTGGTGTCAGTGGCATCTCAGACCCATAATGGTGAACTGTAGTTCTGCAGGAATGGGGGAAAGATATTTTCCAGCCTAAAACTGTGTGCTAAATGTAAGCAGCCTCCAGAAAATTCTGAAGTGTCAAAACACTGGGAAACATCATGCCATTGTTTCCTTTGCTCTTAGCTAAACAGAGGCGAGGAGGAGGATCCATGTTTAATAACATTCCCATGAAGTTCTTTCTATGAGATCCACTTTAGAAACTTCCTTGGTAAAATGCAAGCGTGTACTAGGTAATCTGTTAGGATTATAGTTTCAGGCATTTTTGTATATCTCTTCATGGAAATCATGGTTTCAGAAATCTTGGTTCCTAAGTGTTTTGGCTTTAATTGCAGGCTTATTTTTCCTTAATACCGGACATTTTAAAAGGAGTTTGGTCATTTCTCGTAAAAACCTGACAAAATAGCGCTCATTTCAAAGCACATTCAGAGGAGAGGCACTCATCCCAGTGTTTAGAGATGGAGGTAGGTGAGCCAGGGGAACAGCAAGGGCCTTGCCAGAGCTGGGAACAACCTGTCGTTTGCTAATAAAGCGAGGTGGTGAGGCTGCCTTTGCTGCATCAGCTCTGTTAGGATGGTGGCTGCAGCTGCGTGCCTGTCGGCGTATGTTTTCAAGCAGCATTTGGATACGTGACTTCAAACAGCTTTAGGAGGTTAATGACAGATCCTTTAGGAACCAGTTTGTTGTGTTGGAAATGGTGGGGAGAGGAGGAAATACGTATCATCTTATTGAGCTTGGGGTAGCAATCACGCTTTTTCTCCTTCTCCATTGCTATGTGGATTTGACTTTGTTTGTGGCAGGAGAGCAATCTGAGGAGGGAAAAGCTGATTTCTGCACCACCTGATGGGAAGCAGCCATCATCCATGGGCAGGATGTGGTGGGCAAAGGGAGAGATCAGAAAGTGGCCAGAACTCAGGGCAAAGCTCAGGGGAGTCTTTGCAGTACTCTGGGAGCTGAAACAAGGAGCAGGAACCAAAACTGCATGCACCAGGGATAGGAACAAAGCACTGGCATGCTCCTGCTGCCAAAAGCAAGGTGGGACAAACAGCCAGTGAGGCCTTTGAAGCTGACAGTGCCAAGCTGCAAAGCAGATATGCTCTCTGTCTTTGTTTCCCCTTCCTGGGAACATCATTAATGATTTTCAGGTATTTCCTTATAATATGAGTAACAGTTGAGGGAGCACCGGCAGTAGCGTTGGACCTACATATTCTCCACTCCTCTGCCTTCCTGTTTACAGAGCTCACTCTCATTCCTCCCTGCAAGGGGGTGGGCAATAAATGATTACAGCCTGTGAGCCACTGATGTTGCTAATGCTGCCTCCTGTGCTTGTGCTGTGAGCATGGAGTAAAAAGAGGTTGGAGGCAGGTAGGGAGGAGAGGAGCCTCATCCACAGAAGCTGTGAGAGCTGCCATATACTTTTTTTCTGCTGAAGCTCTGGAGGAGGATCTGGGATTTGAGGTAGTGCAGTTATTCTTTTCCCCATGCTTCCTATGAGTGGAGAAGGCTGCAAGTTGTCCATTTTCCACCTTCTTGTGCTTGATGGATGCTATTTGTAGCATTGTTTAAATCTGCAATGCAACACAGATATTTTTCACTGACTTCCAAAGAACTCTGTAAATGATAGATATCCATATCCATAGATAAGGCGCCTGGAGTGTGGGTGCTCATGAGCGAGCCCACACAGAGGGCAGTGTTTCACAGATACCACTGCAGACCTATTCTTCTGATACCGGTTCCCCCAGTTGCATCCACCAAAGGTGAGGGCATCTTGCATCCTGCTGTAAGAATGGCTGTGGCTGTCCCTAGGGCAATATGCAAGTCTAACTGGGACAGTGCAGATGGTCCATTAAATGCTTCTGTTTGCTACAGTACCAACAGGTAAAAGAAGCCATGGCTTAGAGCAGCATCCTTGCTAGAAGGTTTGTTTTATAATTTAGAATCCTCTAGTCACATGAGTACTCTCATGGCTACAGAGCACAGAAGAAAATGTTGGAATGCTTCTTATTTACATTTTATTTCATTTTGATGTGAAGATCTTGGCCCTTTTCCCATTTATGTGGAAAAGGGGATTAAAACTACAAGTATTTAAACCTTTCATAATACAACCAGATCGTCCCTTTTGCACTCAGAAATGTTTGTCACAGTCAGTCGTTATTATTTTGTAAGCAAAGTGAGAAGAAATCATAAGGTTAGTTGTTTCTGCCAGTTGCCTTTATCACTAGTTTCTTTGACCATCTGCACAAGTTTGCAAAAAGCAAGCGTGAAGTGTGGATTTTGGAAGTCCTCTGGGTTCATCCAATTTTGCTGGGTTTCCTATGGCAAAATCCTATGCAAGGCTCAAAGATCAAGCCCTCAGTCTGAAGCAACTTTCCCACCACAGATGCAAACAACCTACAGTGTAAGGATCCTTTTGTAAGGAAAATGAGTCATCTGTTGTGTGCGGTGTTCCTCTCCGGTTAATGAAGAAGGACAATGTTTGGTGTGCAGTGCTGTTGCCAGGCAAACAGCAGCAACAAAAATCCATTAGGAGTTATTTCAGGAAATGCTGGGTGGCGTATGCTTCTTGGTTATTACTTGGAAGTGAAGATTGCAGTTTCCTGCCTTCCAGAAGTATTTTAAAACGTAGCTCTTGTTTTGAATGTGTTTTGTGATCTTCAGGTTACATCCAAGAGACACATATTGTGCTTTTTCCATCTGTGTCATTGATTTATTACTTAATTGTAGTGACTAATTAGAATCTTTAGAGAGACAGTCAAGTCATCCAATATTTTTTATCAGAAAAGGCTGCTATATATTCTTGTAACTTTGTGAACCTGCTGATTTGTTTTATAGGGTATGTTTATCCTGCCTGTGCTGTTGATGTTTACAGCATGAGCGTTTCAAATCATATGAAGTTCTGGCGTTTCCTGCATGGTGCTGGGATTCAACACTAGAAAACTCTAGATGACTGACTCAGGAAGGGCTTGAATAAGCTCTCTCTTATGAAAACAGGCTGAGAGAGCTGGGCTTGTTCAGCCTGGAGAAGAGAAGGCTCCAGGGGCACCTTATAACAGTCTTCCAATACATAAAGGAGCTACAAGAAATCTGGAGAGGGGCTTTTGACAAGGGCCTGTAGGGACAGGACAAGGGGAATGGCTTTAAACTGACAGAGGGGACATTGCGATTAGACATTAGGAAGAAGCTGTTCCCTGTGAGGGTGCTGAGGCGCTGGCACAGACTTTTCCCAGAGAAGCTGTGGCTCCCCCATCCCTGGCAGTGTTCAAGGCCAGGTTGGACACAGGGGCTTGGAGCAACCTGCTCTAGTGGAAGGTGTCCCTGCCCGTGGCAGGGGTTGGAACTGGGTGAGCTTTAAGTGCTTATTAAACCATTAATGTACTTAAGTGCACACTAGCAATGTGTGCACTGGCTTGCAATTTATGTAGTGCCAGATAAAAACTCTCAGAAGCAGAATTTTCCTCATTATGAGGCATTACTTGTTTGGTCTGAGACTTTTCTGATCTCCTTGTTGGACTCATAATCCCCCAAGAATAGGTGTTCTTAGGAGTAACCTTAGCTTCTCTGTGGGTCAGAAAGCCAACAGGAAAGCCTGCCTTCAGTACTGTTGTGCTTCAGATCCTTGTGTGGGATCGATCTTGTATAGGAATTTTGTTAATGACTGCAACACAGAAAAAAGGCAAGCGCCGATAATTGCTGCTGAGACAAAACATGACAGGGGAGGATCTGAATATCTCACAATGAGATCAATGGGACCTAGAGGATTGGGTTAACAACAAAGGCTGAAATTAGGTAGTGTGGAGTGAAAGATCATACAGATGAGGACTTCATAACAAAAACTTCTACTGCAATCTAAGAGCCTGTTAATGGTATGAGGGGGTGTCAAAGCACACAACTGATGTGAGACCAGGCAAGAATAAAGCCACTTAACATTTGCTTGTGGTACCTATAGGAAAATGAATCAACACTAAAGAGGTTCAATAAAGATGGGGAGGCGTATGAAGATACCTGCTCTCTAAGGCAAAAACAGACAACTGTGATGTGTTAGACTACAAAATGGTGGTGGAAGGGGGAAATTCAGTCCTCCTGTGTGCAAGTCACAGGAGGATTAAACACCAGGAAAAAAGAAATACTTCAGCTAAAAGTCATTGCTGGCGCAAGAACAAATTGATATAAACTGACACAAATTAAATGTTAGGTCATGACTGATCCTGCAATCAGATTCTGGCAAAGTCTCATAATAAAAGATAGGTAAGCATAAAACCAAGCTACTTTGAAGATGGAGCTTGATAAGTTTATAAAACATCTAATGGCTTTAGAGTCTTTGAGAGCAAAAGCTTCTAGACTTCGCAGAAAGGCTCTCACTTTGATTTGCCTGTATAAGCCAGACAGACGCGGTTGGCTCAGTACTGTCTTTTATCCTCCTGAGCTTTAAAGGAAATGATTACCAGAAGATTATATGTTAGGGCAAGCAGGAATACTGTTCAAAATATGTGGCATTGAAAGGGAAAAGAAATAAAAGGAGTTTATTCAGAGCACAAGTGTGATGAGGAACAGCTGAGGGAACTGGGGGGGTTTAGTCTGGAGAAGAGAAGGCTCAGGGGGGACCTTATCGCTCTCTACAACTGCCTGACAGGAGGATGGAGCCAGGAGGGGGCTGGTCTCTGCTCCCAAGGAACAAGGGATGGGACAAGAGGAACCGGCCTCAAGCTGCCCCAGGGCAGGTTTAGATGGAGATGAGGAACAATTCCTTCCCCAAAGGGTGCTCAGGCATTGGAATAGGCTGCCCAGGGCAGTGCTGGAGTCACCGGCCCTGCAAGTGTTCACACGCACCTTGCAGACGAGGCCCTCAGTGCCATGGGTTAGTGGTGGCCTTGGCAGTGCTGGGGAATGGTTGGACTTGATTTTAAAGGCCTTTTCCAACCTTTTCTATGATCCTGTGATTTTATGATTCAGTGTAAATTTATCTATGTATAGATATGTTCACCTTGTCTAATGTCCTTTTCTGAATGTTGACAAATGTACTAGCAGTGTGTAATATATAGTTAAGCTCATCTGCACTTTGTCTGATGTAAAAAAAAAAGGGGGGGCAAAAAAAAGTCATCTTGAAATAATGTATTTAATGGTGGGTAAAAAATACCTGGCTTTTTTCACTCTCATGGCAAAATATAGATGAAGTGCTAATGTCTGTCAGTCTTGATGAGTCAATACTATGAAGCAGTATGTTTTTCTTTGCGTTGTACTAGAAGTTTGACAAAGGATCTTTGAAAGCTAAATTGGCTGAGGGGGCGACTGGTGAAATCAATACCTTCTGTGTGAAGAAGTGGCAAGCTGGAGGAAATGGTTGAACGGGGCAGACGCTAAAATGTGGAGCAGTGAACTTCCATGTGAGTGATCCATGTTAATCCAAGTACTCATCATGCCTTTGAAGATATAATTGCAGCAAGAGGCTTTTGAGAGTTCCAGGTTACAATACATAGTTCCATAGTTATGATACAACATAATACTATTGAAATGGAGAAAACGCCCCCCAATAGCTGGGCCTGGTGTTTTGTTGTCTATGTGGGCAGTATGTGAGTGTTTTGATCTAACATGATGATTACAGGACAGAGTCTCCTGTTTGTCATGACTGTCTTTCTGAAGGAACAGGAGTTACTCACAAGCTACCTGCATTTTGCTATACCCTTCACCAAGGTTAGAATTGGAAATAACTTCAAATGTGTGTGGTTTAATATGAAAAAAAGAGAATTAAAAAAATGGTGGGGTGGAAACTGAAGAAGGTCCCATCCACTGAAGAGAGGAAAGTTAATACCTGAGGTTTTCATACTGACAGTCTCATCTAATCAGAGACAGAAACCAGCTGAGGCTTCAGCATACAAGTGTAGAGTGTGGCTGGAGAATAAGCCTAATGAAGACACAGTGGTACAGGAAATCTTTGGAAGTACCAGAACTCACCTTTGGTGTGGATTGTGACTTGCTCCCTTAGAGATCCAGCTTCGTTTTCCAGCTTCATTAGTTCATAGAATCACAGAACAGTTAGGGTTGGAAAGGACCTTAAGATTATTTAGTTCCAACCCCCCTGCCATACCTGCTTTCTCCCAAAAGCTTATTACTTTTTGAGTAAACTTGAGTAAACACAAGGTGGAGAAGATTTCAGGCCATCTGGAGAAAAAGTCTTCTCATTTACATGTATCATGTACATAGGTCTGTTAGTTCTTTGTCTCTCCAAAGATTCCGTTAAGACGACTGTGTGTGTGTGTATATGTATACACACACATATATATGCAGATTTTCCACAGTAAAAACTGCATCAAGTAAAACCTTCCAAGATTTTCATACAGACCAAACACAGACATGCTCTCTGCCTCTGATTCTTTCTCCTTTTGATTGCAGGGCTAAACGAACCTGACATCTCACCTCTCTGGTCCCAGGCAATTCCCAGGCAGCAGTTAGCTCACTGGTACCAGGAATATTGCTAGGCATGCAGGTTCAGCATCCCCAGTGCTCTCTGTCCTGCTCATTGCTTCGCTGTTCTGCCTGCACCTTTGCTCTGTATGTGTACCAGATGGATGGGTGTTACTCTATATGTGACACCATCTGATGTTTGGAAAGCGCTGACAACCGACAACAAACCTGTGCAGCCTGGAATTGGAAAAGGCTTGTTTCTGAGGGGGTTAAGGACACCTGTTGTGTTGGATGCTGCCAGTCTGGGAGCTGAGCTGCCCAAGCACAGATGCTGGGTACAGTGCTCTTGTTGCAGCATCCGGCTGGAGAGTGGCACAAAGGGGAAACCTTATGTGTACCTGAAGCCCCTGGCGATCAGGGAGTGCTATCTGCCACCAGAGTGGAGGATATACTCTAATAGTGCAGTTAAAAGGCCCTTAGCAGGCTCTTTCCTCGTTGATCTAAGAGTTCACTTGATACCCCAGTTTGAACATCAGTTCATGCTATGAATTTGCCCAGGTTCTGCTGTGATACAGAGAGGTACATAAGACCGCAAAAGGGACTAGCCCTGTAGGTGATCTCTCTGGTTACCCTGTTCAAGCCATCATCACTGAATTAAAGACAAAGCCTGGCTGCTTGACCTTTGCCTATTGGCTGTAGCAGTGTTTTCTGGCATGGTTTGTGATTTCACTGGGTCCAACTGTTTAGATCCCTGCCCCATGTGGGGTGCTGCTGCCTCTCCGCTATGCCATCACCTCATGCAGAGCCAGATTTGACTCAAACTATGCATGGCTCAGGACCTGCATAACTGTGCAGTCACTCCGATGTCTCTGCACACAATGTCCCGTGAGAGCTTATTTGGCTGGGGTTTGTGCTGCAGGTACCTGGGATGGACTCAAGCCAAGGAAGGGCGTCTTGTAGGACCAGAGGGACCTCAAAGCGCCCTCTCCCGCTAGTTCCCCAGGCTGATAAAGAGGCACCAGTGTTTTAAGGGCACCATCTACTGGCTAATGGGAGCAAAATGAAGCAGTGGTTTGTTAGATGTGTCTCTCCGTTCACTAAAGCGAGTGCTAGAGCCACCTTAATCACCAGGTAAAGATTGGAGACCAAGTGGGGAAAGCTGGAGTCACGCTAGATATGGGTCTTAAATAAAGCCAAACTTAAACCTACAACCTTAAGACTTGTCAGAAGAATTGAATTTCATCAAAAGTCTTTTCTGGCTTCAAAAGTCAGTTTGTTTAGTTAAATTAATTTGCTAGGAACCTGTGAGTCTTGGTTCTGGTCATATTTTGCATCCTTTGGAATTTCTTAGCTTGGTTGGTCTTGTCTCTAGAAAACAGCATTTTTAAAGAAAGCAAAGAATTGGTAAGGTTTCTGTGTGCACTTAGAATCACAGACTGGTTTGGGCTGGAAGGGACCTTAAAGCTCATCCAGTTCCAACCCCCTGACACTGGCGGGGACACCTTCCACTAGACCCAAGCCCTGTCCAACCTGGCCTCCTCCCTATGTGCCAATCAATGCTGTTCCTCATCATTATTCTAGCTACAAAAAAGAAATGGTAATTACGGATGGTAATTCCTCTTTCTGATAACACACTTTTTTCACCTGTAGTTTAATATTGTGAGAACCCCAAAGAGTTATTTATGCTCTTGACTGACTGCATGCTGCTGGGTCACAGAACTGTTGAGTTATGCCAGTATGAATCTGAGGCAGAAAAAGCAGGTTTTATAATGGGGTTGGTTTTATCCTCGGTGATATCTATATGCAGTTCCAAATGTCAGAATATTCCTTTGCGCAGATCCTTTAATTTCATTTAATTTGCTACTAAATGATTCTCTGGGCTTCCAAAATTGCTAGTGCATTTCTTTATTTAAGTGGAATAATCTTGCTTTTTTCTTGCTGTACTCACTAATTCAGATGGGAAAAATTACATTTTTTTTAGGACTTGGAAAAAAGTCCAACAAAAAATAGGATTTGTAAGGATATGACTGCAATCATATATTGCTATGTACCATTAAAGGCTAGTGCTTGAATGTTGGGCAATTATATGATTCAATTACTATGTGGGACAGGGCAATGTTTGCAGGTGCCCTCCTGACTCTGAAAGCCAAACTGAACCAACAGACAGACAAGCATGCAAAGTGATACATTTTGGTGGCATTAAACTATTATCTATGTGTGTGTATACCTGTACGTATATATCCAACTGCTGTTACTCTTTATATGCATGGGAATTGGTATTATCATTAATCTTAATGTAACATTTAAATGTAATGCTTTTTATTTCTCTGTATTTTCTCCTTTCAGTTGCAAATGAGACAGGTGACAAAAACGCACGACCTCTCTCCCGATTTGCCCGTAAGTAGCTTTTCTTATTTAAACTGCTTGATTTCTATATTTACTGTAGAAATAAACACATTTAATAAGTCTTCTAATTTCATATTCTGGCTGCCTTGTTATTGCAGTTCATTGTACTTATTTGGAAAAGTCAATTACAGAAATTGTCTTGTTGAACAGAGTTGATGCAAATTCAAAGAATGGAAGGCTTTCTGGCCTTACTGTTGTTGCAAAAATAAGAAGTTATAACAATGTAAGTGTCACAGAGTCAACTGAAGTTGACTGTAGTGGCCATAAAGAGGTTTGGGTCAAGCCTTTGAAGTAGCATACAAAAAATGGAATTAAACCTTACTGATAGCTCCTCCATCACTTTTTGCTTCACACAGCAAGGTTAGGAACTAAAGGTATTGCTTGGGATTTGAAATGAGTGACCCAAGGTTGAAGAAAACAAAGGGATGCAGCTGGTAATGTAGCACCAACTGGCCATGACTTTGACCATATGAATTACTAAAGATGCATGTAACTATGTAGGACTAAGGGCGAAGATAGGAAATCCTGTTCTTAATGCATGCACGGTTTCATGATGATTTGTGACCACTTAGCAGGGAAAAATCCCCTTCTCCGTAGTGGCATTTGCCATCATCATGGGTGGCGCAGATCAAAACATCACATCTATGGTGCAGTGTTTCACACGGTCACAGGATGGCACTCTGAGCATGCCATACCTCACATAGGTAGCTAAGGTGCGTAATGTAGCAGGAACTTCTGTGGCTATGAAATCTCTTGCATGCCGTGAATTACAGTGTGATGGAGCAGAGTGGAGACGTCTGAGAGAAAATTGTACTGTCATTCCTTATTTAGGGTTTATTTTCCTTCATGTTGTAGACGGTAAAGTGTGAAAAGGGGCTGGTCCTGACTGGTTCAAGCCTGAAAATTCATATGGCAAAGGAAATCACAGAGGATAAAAATGTAAATATAAATGCAAACAGTTTCGAGTTCATTATCACCAGCTTTTTGTCCGTTATGGTGCCTGAATACTAGGTACAGAGTTAGAAGATTCAGCCAAAGTACTGTTTATTCCTGGATATTTGGGTTACAAGGCCTTCATGCTGCAATACTGCCTGACAAGTAGGTCAAGCATAATGTCATGACATTTGAAACTGAGCTGGCTTTCCAGTTCTGATTCTGACATCCGTAAGAACTTGATTTTTGGTGAATGTGTATAGGGTGCAGCTCTGAGACCCTGGAAAAACCAGGGTCTGTTCCTGCTTGATAATCTTGACTCTCAACCAGGCAGCCAAGCCTTATTTGCAGAGTTAGGGGTGCCTGGCATTACGTGGAAGAGAGCAGACTGGTGGATGGCTATCAGCTGAATGAAAGCACAGGAAACCCCCTTGTAAGGCCTTATCGTATGACCCAGTCCTGCATGGGATTAAGTGTGGAGGTGAGATCAAGGCTGTTTGAGAGTAACAGAAATGCAATGCAGAGAGGAACACTTAGATAAGCCTGGTTGGGAAACAGTCACAGAGGCATAACGTATGGATGAAGGGAGATAATTCAAAGTGTAAACCAGACCTTCACTGTTAGGAGTTAAATTTAGTGATCTAGGAGTCAGGTTAAGGATTTAATGATCCAGCTGATTTCTCATAGGGTATCATTAATGATGACTGTACAGTCATGAGCAGTATAAGGTGACAACTCTGTGGGAATGGGAAGGAAAATTAGAATGGGAACTGTGTTATGGAAAGGAGAGAAATGTCTGAGGCATGTGCTGTGCTAACATGATGCCCAAATGTATGCTGAGAGTACTATAACCTACTCTACCACACCATGTTTCATTGATCAAACAGCGGAGTGCAGATCGAGCATTCAGAAACATCCTGACTGAGTGGCAGGAAAAGCTGCAGCATTTGAGGACAAGGATTCAAGCAGTAACTGAAGTCACAGAGGATTACTGTTGTTATCCTTGCATCTGAGTCACAAACCAGAGACTGGGTATCTCCCTGGATTGTGCCTTTTGCATTTACTTGAATGATTAATTCAGAGGTAATTATCAACTTTGTCTTCACAACAGAGAGCAGGATTTTCATTGCTCTGTAACAGCTGCCCTTTCCTATTAAACTCAATAGTAAAACCTTCAGAGATTTCAGTGGAATCCCAGCTGGGGTGTCATTGAACACTTAACAAACCATATCCATTTTGGCTGACCTTATTTATCTGTGCATGCAACCAGACACAGGATAACCTACTGAAACCCACATGAGCCTTGGCCATCCTGACTGTTGTCTGCAGCTTTCTGGAGCATATAGTTGTTTCCCCTTTAGTTCATGCACAAGGAGAGAAAGGCTGTGGTGTTGTTAAGTGAGGCAATGGGAATGGTAGTTGTATAGTTATCGGTGGCTTGCAGCATAACAATATGTGCAGGCTGTATGATGAAGGTATTTGAACACCTACTCACAGATTCTTTAAGCAGAGTTCTGCTTCCTAAATTATAACACCTATACCTATTTTGCTTTTGCCTCTAACTCAGCTTTAATCATCTTTGACAGTAAAATCAGGGAGAAGCATTTTTGCAGATGTTTACACCTATTCATAAGGATTTGAAATTAAAATTAAATGTTATTGATTCCAATGTTAGGGTGACCCAATCTCCTGTACTCCTAAATGGCAAATTCTAGTCCATTTAGGAGACTTTGAATTTAGGAGGTTACTCCTGCCTTTAGCATCAGTTAATGTGCCTGGTATCTCACTATGTCATCTTGCCACGAGTACCACAGTGCCATCAGTCTTTGTGGAGATGTAAATTCATCAGTCTTTTAGCATTTCAGGCAGCTAGAAGCTCCTGGCTGGTGTCAGCTCAGGCAGGCCTGGTAAGTAAAACAATTATTTGCCTAATTCCCCTCAGCTGAGCATAGCTGAGGGCAGGCTGAACACTGATTAGGTAGGCATGGCACTTCATTGCTCTTGTGAAATTGGTTAATTCATGTCAGTTGGCTGATTTGCTGCTGTTGATCTTCGTAAGAGCCAAGTAGGTCTGTGCCTACAGCCTAGGTGGATGGATACCCAGTCTGGAGGAAAAGGTATGGGTGTAGGTGCAGAGAACATAGGATAACAGCTGTATGTGCTGAAAAAGTGTTTGATTTTCTTGCATTGTTTTTGTTTAAAGAAAAAAGAAAGGAAAAAAAGGTTCCATATGAGTGATTATATGTTTTTCAGTGGCAATTAGTTAACCTGCCACTGTTGGTTTTCAGTGGAAGTGCAAACAGTGAGCTACTTGTATCTAGTAAGTGTAGAGAAAGCCTAGGGTGTCTTTTTCCTGGACCATGGAGTCATCCTGTGCATGACAAGCTGGAGGGCTTGTGGAATAAAAGAAAGCATAGAGCTGAGGAAATAGGGAGGAGGTGGTGGTTTAGGAAGCTCAGCAGATTCCTTGCAGTGATTGCAGGGGAAAATCTCACCATTTGAAATGGCTTCAGAGAGCCTCTTTTCAACACAATATGATTTTAATAGCACTCAGCAGCTTGTTCCTATGAGTGTTGATATCCTGCTCTCCTGCTTTAGTGTACAGCGTACATGGCTGGTTGACAACTGATTTTTCTTTCTTGATGGGTAAACTTCTGTTTCCAGAAGTTTGAAGAGCGCTGAGCACTCTTCAAAAGAAATGGTCCCCTCAACATTTTGTAGGGAATCACAATCTTTTTGGCTCTATCACAAGTGGCTGATATGGTCAGATAACTTAAAACTCTTACGCTTTTTATACTTCCCCTTAGAGAATTGGAAAACAAATGCTTACCTTCTCAAGTAAAATTAAGAAACTTTGGGAAATTTGGGTGGTGGTCTAAAGGACAAAGCTCACCATGATCTGGCAGTGTGTGCTTGCAGCCCAACTGTGTGCTGTGCTACTCTGCTCTCATGAGACCCCCCCTGCAATCCTGTGTCCAGCTCTGGGGCAACAGCACAAGAGGGATGTAGAGCTGCTGGAGTGAGGCCACAGGAGGCCATGAAGATGCTCTGAGGGCTGGAGCAGCTCTGCTCTGGAGCCAGGCTGAGAGAGCTGGGCTGGGGCAGCCTGGGGAAGAGAAGGCTCCTTAAGGGGAGACCTTAGGGCAGCTCCAGTGCCTAAAGGGGCTGCAGGAAACCTGGAGGGGGGACGTTTTACCACGACATGCAGTTGCCCAGAGAAGCTGTGGCTGCCCCATCCCTGGCAGTGTTCAAGGCCAGGTTGGACACAGGGGCTTGGAGCAACCCGCTCTAGTGGAAGGTGTCCCTGCCCGTGGCCGGGGGTTGGAACTGGGTGATGTTTGAGGTCCCTTCCAGCCCAAACCAGTCTGAGATTCTGTTGCCGTAACATCTCAAGTCCTTGAATGATAAAGATGTATTGCTGTTGCATGGATTTCTGCAGCTGTTGCATAGATGTTACTTGGCTTTGGAATAGCGGGTATGACAAGAAATTTTTCTAGCTGTTGCCTAGCTGTCACAGAACTCAGGACAGGATGTCAAGGCTACCTGTAGATCTGGGTAAACACTGTTGTTGCATGTTAAATAGCTGCTGTCAATTAAAAGCAGAGAAGCCTATGATAATGGAGCTTTCCTGATTAGCTGTGAAATAGTCTGAAAATTATTTTGGAATGGAGGAGATAGGTGAGCATCTTCCGGATCTTCTGACTTTGCACTATTTAGGCAATGTGAAAACAAGGCATTTAGGACAACCAGCAAAATAAGGCTGCCATCACCTGTCTGTAACATCAGCATCAACAGGATCAGAAGTATCAGCTCCTCACAGAGTAGTTCCTCATGACATATTCTCAGGAGACATTGCATAACAGCTCTTCTATTTGACTTCCTCTTATGTACTTAGTGTGTGCTGCACCAAAAGTCAACCTTATTAATCCATGCGTTTGGTCTACTACTTGCTTGTTAGTTGTCTCTGTTGGATAATTAAGTTTGAATGCTGGGAAAATAATTGAAAATCTTATCTGTGCAGTGTCTTATAAAAATCAATTGCAGGCTACAGAAATATCCCATTCATCAGATTTATACCCTCCTCCCCCTTTTTGTATATTGATAAAAAGCTCATGAAGAATGCCTACTAACAGAGCTAGTATGTCTCATTACTTTGGAATCCAGTAAGATTAATGCTTGCTGCACCTCTGTTGTGGGAAGTCTGTTAATTGAAATGATCAGTATTTCAGTACTGAGCTGCTCATCTCAGGATCTATGAACTCACCCATGTGTATTCTATAATATAATGCTCTAAAGTGAGAATGTGCCACAGGTGTTCAGTGCAGTATGGTCACTGGGATTTTCAGAACTGCCTCATTTACTCAGAACCTATTGGAAATTGTTGAAAATCTGAAACAGATACATCAGTTCTATGAAATAAGACACATATTCCCTTCCCCAAAAGCGGGGAGGAGATGTGACTGAAGGATGCTAATTGTACTCTGTCAGTGGAACTAGACTTACAGGTGAGGATGGGTTCTCTGGATGATGTGCAAGAGGCAGCTGGTGACACTTAGAAATAAATGTAAAAAAGGTCATCCAGAGAAATATTTTGGCATTTGGATGTCTACTGAGAGCAGTTGAGGCTTCAACAGAAGTATGTTTTCAGTCCTTCAGCGATATCTTTGTAATTTAACCACTATTAACTCTAGTCTAAGAAAATCAATGATTAATAAATATTGTGTTGATTTAGTACTTTGGTTTTTGATCAGCTCTTTGGCTTACAATGCAACCACATCAATACATGCTAAGCTATAATATAAGTGTAATGTGGAGAGGATGTTTTTTTATTGAGATGTGAAAACTCCATATTCTGTAATCAAATCTGTTTATGCGAAGCAATACAGTCTTGGATTTGGAATGACCTGAACATTGGTGCTGGCTTCCACTTTCAGTTTTATTTCAGGCTTTCGGGCTTAATCCCAAACTGTAGTGATGCAAAGGCAAAAAGATAAGACCATCTCTGTTTTCCTGACTGCTGAGAGACTGATGATAGGCCTATGAATTTATTTTCCTTCTCACCCTGTTTTTGCAGGTTCTAAATCACAAAACTGCTTGTGGAACACCATTATCGATGGGCTGACCGGCAACCTCAAGGAAAGGCCAAAGCCGACCATCATCAATGACCCAAGACCTCCTGAAGAAATCTTAGCGGATGAACTACCACCAGTGGACAGTCCCGAGGCATTGGTGAAAACATCTTTCAGGTCTGACTGATACAAGTTTACTTTGTTTATCCTCAAGAGGTTATTGTTGTAAGATTAACTCTTCAGTGTGCGTTTGGTAGGGGAAATAGATACTAAAGGATTCTGCCATGCTGCGTATCTTTGTGCTGAACAAGAGTGAAAGAAAGAGGTTTGTAAGTGATACTGGCTGGACTCATCTTTGATTAGCCTTCTTAGAAGATTATGGGCTAGACACATATGAAGTCTGTGTAGCTAGCCAAAGTTGTCAACAAACAGCTCGTTATATCAAGATGTCTTTGAAGGTTGGTATTGTTTCATTTGAAAGTGGTTTAGTGATGAACAGTTGCACTTTAGATCTGATGATGTGCTTTATTGATGCAAGGGAAAGCTAAAACTTCTGTTGATGTAATGTCTCAAGAACAGTCTAGCATTAATTTATTCTGTCAAGGAGAAGGGTTCTGGCCAGGGGCTTGCAAGCAAGTGATTGCTGGTGTTGTAAAGTGTGTGATATATCTATTGCTGGGTTTTTTCTTGTTTATTTAATCGTGTGGATGTACAGTTGTCAAATGTTTCTTGGAGGCATGTTTTCTGAAAACAATTTTCTCAGAATGAGGTAGAAAAGAGAAGCTGTGTGCATGCAGTGAATCCTTGACCTTAATGTGGAAACTGGTGTGCTAGCAAAAGCATAGTGAGTGGCAGAATTGATTTCTTTTCCAACTGGTTTTGGGCTTTGTTGTTCTGGTTGAAAAATCATGCTCTGTTTTCTTTTATACTAAATGCACATGTGTGCAAGTGTAAAATGGGGTTTGCTTTGGATAAATTTCTCTGACTACAGTGATTTTTGCTTTTACCTCAGTCTGTCATTCTTATTTCAGTCTTCATATAATCATTATTTTGAAGGTACTTATTTAAGTCATTTTATTGGATAGTAATTTAAGATACTTTGTTTATACTGCTTGACATTTAAAAACATATTAACCAGAAAGTGTGTTTATGTCAGTCTGTGTAAATAAATCTTGTAATTCCATAGTGTATTTTCATTCTTTAATGTTTCCATTGAAATGATTCAGCACAAGTGTTTCAGAACCTGGATCCTCCTTTTATGATGACCTGTGGTATTTGATGGCTTTTGAACACTTTGTGTCTCTGATATTTAAAATCTGTAATTTCAAGAGATCTAACTTTTCTTCAGCTTTCATTTCTCATAACAAATTCTGGGGAGCAGCAATCCTTACATTGCTATCATCAAGGTAATTTCAACCATTTTATATGACAAAATAATGTCACAGTGTTCCAAATGGCATGATTTGATTATGTGAGTAGGGGTGACTCTTGGAAGAAGTGAGCTTGTATATGGTATAAGAACTGATCAGTTGGAAAATGTAATGTAGCAAAACAGTTTTGTTAATATGGTTTAAAAGGCTTAAACATAACAGAACCTTTGTATTTCATCAGCATAGGCATTACTGTATGATATGGCATTTTGGGGGGGCTTTTATAAATGGAAATCCAAACAAATTGTCATTACAGAGTAAATTGTAACTGTCTAGTTTTATAAAGAAAGGAAGTCCCGTATGTGTTTGAGCTATGCAGAGGAGTGGAAGGTAAGAGAGTACATTGCAATTATTGTCTGAAGACATTGGAAAATGAAAACACTGCAGTGTTTTTATTCAGTTTGGGATCTTGTTGTTATCATGGTGCTGACTGGGGTTTAGGAGGCAGTAGCATCTTTTGTACCATGGGTTGCATGTTTGGTTCATCAGGGTCTTTTGTGGGTCGTGACCTTCAACTGCTTCTTTGACAGAGTGAGACTGGCGTGTCTGAGTGCCAGAGGTTGCCTGGTTGTGCTTTCCTTGTTTACCAGACACCAGTGGAAGATCTTGCTACTCTGCTGCCTTTTGGGGTATGAAACGGGCTTTACAAGTTGACCAGTCAAGCATGCCTTCATTGGGAATCTGGCGGCTGAATCTCAGAGGATGTGGGGGCCAGTGCTGGCCTTGTATGAACTGATTTTACACGGAGAAGAACCAGGCCTTGTTTTTGAACATGACTGCTATGAAAACTGTAAAACGCAGCGACTCCCTTACTACTTGTGATTCACCGCTGTTAGAGCAGTGTGTGGCAATACGATCCCTTTCATGCATAGTTAAAAAGAAAATGTCTCTCCAGTGTCAAATGAGTCACACTTCCTTCTGATTGCAGATCTTTTTATGTGAATACACATAAGCAGCATGAAATCCCGGTCGCCACCTCTTATATTAGCTCTTATTTTCTCCTGTGCAGTACTTACTGTTCTGTAGCTTGGAAAATTAGGAAGAGATCAATGTCTGATTTTGTTCAGCATCGAGATATGAGCTTGAAACACATGTAAACATAAAAGGAGGAATGTGGTTATTTCAGTCATTTCAGACATGCTTTTCTTGCAATAATAATCCATCTTTAAGTTGTGAAGCAACAGCCAAATGATGCCAACCCCTTCTCTACACCCCAACTAAGTGTAGTGCATGATCTCTCCGTAATTAAGAAGTGTCCTGATACACCTATTATATTTTTCTTATACAATTATTCTTCTTATACAGTTTTTGTATTGTATATATCCAGTATATATAATAGGAGTGCCAGTGCTGGGGTAGTGGTTGGACTTGATGATCTTGAAGGTGTTTTCCAACCTGGTTGAATCTATGATTTCTTCTAGACTCATTTGTTCTAGATGTACAGGAGAGATGGAGTTTTATTTTGAGTCTGGAGGCCTGGAACACTGCATTGGGGTGTATGACTGTGGTGGTGCTTATGCGATGTAGTGGCTGCACTGGGTCTTGTGGTAGGAGGGATTCCATGGTACAAGGTGACTGAGATGTTCAGGGAAGAATGCAGATGCTCATCTGAGACCTCCCATCCTGGTCCAGGGCCAGGGAGCCAGAAAGGCAGTTCCTTCAAGGTCAGAGTGTTTTTAAGCTCAAGATTTGCATGGCTTCTTAATTTCTGAAACCTTTTGAAATATTTCCAGCTTTTAGCTTGAGGCTGGTAACACCCATGCTTACCTTAATAGCTGCTTTTCCTCTGCCAGCTGCAAAGTTTCCTTATTTTTCCAAGGACAGTTTGCTTTGCTTTCCTTATCTGCTTCTGTTCTGCTTTGGGAGTCTTAAATCATGCTGGCAGCTAATCTTCCTAGTTTAGTCGTGTGTGATGTAAACCCTTGCTCATGCCAACGACCGGCCACTTGGTCTACAAGATAGAGGGGATACTGCAGTGCTCCAAATGCAAAAACCTCAGTCACAGCAGCATGTGCTGGGAGTCAGCCCATGCATCTCCATCATGTGTGGGTCAAGGTGGCATCAATGGGAATAAGGGGTACAAGCCACCTTTTCTCCTACTTTGTCTGAGTCATTGCAAGAGCCCCAAGAGCCCATCTCTAGTCACATGGCAGAGAGAGACCTGCAGGACTCCTCCTTTACCACCTCTCAAGTTTTGGCACTCTCTGGGCAGCACCAAAGCTCAGCCGCAGCTACCTAAGCTAGTATGTGAGGTCTGAAAGTCAGAGAGGGAGGTGAGCAGTCTCTGAAAACCACCCTTTTCAACATCTTTCTCAATCCAGACTTATTATAAGACACTTTACTTGCATTAAACTTAAATTCATCTGTGTTTTATTCAAGCCTGTTGCTTATTCCTGTTATTTATTGATACTCAATGCGATAAATAAGTAGTGAAATGTGTTCTGTTCATTAAGGAAATGGGCTCCCACATAATTTGTCTCTCTTCTCTCTTTTAATTGTGCCTCCCTTCTGGGTGCATGCTATGCTTTGTGAGAGCTATGAGCTCATTTCTTGGTAGATGGAGATTTATGAGTCAGAGGGGGGATGACCAGAGGAGGAAGATTTATACCAGTTACTGTTCAAAGGCTGGATTCTCTCTCTCTGCATATATCCACATGGGTCCAAGGGGAAGGTGTTTTTTCAGGCAGTTGAAAGAGAAATGGACTTCTCTCCCACTTTTCTTTTTTTTGGATATCACAGTGTTCTTGTTCTTCACAGGATAGATGTATTATTAATGGCAGGCAAACCCAGCAACTCTGTCCCTGTAAAATACCAGTTGAAAGACCCAAGCTGAGAAATTCACGTGGACTGTGGGTGTCCTAACAGAGCTGTGCCTCTGAAAGGCAGGGAAAAAACCCACTTCCCAAACGGGAATGAACTTGCACTGAAGATCCATGCGTAAGCAAGGTCCAGGTAGTAAAGAAGTCCTGCTTTGAGGACTGACCAGTGCCTGTCCTTGACCACGCTTCTCTGCCTGACGTATGTCATCTGAACCTTGTGCCATAATGACCTTTGAGCATTTGTTCTGCAGCTGTGCAAGGCTTCCAGTCCTGGCTTTGTAAGCATACACGTCACCCCAGTTCTTGGCACAGACTGCGTCAGCCCCCACCACACGCAGTGGGTGGACATGGCTTTTAATCCAAAAGTGGCATACCTGTACAACCATGTGAGTCTCAGATGTCTGTGCAGTTCTCTTGTGGGTGGACAAGACTGTTCCAGGGGCTGTGATCAATTGCTTTGCTTGCTGAAGATGCCAGCCCAGTCTTCCCTGCAGGTTTACAGAAGAAACTGGATGTGGGCAGAGGGTTGTATATAGGAAAATAGATTAATTTAAAGATAGTCTGCCTGGTAAAGAAGCGTTTAACAATGCACTGTTTAGATATCTATCTCCACATGAGAGATTAATTGCCTCTGTATGCTAATACCAAACTGGAATGCCTTGCAATTCCCATTGACATAATTTTCCTAAGGAAAACTGGCTATCCTTTTCCTAAGGAAATTGCTGTTTGTCTCTCAGTCAGCCTTCCTATTAACTTCTTAAACATAGCTGAACTTGATCAGTAGCTTAACAGAATGGTAGAAGTCTCAAAGGTACTTAGTTCCCACATAATGAAAACTGATGGTAGGATAAGAAGGGATCTCACGGAAAGAATGGACAGGAGAGAGAAAAGCTGTTAAACCCATCATGTTTTTTCTAAGCACATGCAGAGATTTCCTGGTGTGAAATGACTCTCATGGAGTGTCAGCAAATGGGGAGGAACAGCTGCGTTTTCAGGCAAAATAGCACTGGAAAGGGGCTAGTGGCTGCCTGGCTTGTTCCTCCAGCCTGTGGTCTATACTTGAAGGGCACTTGGGAGGAGGGCAAGCAGGCTCTGGAACAGATCTATTGTGCTGACAGTTTGTGCATGTCCTGTGGGCTGCAAGTTGCTCATCCTGTTGCTAAATTAAGACTTGTCATGGTATATATTTCATTCCCAATGAGAAAATGGGGTAGTGGCTTTCTTACTCTTGGGAGTCCGAGAGACTGTGATGAGTGGAGATAGAAGTCTTTGAGTAGTCAATTGCTGGAGCTTTATCTGGAGTTCTTTAATTTGCATAAGCAAGACACATTAAAAAGGCACTCAAAGGAAACTCCTGTATAGTTCTGTCTACTTTTAAATGGCTGGTGGAGGGCAAAATGGTATGTTACACTGTTTTCCTAAAGGATGTGGTAAAGTATGCTCTAGATCCGATCCAATCAGGGACAGTTTTGATTTGGTTTTGAGACCACAAAACCTGCAAGTAAGAGTTCAGGAATATTTTGAAGTGAATGACAGCAACATCAATTATGAAATTACCCCAAATAATCTTAAGGCTGATGGATAAGAGCTTAAGCTTCATTAATGTCCTGCATTTCTTCTTAATGTGAAGAGCTTTGAAGGAGGAAGAGAAAGGGTTGCTTAGCTCCAATTAATTGAGTACAAGAGTCAGATCTGGAGAGAGAACTGTATTCTGTCTTGGGAAAGTACTGGCCATTTATGCATTGAAATACACATTTCAGAATGATTTGTTTATTTAATGAAACCCAGGAAAGAATCTAGGCTAAACATTTACCTGGGATACATTGGAAATCCCCATACCCGTTACACTTGTCACCCACCCAATGGATCAAATTGTCGATGCCCATGGGTATGGTGTTACCATCAGGCTCTAGGTTCTTGGTGTCCCCAGTTGGCACCCCCTGCTTTCTGTATCTATCTGTTGACTTTGTGGTCTCCAATGGAGGTTTTGGCCAGTTTTCCTTCTCATGCAAAATGATTTTTGGTAACAGCTGTATTTTGCTGGAAATTCTTTTGCCAAAAACTCCCAGCCCAGCCTACCAGTGTGCTGAGAGACATACAGCAACATCTAGGTTAGTAAAGCTGCTGCCAACTGTCAACACCCCTTACCCACAGAACTTGCTAATGGCTGATCTTTCTCTGGTTTTTGCATGTTAAGCTGCCTGCTGGCAATTTCTAAAAGCTCTTTTATGTAACAGAAAGGTCTCATTTGGAAGTTCACGCACTATCCATCTGAGTACTCAGCACTCCCTGATGTCAGAGTCACGGTGTCTGTGGTTTGCAGATTGGGACATTTATTTTTAGTTCCAATAATTTTTGGATCTGAATCTACTGAAGTCTTCACAGCAAGATTGCTGAAACTATCATGTGTTCCTTGGTTTCCATCTGAACTTTAGAAATCGATCTAAACTTTATAAATTGATTCAGGTTACTTTGAAACCCAGCCTATAGTCTAAATTTGCTGCCAATGCATTTCTTACTGGCAAAAAGCAATTTCCTGTTGTCTTTTAGTGGAAAGATCTTCATGTTGAGGTGTGGAAATTGATCCAGAAAGATGGGCTTTCGGTCCCTGCTTGTGCCCTGTGGTTCCTCCTATTATATATGTACCTTTGATGTGTCTTCTCTTCCATGTGAGCTCTTAAGTTCCTTGTCAGAGCAAATTTTCTCTCAGCTCAGCTGAAAAAAGGCCAGACCTGAAGTTCTTCTTTTTATTTTTATTTAAATAACAGCTACTGAAGAGTGTTTATTGTAAAAAGGAAAACTATCAGAAGCTTATTTTCCTTTCTCCTAAATGATGTGTGCAAGCCCCATTTAAATCAGTGTGAGCATCTGAACTTTCAGTTTCTAAGATGAAGACAACATTTCTATTCCCAGTATAGAACTTCAAAATTGATTTTTGTCAGATAATTGTTGCCATTAGTATCTGCTCCTGAATCAAAGAGATGTTTGTTATCCTACTGCTTCTTGTAGCAGTTATAATTAAGTCTGCCCTAATTCCAAACAGTGTTGTTCATTCTGAAGATGAGATGTTGAGAAAATTGGATTCCTCTCATGGCACAGTACTTCCTTTAGAGGGCTGCTTCACTTCCTAAATTGTTTTAAAGTTGCTCATAACATAATTATCAGCAATGTCAGCAGTACTTGAGTAAAAGAATTAGAGTTTAGTAGTGTAAATACAGTGGGCTGAGTTTGGTGTTAATTGGCATAAAACTCAGTTGACTTCTGAGGCATTGTATTGATTTACTGCAGTTGAGTGTCACAGAATCCCAGCCTGGTTTGGGTTGGAAGGGACCTTAAAGCTCATCCAGTTCTAACCCCCTGCCACAGGCAGGGACACCTTCCACTAGAGCAGGTTGCTCCAAGCCCCTGTGTCCAACCTGGCCTTGAACACTGCCAGGGATGGGGCAGCCACGGCTTCTCTGGGCACCCTGTGCCAGCGCCTCAGCACCCTCATACTAAGTATGTGGCTTGATATTTCAAAACAGTGGTTGTACAATGAAATGTGTATATTTGTTGATTAATGTTATTAATCTGGTAAACACAGCAGTGTTTTTCCTGAATCATAAGTGAATCATGAGTGATGCTGTTGAATTATATGTTTAAAGTGGCCTGGGCTAGGTCCAGCAAATCCCCAGCTGAGGAATGCCCACTGGCTTTCACAAGAACTCGGTGAAGCTTGCAGACTTGGAATCCCTACAGCCTGTAACTGCTCACCTTTATTCTCCACTGCTTTATGCTGATTCTAACGTAGCCAAGGCACTTTCTGAGCGTCTAAGGATGGCGTTGGCAAGGCATGACCTGAAATGGCTTGGATGGCTGTCTCGTCCCTGGCAGTGTTCAAGGCCAGGTTGGATGTAGCTTGGAGCAACCTGCTCTAGTGGAAGGTGTCCCTGCCCGTGCCAGGGGGTTGGAACTATTAGAGATTTAAGGTCCCTTCCAACGCAAACCAGTGTGGGATTCTATTATTTTTGTATCTGTGAAGGTGGTCAGACACTGGCACATGCTGTCCAGGGAAGATGTGGAGTCTCCATCCTTGGAGATACTCAAAACATGACTGGACACAATTCTGGGCAACCTGCTATAGCTGACACAGCTTTGAGCAAGGGTGTTGGACTAGATAATCTCCAGAGGTCCCCTCCAGCCTCAGCGTTCCTGTGATTCTGTGAGCTGATTTATCACCCTGTGAGTAAAGTCCTTGTGTCTGATATGCATTGCAGATCTGTTATCTGCATTGCAGATTGTTGTTGCATCATCTGCTGCATGGAACTCCCTCTGACGTCAGTATGAAGTAGAGGTTTGCCGTGCAGATTTACAACTGGGGTTTTTCCCTGGAGGTTCCCCATCTGTGTTGGAGACAAACCAGAATAACATGTGTTAACTTTTTTCCTATGTAAACTGAGTGTCTTGTGAATTGAATCTTCCATAGAGAAGTTTATTAAAATGCAAGCTTCGTCTCCCAGCCATCACAAGAAAATGGCACAGAGTTCACAGCTCATGTAGGTGATAGGAAAGAAGAAACTCATGTAATGAGATACTAATACAGATCTTGAAATGCAATTTAAATTTGTCTGAAGAAGTTTCCTCTAAAAGGGAAGGGAAGCGCAAATGGCAGAGGAAACTTCTATAAAGAACTGGTGAAAACTTTCTCATCAGTTCATCATGAGTTGGGTCTTAGTGATATTTGTAGCCATAGAAATCCTGAGGTCATTTCCAGGGTCAGCTTAACGCTTTGATCTATCTTGGGTTGAAGCCTGCTAACAGAGGTTACTGCTTATTGCTTCTGCAAAAGCATTTCTGGGGGTCCTGCTGAGCTTTCCTCTAGGTCATAAGAAATATTGCTTAAATATTTATCTTCACAAAGATACGAGACTAAGATGTCATCTGTTTTTAACCAGTACTCTCTACTAAAGTTGATTTGTTGAGAACTTGGCCTAGCATACTACATGGGAAATGTTCTAATGTATTTCCTCTGGCATGCTAGAAGACAAAGGACAGAAGAGCAAATAATTCTCTTATTAACCTTTCAATTACGGAATTTGTCTCTATTGATGTGCAAAATGTGATTATCACTTTTTTTTGTCTTGTCAAGATAAAGTCATCTTAACAACACTCATCGCTCCCCAGACACTGTATTGGGAACTACCTGTTAAATATTTTCTATTGCTGGCATCTGAAATTCTCTGGTTTGGTTTGGTTTTGTTTGTTGGCCCAGGCTTTGCCTCAGATGTGAGACCAGATTCTCACAGATTCTGCCAGTTTTATCCATGCAGATTTACTGGAGTACCTGACTTGAACAGAGCTGTACCAGTATATGCCTAAGGCAGCTAAGATGTCACAAGCTGAATGACATTAGTGAATTCAATGCAATTCAGAGAAAGAGAAAGGTAATCAATCACCCAGTTCTGTGTTCTCTTCTAAGTGTCTTCATACTTCTGTGATAGAATCAAAGCACCCGGGGATCTGGTGATAGAAACAAAGCACCGAAACGTAACTTGGCTCAAAATTTCAGACAGGCAGCACAAACAAGTGACAGGACAAGAGGAAATGGCTTCAAGCTGCACCAGGGGGGTTTAGATAGAGATTAGGAACATTCCTTCCCCAAAAGGTCTGCCCAGAGCAGTGGTGGAATCACTGTCCTTGGGGATGTTCATAAACCGTGTAGACAGGGCCCTTAGTGCCATGGTTTAGTGGTGGCCTTGGCAGTGCTGGGGCAGCAGTTGGGCTTATAGAATCATAGAATCAGCTAGGTTGGAAAAGACCTTTAAGATCATCAAGTTCATCTTGGTCAAAAGTTTATCCTTGGTTAAAAGACCAAATGATCTTTTCCAACCTAGTTGATTCTAGGATTCTAACAACAACCTTTTCTGTCTTTTTTGGAGCAAGAGATGCTTTTTGGGGAGAGGGTGGAAGAAATAGGCTTGTGATGTGACCACATTTTGATAAACACTGGCTTTGTTGAACTCTGAGATACAATGCTGGGTTTTAAAGGCCAGCTATGTACAATTTTCAGAGTATGCCCCCATGGCTGCTACTCTGGCTACAGAACTGCATCCATGTTCACACTGCTTGGCATCCCCAATGCAAAAGGGCTGAGTGCCGTGAAGGATACTTGCTATGCTCCAGCACCTGATGACTGTCTCCCTGGTCTTGGTGAGGTTTGTGCCATACCTGACTGCTCTGTAACTGTGCAGACCACAGGACCACCTCACTGTCACCTTTATAAGTCACTTTATAAGCCCAGTGTCCTCCTTGGCTGTTCTCTGATGAGCACGCAGGGGTTATTTCACTGTGACGTTACTAGTAAGACAGGAAAGGCAGAAGGGGTTCAGCTGTTTTGTGAGGGACTTAGGACAGCCGGAGTTGCAGGTAAGAAGAGTTGAGGTGACCTCCTCGTTGTTGTGGATAGCTGGCTCACATGCAGGATTCTAGCTCCCGTGCCAGTTTTGTGGTGTGTAGGGTTTTTGGCTGTTTCTGGAGGAGTGGCACCAGCATCCTTTGGTAGGACTGGATTTACAGGACTGAGCTGTGGGCTAAATGAGCTGGCAAAAAGTTTGGAATAGCACCAGGTCTGGGATGAGCTGCCCAGGCCAGGAGGAGAGGGTGGTCATCCTCCTCTGTCTGTACCAAACTTGTGTTATCCTGTGGCCTTCCTATCTTGGCAGCAGCCTGTTGCTGTCACCACCATCACTGTCAGGGTTGTTGGAATCATGGTATCATAGAATCAACTATGTTGTTGAAGCATGCAGGTGTGTGAAACCACAGCCATCTGGCTTGATCATCTTAGAGAAAGCCAGCCTTGGCTGGGTTGGGAAAGTCCATGGCATCCCTGTTGTGTGGCATTTTCTGGAGCATAGTGCCCATTTGCAGGGCACTTAACCATTTTCCTGGGATGACTGCCATAAACATTTCATTTATGGTAGCGTTGCTGATCAACTTCAAGATCTCTGCATGTTTTAGGGTTTTTATCTGGCCCAAACTTGTTAGCAGTCAAGTCCTGGGTGTTACTTTAGTCTTGTGAAGCCCAGACAGTTATCTGACCATAAACATCCTTGTTTGGTGTCTGTGTTGAGATGACATCATGACTGGTTGCTGTGTGGCATCGTTGTGTCTAGATTTCTGGGTCACACTGGCTATAGCATCGTGCTGACCTGGCCATATAAACACAGTGTTTTGGGCTATGCCTCTTCTCCGGGGGTACATTAACTAGTGGTGCTTCAGGTGGCTTGAATCCAGAAGATGCATCCAAACTACATATGAGTACAGAATGGAAAGTTGTATCAAAACCCTAATATTTTCAAAGCCTTACTGCTTGTTGAGGCAAGGCTGGGGCCCTGCTGCAGCCTACGCAGTGTGGACATATGGTCAACTTAGCCTGCAAAGTGGCTTTGACAAGAGAGTGTCAATATAACCAGTGGAGAGATCAGAGAAGGTTGCTGAGTTGGATTTATATACGTTTCCTGAAATTCCTTCTTCTCAGCTTCACTTGTCTTGGTCATATATGCTTAAAATAAAGCTGCTTTAAGAAGAAATAAGAAGTTCTGGCTCTAGAGTTTCCAGGCAGCACGGACTCTAAAATTAAATAACCCAACTGTATATTTAGAAGCATGCAAGTAAATGTCTCATAGCTAAACTTAATATAATGGTACAGCTAATTGAAAGTAGTATGGTAACACTGAGGGTAATGCTGTGCTTGTTTCCCATTTCACAATGTAGAAAATAAACTTCGGTTAAATGAAATTGCAATGAAAATCATTATTATTTTGTTGTATTTCTGAAGAAGGAAGTAAATATTGGAAATTTCTTAGATGCCTTTGGCACTTTTTTCTATAGTGGATGTTCTTTCCACTTTAAAACGTTTTCATCAGGATTTTTGGATGCGCTGTGAACATGCACACTGCCAAGCAGCATGAAAAAATGCATAGAAAAATAGCACTGCAGGATTTCTGGAATATGCTTTGTGGTTTTTACATCCCTGTTTAGTGGTTCGTCATAATCTGTACAGAACGGTAATGCAAGAAACCAGCTTTGCAAAGGACCTTCCTTACAACACTCTCCTTGGGATGCCTACTTTGTGACAGCAAAAATGGGAATGCCATGGAGATTAAAACGAGGAGCGAGAGCTGATGAGTGGTATTCTGTGTGAGTTGATGTGCAGACCAGGGAGAGCCATGGGCCATTTCCTGAATGTCAGACTAGGATCCTGCTCAGAGATGCTGGTGGTCCTTCAGGATAACTCGCCCTTGGATTGTCTTCCCTCTGCAAGTGCTCTCTCTGTGGGAAGCCTGACAAAGGTGGCATATCTTGGAAAAGCAGGGTGTGTGGTACCAAGTACCTGCTTTTTTCACTCTGGTAGGAGAAGTGGAATTGGGGCCTGCCATAGCCTTAAGCCTGTTTCCTCTCTAGTGTCAGCAAGTGGAAACCTTGCTGCTTTCAGGGCAGTATCATAGGCTGACTCCTATGAACACACTGCATCAGCTCAGCCAGGTGGGAAGCCTGAAAATGTATTGAGGCACAAACTTACCTGCTAGAAGAAGTTTAGAAACTGGCAGTGAAATTTGTTGTGAGATCCGGTGAAGAACAAGACATGTGCTCAACTCTGAGCCAATGCAAAAACCAGCTGAATATTAAGCAAAAAGGGGAAAGAAAGAAAAAGCAGGGAGGTGAGAAGCAGCATAGTTTGGAGGGAAGCACGTATTTTGCCCTGTCTCATGTAGAATACAGGAAGCTGGTTTCAGATATTTTGTTGTTGTCATTACCATTTTGATACGCCATCCCTGGAGACATTCCAGGCCAGGCTGGATGTGGTTCTGGGCAACCTGATCTAGTTGAGGATGTCCCTGCTCATTGCAGGGGGGTTGCAGTAGATGGCATTTGAAGGTCCCTTCCAACCCAAACTGTTCTATGATTCTATGCTGCTACAGGAAAATCACAATGAAAAGTGATGACAGTGTCAGAGTAGCATCCAGGGTAGGAGGCAGCGTGTTCCTGTGTCTCTCTGTTGGCTTGCAGAGCCTCGCTCCTCACCAAGGGACACAGGCTTCCCCGCTGCTCTGAGCATGGAGATGGGTGATCTTGATGCTGAAGGTCATGCCCAGCTCCGCTTTCATGTGACTATTTTGCTGTGGCTACGTCTACAAAAGCTGTGGACAAGAGAACCCAGTGACAGAGGAGTGATAGCTCTGAGAAGCCAGACCTATGCAGTGTCTAATTTTAGTGTTTATCTGACCAGTGAGTAACTGGAAGTGTTGTCAAATGGCAGATAAAACCCTAAAAGCATGCGCTGTGACCATCCTTTTATCATTAGTTGCAAGTGACTATGGGGATAGGGATCTCTTTGTTTTCCAGTTGTTTACTTCAAGAGTGAAATCAGGATTATCACTTTAAGTGAGAGACTAAGGGACAGCAAGCCTGTAGATTAAAATAAATTCAGGGACAGAGGCTCTGACCTTGTGCATCCAGGAAAATAGCAGTGAGTAAAGATCAGTTCATTAACGTAGTATTTGCACCTCTTTAATTGAATTCAGTACCTGATGTGGGCAGGTTCCCTTTCTAGCACACCTGTGTGGAGGAAGATGCTATTGCGCCAGTTCAGGCACTCATGAAGCAGCAGGAAATCACGAACACAACGTCTGTCATTTTCTTCCTTCACTTCCGATAGATGAAGTAACACAGAGGGCATCTTTCCACATTCATTCTCTGTATTGCCCTTTCTTCAGCCTGTTTCCATTGTACTTTAATTTTGTGCAGAAGTGATGGCTTGTCATGGCATCCGACTGACGGTTGTCCTCTCACTTGCCCCTTGTCACTGCAGGAGCAGGCTCACTGTGATTGCTTTGCTCACCACAGTAGGGTATCAAACGGTGGTTGTTTATCACTTATGTGCTTGCAGATTTGCAGTTGTCATTCTTTCCATTTGCCCCAGATCTGTTTCCTTTAAAGCTTCTGGCACAGGACACAGCCTTCACTACACTTTGAGTAATCCGCTCTGAACCCTTCCTAAAACTCATCATGGATATTATTAAAGAAAGCAAAGAAAAGGTCGGTGAACAACACTGAGACAGAAAGAAATAGGTCCTGACAGTTTAAATTTAATGGATGGCAATTTTATTATTATTCAGAATTAAATACCCAAACCTTTTCTTATTCTAATGCTTGGAGATTGTTTTGCTGTAGCCTAAACAATATGAGTTTATTGTTCTTGGGCAAGAGAGGGGCCTTGTTGGAGAGAATTGTATGGCTGGTGTAACACAGCCAACCTCCAGCTCACCTTTTATTTATTCAGATATCAGGATATGAGTTACGAAATACAAATACAGGCAACTTGCTGTATATGTTTTTGTGGCACTTGCTAGGTTGCCCAGAGAATCTGTGGCTGCCCCATCCCTGGCAGTGTTCAAGGCCAGGTTGGACACAGGGGCTTGGAGCAACCTGCTCTAGTGGAAGGTGTCCCTGCCTGTGGCAGGGGGTTGGGACTGGATGAGCTTTAAGGTCCCTTCCAACACAAACCATGCTCTGATTCTATGATTTGGACCAGTTAGCACTTTTTTCTTTAACAAACTTCAGGAAATCTTGTTGGCCTCATTAAAGCGTCTTTCAAGGTTTTCAGTTCCTGGCAACAGAACGCTTCCATATTCATCCTGAGACCTTTCAGTCATGGGATGCTTGGCTGAGCAATGTTAACGGAGGAGTGAGGAGTTTTTGGACTCCTATAAACAGATGTGTACTAATAAGATGATCCAGGAGAATTTAATATTATATGAGGTTCAGGAGGGGAAAAATATTCCTGTGATGAATCATTCTGATTTAGATCAGTGGTTCTTATTCCACCTACCAAAATGCATAGTATGCAGATTAAATATTCAGAACAAGTAAGTACGAAGTAATGGACAAAACCTGACAAATCCACCTGCTATGTCATTTCTACCTCTGAATGAACAGTAAGTGATGCAGCTGCTTTGCCACACTGGCTGTGTTTAGCTCCAGCAATGGGGAGATGGCAATAGAGAGCTGTGATGAGGCTGTGGTAGGTTTTAACAAAGGCTGCCAAATGCCAGTGTGTAATTTGTGATCGTTTCAATAAATGCTGCTTTTAGATTAAATACAGAGGGGGAAACAGGTATGTCAGGAGCGGCAGAAATCCTCTACTTCTAAGAATATAAGTGAAATTTGAGAACACGTCATGCTTAAACCGTATTTTACTCTGTCCACTGTAAGTTAGGAATGAGTAGATGTGTATCAGGCTGGATAAAAGAGAAATCAGATCCTGTTATCTGACTTTAGTGAATGGTAAAATAAACCTAATCTATAGCATCTACCTTGGTTCCTCTAGAGGCAACAGAGGTCTCTCTTATCTGCATCAAGATGATGTTGCTTTTGTGTTGTTTTTTTCCTTGACGGCAATTTTGTTGATAGCTGAGCAAAACTTCTCCTCTAAGCAAATAACCTGCAGTTGTTCAGAAGCAGGATTGAGGTTTGTTTTGTGTGGGAAACGATCTTCGTTGTTGTTCATTGCTGATTTTGTTTGGTGTTGGAGATCTTTGCTGTGCTGGAGGTCTCAGTTTCAGGGCAGAGTGACAATTAGAGCAGCCCAAAATGTCCTCCTCATTTTGAGGTTCCTTACATGTTGATGTAGTTCCCCAAACCTTTTCCAGAGGCAGCCAGCCACATAATTTGTTGGAAAAACAGGAAGGTAAACTTCAAGGTGCTATCTACATTGCTTATCTTCTTATATCTCTGAAAAGAGATTTGATCATGGGGAAAGTGGACTAGAAGTGGAGAGTATGTGTAATTTTTGTACAGCTTATTTCAGTACCACAGTTCTATAACAGGATAGGATGGTGTGTCAAAGCCAGAACTGATAAAATGTTAGTACACAAACTTCCTCATTTTTCTTTACTTCCTATAGACATAAGCCAGTAGTTTATAATGCACTAATGCACAGCTAATGTTGATGAATGATAAAACCTCGTAGCATGGAGGCAGCAGTGTTTTGGGATTACCATATTCCCCAGTGGATATTTGCAAGTGCTGCATGAGGAAAAAACAGCACGGAGAAAATGTAGGATGTAACTGATGGGGGGTTATCCCAATGTACTGCAGAGCAGGGACAGACTGGGAATTCTCTGTCCAGAGGGAGTTTATCAAGGAGAAAATGTATCTTTTTTTTTTGGGGGGTATCCTTCTTGTGTGATGGCTTTGTGGAATTCCTCTGCTGTGGGAATGTCCACCCAAGGAGAACTGATGTGGATGTGCAGAGCTCTAAGGTGTGCTGGATGTTATAGAATGGTGGGGCTGAAAGGCAGCAGGAGAGTTTTTGTCTTCTGGCATGATGCAGAAGCTGCATGCAGTCATTTCAGACACCTAATACCAATTTATAGATAGATCTTCATGGGTAGTGAGGCGTCTGTCCCAGGCAGTGTGAAAAATCTGCCCCTTGTCCTTTTAGGCAATGGTGGGGTGGAGGAACAGATCTCTCTAACATACCTGCTCTGGGTTTTTCATGCAGGCAATGAAAGGATGTGCCTTGACATTCTTTAAATCAGCATTTTCTACTTGTGTGTTTGTCTATCCAACCTGAATTTTCAGGCACACTAAAGCATCTTTTGAACTTCCCTGGCCATGTAAAGGAGTTTACATGGGTGCATACTGCATCGTACCCACCTCAGGAACACTGTGCTTGGTGAAAGAGTGAAGGATCTGTGATGTAAACCAACATCAGACTGGCAGATTTACAGGTGAGGGATGTTTTGGAGTTGCACATACAACCGGGCTGCTATTGAACTCAGATGTTTTGAAACTGAAAGAAAAAGGCTTTAAAAACTGCAATCAGTTGTTTGATTTGAGTAGGCCCGTGTTTAGAGATGGAAGTATTGAGTACAGTGTAAACCAGTTGGAATTCCAGAGCTGAAGGATCTCACCCAAATGGCTTACCAGTGCTAGAGATGTAAGGATAAAAATAAATTGCAAATTAACCTATTAGCACTTCATCGTATGTGTGAAGTAGACAACTCCCTGATCAACCGGTGCTGATTCACTCTTCTCTTATTCATATACAAACCCTCACACTCTCCAGAGTGTGTGAGAAATGGTCAGCCTTTCAAGCCATAGCACAGTATAATCTTTGTATTAATCACAGAGCAATAACTTGAAATAACATTCTGGGTAGGTGAAAGCAACATTGGAATCTAATATTCCTGTTGTCATCTTCCCTCTGGAAATAAACTAAAAAGTACAAGGTGTGTTGCAGTGAAGCTTACACCCAGTTGAGTGAGTAGGGATATGCTTGTTTTCTCACATTTAGATATGTTTCTTCAGTTAGGAAATAAATAACCAATCATTTTATATGAACACATGCATATATGTTTTATAATCTGAGATATATAGTTACAGGACAGTAAGTTCCATGCTGGTGGACAGCAGCATAACAGTAACGTACAGCAGGCTTTTCCAGTAGTTCAGCTAACTTTACGACTAGAAAACTTCCTTCCAACAATTACAGTCTGAGTCTTGGAAAGAAAAAAGCCATCAGTACAGTCTGAAGTAGTTTCAACGCTAAATAGTGTGCATGTGTGTTTCTTTTGGAGGCGGGGCTATAAACTATACAAACCCATGCAAGAGTACTTGAAGAGCTGTTGGCATTTACTGCTTTCTGATAATTCCTTCTGGAGAAAACCAAACAACCAAACCCCCAATTAAGCCAAAACACACCCTAAGGGACAACACGCTTGTATTTGTCAAGTACCTGTAAGTGGAGAAGGACTGTTAAGTACTCAGCTCAAAAGAGGAGTCCTCTTAGCTGCAGATTTTGAAAACAGTTAATAAAAGGGCAGTTCTTGCTCTTGAAAAGAGTACTGTCCAGTTTCAGAAGGCAAATCCTCTTCCATTTTCTCCCTTCTCACTCAGTAAATTCACTGTATCACGTAAATTATAGTCCTGTGTTTGTCTGTGCTGTGGCTAGAGGATGTGCCATCCGTATTGGATATGCCAAATGAGACTGATGTGCAGCTGCCTATTGGAATCCTCTGCATATGCAGGGGTTGACCAGTTGATGTTGACAATGAGATGGTACTCACAGAAAGCTGTAATGAAAATAGCTCTAATGAAGTAAGTTGCTTCAAATGAACATGTATATGCATGTTGATTTGCATATTGATAAGCAATTGCATATTGATAAGCAATGCAGGTAACTAAGAAAGTGTTATAACAAAGGTCTGTGTATAGAATTTCTTGCACATGATGCAAGTTAGGCATCTTTACATCAGGTAATTTTAGCAGAGCTGGAGCTAAAGCAGACTATTTTGAAGTGGTGGTGTGGTGGTTTTTTTTGGTTTTTAAACTAAGATTACTTTTTGTTGATACATCTGCCAAGATTTTGATTAATTTTAGAAGTTATGATCCCTAAATGGCATAGTTTTTTAAGCTAAAGAGAACAAACTTCATCTATGAATATTTACCCTCAGCAACCTGTTAGTACTTTTTCCATCAGATTTTATGGTTTCCAATTTAATTATGGAACAGCTGTGATGTAGGCTTCATAACATCTTGACTTAAAATCAGTTTTACATAAGCAGGACAACTTTAGGAATACAGATGCTGATATGTGGAGCATATCAATGCTGTTTTGCTAACCAAAGGGGACATGCAAGAGCATGTTGTGAAATATCATTCACAAAGATATTTCTAAGTATATAAAGGTGAAGCAGAGCTGGGCTCTGTGAGCAACCTCAAGTAGTATCCGTGGGTCTAGTTAGAGGCAGAGGGTCCTGTTTAGAACAGAGGGGATTTTATATATATATGGTTTTTATGAAATGCATTTAAATTTTGAGTTTGTTAAAAATAATTGTATTATGGGTGGCAAAGCTTGGGTCAGTTAATGGGTTCTTCGGTCAGACAACGTCTGTCTAGCATTCGATAACATGATTTGAAAACAAAACGAGTAGTTTATTTATCCACTTTAATGAAAGAGACACAGGAACATAGGAAGGCGCAGAGTTACATGGACTGTGAAGGCCTTTCAGAAGATCAATAAGATGCAAGGGCTCAAAATTCGTCCACGGAGTAAGTGAACCAGACTGAGTGGAATTACACCAAAGATGCGTTCTGTGGTGTTTCTAGTAATATAACAGTTAGTTGTATCATTTAGTAGTGCACAAAGAAAGCGCAGGCTGGGTTTAAACTGGAGCTGCTGTTTTCTCCTGGATATGGGTGAAACTCTCCTTGAATAGAGAGCAAAAGGAATTTGTTGCAGCTTTTGCAATAGCAGTGTTGTGTCAAGAACATCACAAAGTGCAACCATTCACCAGGCTCTAGGGTCAGACAGGAAAGGAGAAAAAAGTTTGCCTGACAATCCAAAGTTTCCTCTCTGCGGTGTTGGAATCCATTTTCCTTTTGACTGTAGTGGGAAATGCACAGCCAGGAACTGCCCCAGCACTAAACTGACAAGAGGCTTGATTTCTTCACCCTCACACTGAGCACCTTGTTTCAGAGGACCTATTTGTGAAACCAGCAGTAGTGCTTGCAGAGGATGCTGCTGCTCTGTTCAGTAGAGGGGGCAGGACCCCTTCTGAGGCTCCTTGGGCTATTGCTTTGCTTTTAAAGCAGCACAGCAACCTTCATTGCCATCTGCTATTTTCTTTGTGGGATTTATTTATTATAAGTGAACCGAAGGATGCGCCGTGAAAACCAGATTAACATGGATATGCAAATGATGGCCCCTGGTATTTGGTTATTTACTGAGTGTGATTGCCTGGTCACCAGCTGTTAGAGTGAATCCTGGCTCAGAACAGGCAAAGGGGAAAGTCATCACTAGATTAAATAAGTAAAAAGCAAATAAACCCATCAGTAACTCTCTAGCAAAGTATTTAGCTTCCTGCCATCCTCAGGAATCCATTTCTTGTAGTACTACAACTCATCTTTTTCTCTGGCTGAAGAAATGCTATCGTTATATTTTATAAAAAATGTTGAAAGGATATAGCCATTAAATGAAATTTACATAGAATGTCTTCATAGATAATGTTGGTTGGTTGTTTTTTTTGCCCAGGCATATCTAACATGAACCTTCTTAAACCAGAATGATTTTAAATGACTTTATTTATTCCTAAATACAGCTTTCAACTTAAAGATTTGTCAAAGTTACTAGCATTTCTCTTAAATACAGCCTTATAATGTCAGCATAAATGAACAGAAGGAGATAAAGAACACTGTGCCTAATTGAAATTACAGGGTTGATATTCAGATAGGCAGCCTGAATTTGGTAAAATTAGAAATAGTCCTGTATACCTGAGTTAGCATCTTCCATTTTTACTTCTGCATCACTTGCTACACTAGCAGTAGAGTCATAATGATAGGTGTGTTCTGCCTTTGGGACATGAACGCTGGAAGAATGGCTGAAGGGATCCTAAGACTTTTGGATCCATCCCTGAAATCAGTGTACAAAACCCATTTGCCTAAATTTATGCTTTTAAACCCAAAGAATATGAGTTTTGAAGAAACCTTGCGGTACGATCTTGTAAATATAATAGCGATTAAAATGCCAGGAAGGAAAACTTTACTCCTTTAGTCACTTTTTAATGATATTTAATTACTTTACAACAAGTCAAGTCATGTCTTGGCTCTAGTATAGCTAGTCAAAGCTATCCCAGCAGTCACACATGCCTGCTTTTCTGTGTCCTTCTGTGAGTTCTTGATGGTACAGTGCAGCACAGATCTGTTCTATCTCAGCAGCCTCTTCGCTAGCCAACGTGCCCAAATAACTCAACACAAACGTGGGCTGAGGCATCACATGTTTGCTTGAGATTCCTCCTGGACTTACGCAAGCCAGGAGGACATTTGAAAGACGAGCTGATGTTTCCAGCTCAGAGTTTTTGGCTTGACATCGTTTACAATTCAATATTAGGGGGAAAAATTGAGTTTAGACTGCCATGTGTAAAGAAATGTTTGTATCGTTTCAAAATACAGGCACTGAGCAGAGGGCAGAGCAGAAACTTCAGTTCATGGGTATGGCTTCCTTAATGACTTCCTGTAATGGAAGTTCAAAGCAGCTGAAAGACTGGGACAAACAAATGATCTGCTGAACCTCTGCCTGTGCGTTTTAGAGGTCTGAGGACACTGTAGGAGATGCAGGCTACTCGCTAGCTCTTGTCCTCAGCTGCCTTCCACTGAAGGAACTTCTAGCAAGGCCATAGGAGACTGTAGCACTAGCAATGTTAGAACTCCCAAGGGCGATGCAGGAAGCCAGCAGAAACATCTGCAGGGTGAAGGGAGCTAAAAACCTGGAGTTCTGCCTCACCCTCAGTGGTAGGGGGTACGTAAGCAAGTTCAGCTTTCTCCAATCTCTTCTCTGTGTCACACGCTCATTGTAGGTGCCTACATAGGGTCTTCCATTAGGCACATGCCTCAGAGACTGGTTATTCTTTCCCTTTTCACAAGGTACATTGTCTCTTACCTTTTTCTGTCTTTTGTAATGAAACTGTAGCTGACCTTCTTGCTTCCTGCCCTAGTGCCAGTGCTTTGGCAGCGGAGGGGCTGTTGTGAAAAGGGCACCAAGATAGTGAGCCTCATGGAAACACCTCAGGAGATTAGACAGGAATGCCGTGGTGGCCCTGGTGTTCACTCCACCTGACCAGAGCCTCAGGCAAGCTGGTTCATCTGTGCAAGGCTGGCAGGCTGTGCTGGGACACTGAGTCCCTTCCCAGTTGATAAACACTGCAGTGCCTACAAGGCCGATATTTCTAGAACATAAATAAACTTCATCTACTTGAGTTATGTCTGTTTGACATCAGTAGTTACCAATGGGAAGACACCGTGAGGTGATCTTAGAGTAGAGATGCTACAGTCAGTGTGCTGATGTTAGTCCCGCACCTGGTAACAGATATGTATAAGCTTATGAAAAGTCCAACTACAAAATGCTATGCTTTAGAAAAGAGTACACATTAAGTTTAAGGAATAGGAAGGTAGGAGAGGCTTATGCTGAGGAAAGGTGGAACATCCTCAGTTTCTGCAGGGAAAGAGGATGAAAAACGAAGGCAGAGCCTGGTTTCCATTTCCTTTGTACCTGGAACAATGGCAGATGTTCTAGGTTAGCATGGTCTGGTCGTATTGCACCAGTTTGCTTTGCCTCCTTGTTGGAAGCAGCTATCCAGGGATGCTGTAGGACTGATGCTGTTCAAAGGAAACAGGCTTGTTTTCACAATCTTAATGCCTTTACCAGCCACTGTGGTTACTGGGGGAAGGGGGCTGGTGCAGCACTAACACCCAAGCCGCCATGGCAAATCAACTGCTACCCCATCTGTCTGCCCAAGATTTAGGGACATAGTACAGTCCTGAGGCCTTGTGGCTGCCTTTCAAGTTGCAAAGCTTATTAACTTGGCAACTAATGGAAAATGGTTTGGTAACTGGCAGCAGCTGCCCAGTATATTCTGGGCTGGAATCTGGGGGTTGTTTTTGAAGGGGTCTGCCCGGGGGTTAAGTGGCTGTGTCTGCTCTTAGATACCTAGATGAACCCCTCAGTTGAGATCAGTTACACAATCTACTTGAAATTTGTAGTACCACTGGCAATGTCTTCTCTTGCTTCAGACAGTGACACCAATCTTGCAAAGAGGGATTTCTGGGAATGGGAATTGGGGGGTGGGGGGAGGAGGAAGAGGGATTAAAATATGCTCAGGCTGAAGACACTGGTAGGTAGGACATTGAGGTGAGCAGTTCAGTTTCAAGCTCCTGTTCTGCCTGGCTTTTGCACTGCATGTAAGCACCAGGCTACTCTGATTGAAGGTTCTGTTGCAGAAAAAACATGAGGTCATCTTCTGAATCATCTTTAAAGCTCATTTCCACCTCTGACTTCCAGGAGACACCAACAGTCTGCAAAAACAGTCTTGCATGCTGTGATGGCTTTGTCCTGTGTCCTTTTTTGTTGCTACTTAGAGTCAGCATGCAAAGGGTTGGGTTTTCTCCCCCTAAATGTTCTGCTATATAATATCTCCTACATTATGCAAAGCGTACTATCTTCATGGCTTTGCAGAATAAACCCTCCCCCCTTCTCTCTCCTGATCGTGTAACAGATTCGAAGACATTTAGGACTGCCGAATCATATCTCATATGACTATAAAGTGACACAGAACTGAAAGCATCTCGGAATTTATGAGAAAATGATTGCTTTGAGAAGTATACCAAATCCAAGATGATTACTGGTACAATACATTTGCGGGAAAGCTGCTTCTTTTGATAAAGAGAGAAATTGAATCTTACCAAGGTGTCAGTTAGAAACTCATTGGTGAAGTGGCGAGAGCAGTCTGTGCTTTGCGTTATACTGCTGGGAAGTACAGTTTGGCTTACTTGACAGATAAGGAAACTGAGGAAAAATGATGAATCCATTGAAATGAATGCAGTGTTATTCTACTACCACTTGTGAAACTGTCCATCTGCGCTTGCTTTCTTAAAGATGCCCAGATGATTAAAAAGGCCATATGGGGACTTTATGTCAGCTCTGGGATTGAAGTTCAGGATGAAGACTGAACAGGCTTTTTTTGGGGTGAACAATCTGCCCTTACATACAGACTTTGTCAGTCTTGAGCTATTTGCAAATCAGGTTTTGAATCTCATCAAAATGTTTGGGCAAATATGTATGAGGTAAAACCAAAAAGGAAGCAAGCATTTAATAAATTCAGTATCATCTGGTTCTCTCCCATTTCCCTGCCCAGCTCCATTCTCTCAGCTCCTGAATTTCCTTCTATGTGCTCAGATTTGCCAAGCCAGACAGGCAGATGTAAGAGTCTGCAGTAAGAGGAGGGAGAGTGAGTCTTTGTTCTGGTGGTCAGGGCACATCCATGGGATGGAGCCACCAATGTTTGGATCCTGCTCCAAGGATTACTCAAGTATTTCTCACAATGCAGAATAGCCACAATGGGAGAGGCCGAAGGAGGAAATACTTGCAGTGTCAACTGCAGTGCTAGTCACTGAAGGCATGAGAGCTCTCTTGAGGTGCTTTCTTCAAATCCCACCATGGAGTGAGGAAGGACAAATAGAAAACACATCTACCACATAGATGTGGTAGATGCAGGTACCACATAGATGCAGGAAATAAGCACCACTGCCTCCTCTCCCAGCAGCAAGGTTGAAATGCAAAGAGAAAGCATAGGTAACAGCACCCTTTCTTTCCTTGTTGCCTAAGGTACACGTTCGTTTCCACTTCAAATTCCTCCACTTGGTTTTCCAACCGACTAAGACTTTTATAACCTTAGACAAGTGATCTTGATCTTCTGTGGGGAAATAACTAAAATCCACCAAAATGGCAAGACCATCTGCTTCATGTGCTGATAATGCTTTCTTCTCCAAAGTCACCTTTTTCCTCTAAGTCTTTGCATTTACCACTTCTTGGCAGTAGATGCAGAAAAATACAGGTGCTACCTGCTTTTTTCTTTAACTATCATTGCAGTTAGAGGCTATCTGCTTCTCATTCTTTTCCAAACTTTAACAGTCCCACATAACAAAAGGATGAAATATGAGTGCTTATGGTTTGAACTGGGAAAGAAACAAACAAAAATCCCCTCTGTGATCACAGAGCTCCTTTTACCGGCCCTGGTTTAGATGAGGCAGAGGTAACTTGCAGCAATATCTGATTACCGCAGGAAATACAGGTCATCTTATTTAATGATCTGGAGCTGGAGATGTATTGCAGCTTCCATCTGTCACTTACGATTAGCACAGAGCTGGACTGGAAATGAAGTTAAAGAACGATAGGAAGATCATGGCAGCTGCGCTGAGGGGAAGGACATCTGGGGTGAGGAAGGCTTCAGGAGCTGCTGTTGCTGGCTGTGGTCGCTGTGAATGCGGCAGGATGCCTTTGGCACCACTTCCTTGGTGGGCTGGTTGGAGTTACACTGAAGTGTGGTACTAAACCAGCCTTCTAATTCAACTCCTGCAAACAAAATGGGATGTAAATGGGTGCAGTCCCTCATGTGCCGCACCTCACATGGACACCCTGGCCTCAGGACCTCAGCAGGCTGCCGTCAAGAGTTCAGTTTTATTTCTTAAGACTGGTTAAGCAATTTTGATGTACCATTCATGTTGTTCTCCACCATTTTGGTTTCTGAAGCAGCCTATTTATACTGCAAGTTTACACTCCCACCTAGTTTTCTGTGTGAAAGATTAGACCCCGCAAGCCACCTCCCTGGGAAATGGAAATTATGATCCAGGAAATCCAGTAGGAGCTGTACTGTTTCCTGAAGCTCTTACTACCCACTAAGGTCTGGATACTTAGTGATATTTAGATTACTGTTTGCTCCTTGAATCATCTAGATCTTCTACTGCTTGAGACCCCTTTTCAGCAGTTGTGCATAAACTGAGGTAGCTGAAGAGTGGCAGGAGAGTGTTACAGGTCTTTTCATTCCAGGAGCCTTGATGTATGGGAACAGAAATTGGAAATTTGAGGCACTGCAAAGAAACTTCCCTGTACCTGTCATCAGTGAAAGTCAGCATTTACCCACTGTGCCATACTAGGTTAGGTATATTTTCACTGGTTTTGGCTTAGCGACGTTTTTCATTACTGTCCAGAACTTGTACCATAAGGGCCTGATGCCAAGGACCAGTGTTTTTTCATAGTAATGTTGCATTTTAGTAGGAATTAAAAAAGATGCTCAGCAGGCAGTGATGGCATTTAGTTTAGCTTGGTTCCTGCATGGCTTCAGACCTTAGAGGTGCTGAGCAGGCATCAGCAGAAAGAGCCTTTCCTTGTCATGCTGAGTAGTAAAAGCAACTGAAAAGAAACGGGGAATTTCTAATGTCTAGATTAGACATAAGGAAGAAGCTCTTCCCTGTGAGGGTGCTGAGGCGCTGGCACAGGGTGCCCAGAGAGGCTGTGGCTGCCCCATCCCTGGCAGTGTTCAAGGCCAGGTTGGACACAGGGGCTTGGAGCAACCTGCTCTAGTGGAAAGTGTCCCTGCCCATGGCAGGGGTTGGAACTGGATGAGCTTTAAGGTCTCTTCCAACCCAGTCTAGGATTCTGTGAATTTTGAAATTTCTAAATTGTTGTTGCCCTTTCATTGCATTCTAGTTTAATGCTTCCTATTTCTCTTAAGGTATTTCTTTCTGTACACAGAAAAATTAATCCCTATATGTAAATCTTCCCTTTGTGTCACAGCCAGTCATCTTTCTAAAAATAAGTCCTGAGAAGACCTTGTGTAAGTGGGGTCAAAGGCGAAGGCTGGAGGCAGATCTCCTGAGACAGACTCGCTCCATGACAAACACATAATCTTAAACCGTTTGAAAGTGGCATTGAAATGCTAACTCATTCTACATGTCTTTCTGACCCCTGTAATGGGCTGTATCAGAGGTGAAATCTTTACGTGCAACCCTTTTATTTTCCCAACAAGAAAATGTATCTCAATGCATCTTGTATAACATAATTTTCATGCACAAAGGCTAAACAGAACTGGCTCGAAAAGTGTACAAAAGGGAAAAGATAAGTCTGGGCTCCGCTCTGAGACACTCTAAATATTTTTGTTTCCAGTGTCTTCAGTCAAAAATGTTTTGCAAGGGAAGTTTGGCTGGAAGTAAAATATTTATCTGTGTCTGATTTGTAGCAAGCTGCATCCCATTTTTCATAGGTACATATGCTCTCTTTTATGGTTTCCCGTAACTTTTTGTCAGCTCTGTTACAACATATTTCATCATGTTGCATTCCCTGAGCGCTTGCTGATGTGCTATTCCAGCTAATCATTTTAGTAAATGGGATACAGTCTTATTCTTTTAAAAATTAATTTGGATTTTTATAGCATTGATTCCGAAGTGTCTTTAGAGTGATTTTTAAGTGGTTTTAAATATGTGCATGGCATTGATTTTTCCACGTTCCCAACAAAAGCTTTAAAAATACGTATTTGCGTAGACAGGGCTTCAATACTGTCACTTAGTAAGTAACAGGTCAAACTGCAGTACCGCAGTCATGATCATGGACCCAGTAGTGTGATCATCAACCCCACATCTAACCTGGGCTTAGTCATGGATGCTTGTGTAGTCAGATGGCCTTTTGCATACAAGCAGCCCTGGAAGGGTGAAGAGTAAGATAGTAGTAGGCTACTTAGGATCCATTCATTGGGTTATGGTTGTGACACTTGGGTTTGTGACATAAGCTGTCATCACTATGACTCCTGTAAGACCTGTTCATAAGGGGCTGTTTATTACGCTGTCCTTTGGCTTTCTTCCCCTTTTCACGTGGTGGTCCTCTGTCACACAAGCAGCCCCACTAAATCCATCACAAGGGGCTTTCCTCTTGTAAGCTCCTTGAAGTCAGGACTTACCTTAGCTCAGCAGAGCACACAGAGGACTATCTGAGGGAGCAACCTGATGATGGCAAGAGCTTTGTATCTCCTAAGTTTGTGAACAGATTGCTTAACATTAATAACAGGAGATCAAGTTGAATCAAGCTATGCAATATAAAAAAGACAGCTGCAAACCTTGCTGATGTTACAGATACTTGCAGAAATACTGTCTTCCTTCTTGCTTCTTCTGTCCTGGAGAATAACCATCAAAGCAGCTGGACTCAAGTCTTTCTGACTGCTGTCTGGTTATTGGTGGTGTAATTCTGTGGAGCACAGAGGAGGGAAGTCAACTACTATAAGCAAATCTGACAGAGCAATGCTAGAAGTGGGAGATGAAAAAGCTCTTAGTAAACTGCTAGCCTTGCTGAGCTGTGACACCAATGTAGCACAAGAGATGAAAGAAGTGCTACTGAATTTAGTTTGGGATTTGGGCTGTGTTTTTAAAGGTGCATTAGTTTGCACTGATTGACAACTGGATTCCTTTTTGAAAGGATGTGGCAGGCAAATGAAGGCAAAATTAATGGCAGTCAGCATTTCTGTTGTGAATACAAACCCAATTAATTGATTCTGTGCATATCTCAAGGTGATGGACAGGACTGGGCATTTTACAGGCATCCTGACCCAGGTGGATGCAGGATGCTCTCCAGCTCATAGTCTATAGCTTTGCTGGGCCATCCTGAGACAGCTCTTAGACTAGGCTTGGAGATGCAGCATCACATAACTGTTGATTAACCACAAGCTGCAGACTCTTCAAATCATTCTGTTTTTTTAAAGAAACAATTCCAAACCTTCAGCAAAACAGGTTGAACTGAAGTTTGTACAGTGCTTGGTGCACAACACGTTGCAATCCCTTTACTAATTTGCAACAAATAGAGTAGTCTTCTTTCAGCAATCGATTTTCTTATTTCTCCCTCTTACCATGACAACTAAGAAACATGGATTACAGTTTCACCTACCATCCCCACCAAAATCTGGGAAGGAATAAAAACCCCAATATCCTCCTGAAGTTCACATAAAGTAGGTACCTTCATACAGTATTCATCAAGCCAGTGAGTTATTTCTCCCTGTAGAAATCATGGGAGAAAGTGTTCAGCCACTTCTTGCTATGGACGTTAGAGGTCAGCTTGACTTGATGTGTGTTAAAATACCTGACAGGTTTCTGGTGGAGTGAAAAGGTATGTGGAGTTACAGTGTCGATGGGAAATGCTGCCAGCCTCAAGTGTGCTTTGCTAAAGTACTTGGATGGTGAGGTGTGGGGGGTGAGTGCTACCTGTGAGCAAGCATGGTTGTGTTGGAGGAATATAGCTTAGGTGATTGAAAGTGTGGGGTCTGCTCTTGTCTGTACCATGCACAAAAAGGAATACCCCATTTTGTAGGACTATGTTATCTTAAAGTGTCTAAGACTTCCATAATTAAAGGCTGCACTAAGATCTCCCCAGATCCTTCTCTTCTCCACGCTGATCAACCCCAGCTCTCTCAGCCTGTCTCCATAGCAGAGGTGCTCCAGCCTGTTCATTTTTGTGGCCCTCCTCTGGACCTGCTTCAACAGGCCCATGTGTTTCCTGTGCTGAGGAATACAGAGCTGAATATAGGACTGCAGGTGGGGTCTCACCAGAGCAGAGTAGATGGGGAGAATCCCCTCCCTTGACCTGCTGGTCATGCTGCTTGTGATGCAGCCCAGGATATGGTTAGCTTTCTGGGCTGTGAGCACACACTGCCGGCTCATGTCCAGCTTTTCATCCATCAGTACCACAGGCCTTTCTCTGCAGGGCTGCTCTCAATGTTTTCATCCCACAGCCTGTACTGATACAGGGGGTTGCCCTGACCCACGTTCAAGACCTTGCACTTGACCCTGTTGAACCTCAGAAGGCTCATGTGAGCCCACTTCTCGAGCTTGTCCAGGTCCCGCTGGATGGCATCCTGTCCCTCAGGCATGTCATCCGCACCACATAGCTTGGTGTTGTTGGCAACTTGCTGAGGGTGCACTCCATCCCACTGTGTCATTGATGAAGGCATTAAACAGCACTGGTCCCAGTACAGACCTCTGAGATACACTGTCACTGATCTGCATCTGGACATTGAGCCGTTGACCACTACCCTCTGGATGTGACTATCCAACCAATCCCTCACCCACTGAACAGCCCATCCATCAAGTTCTTATCTCTCCAATTTAGAGATAAGGATGTTGGAGAGGATCGTGTCAAAGGCCTTACAGATAGATGACATATTCACTGCGATTCTGTTTTTGTAAGAGCATCTACGTGCCTCTAAACAACACGAGTGCAGGTGCTAAAGGAATATACATCAAAGGCATTTACATTTTAACACATTTTGTGTTATTTAGGTGACTGAAGCTTATCTATCAGTTATTGGAATGTATTTTTTTCCTACTTTACACATTCTGAACTGCTCTCTAATTTTCCCTCACTTAAACGTTTGAGAACTTAACCAGTTTTGCCATAGTGTCAGGAGAAATGAATTATCTTTTCGCTGTGAAAGATAATTTTGCTTGAATTTCCAACTTTTCTGCTAAGAAAATGGATGCACAGGAGCAGAATTCTCAATGAAAATGAGTTGAAAGTCATATTCGAGATCACAGAACTTGTGCTCCCAACTTCTGAAATACCATTTGCCCTTGGAAGTGAAGCTGGTGTTGATTCCCTTTCCATCCCTTGCATTCTCATGGCTTTACTTTCCTCTTCTGCTACAAAAATAATGTTATGCCAGTATGTTGTTTGACAGAATGATTAACTGAAACCAGAAAGAACCCCTGCCTCAAACTGCATTGTGGAAATAGTCGTTTTGTAGTCAGCTAAAACCCTGGACTTGCTGCTAGCTGGGTTGAAATACTCAGCTTTTATTCTGCTACTCCTGGGTTTTCTTCTCTTCTCATTTTTCTTCTTTCTTCTAAGAAAATTCCAAATTTTCATATTTTTATCAGTTTCTTTTTGTCATTGCTAAATAAAGAGACAAAAATATCCAGGACAGCTTCTCGGTCTGCTATGTGAAAACACCTGATAGGCCTGACATTTCAAATACAAAATTAATACCTTATACTGTTACTGACATCTCTAAACATACATACATGTATACATGCAGTACCACACAGTTCAATGGTGGAATGAAGAGGCAGAAAGGGAATGGGATGGTGAAGCGCTCTTAAAACATCAGAGAAGAAGCCTTGCTTGTAAACACTTGCCAAGAGGGTGCAGAAAGCTCTTTTCTCTGACACCGCTTAAGTCTTGTCCAGATACAGAGTGAAAGGAGAGACATTTTGTGCGTGTTCCCAGCTTGCTGATAAAAGCCCTTGGAAAACAATTTTGCTTTAGAGATAAAATGGTCCAAAATTATGGATGACCTAACGCTGGAAGCAAGTAGGATAAGTTACAGCAGTGCTGGTTCTTGGGGCTCTGCAGAAAAGGACAGGCTTATGCAGGGTAGAGTTTGAACATGTCTCTTTAACATGAAACTGCGGGAAGGGGAGACTTTTGACTGCATGGGATTGTTGATCAACACGGAGCATGTGTTCCTATCTAGCTGGTTACTGTTAATAGTGTTTCAGAGCTTGTAATGTTCTCTGCTCTGAGCATGCTTCAGTCATAAAACCTTATGCGTCCTGTGAAGGGCAGGAGAAAGTGGGTAATTACATGACTTTGTCTAAGAAGAGAAGAAAAACCAAGAGGGCCTGGAGACAAGGCACCACACACAGTGGTGTGGAATCTGACTGCTGAGGCCAGCACGGTCCTCCAACACGCTCGCTAAGAGAGCCAATATTTGTTTTCCAAGATCAATTCTATTTTTGCATATAAAATAAAGGAAGGTTTTAGCTGCATAATAGGCAGCATATTTCATTCAGTTTAATTACAGAATGCGGACCAGATCCTCAACTACTAGAAATTGGCATCATTGCACTTGAGTATGTGGCCAGATTTTCAGCTTTATTTCTTCCAGTGGCTCTTCTAGTAGACAGTGAATTTATTTTGCTTTGAGAGACATGTCTTTGCTTAAAAGGGCATAAATCTGAGAGCCTGCAACTTGAATTCATGTTCAGGTTATAAACATATGGATTCATCTTTTCTTATCAAAAACCCCAACATTGGAGCATTGAGAGAATAAAATGACATCAGTTAATTCAAAAGTACTGCAGTGGGAGAAATGATCTCTAATGGTTACCTGAGACAGACAACTTGGCCTCAAAGAACGTTATCTGTCAGCAGGCAGATCCAGATGAAGATGAGACTGTGCAGAGGTCTAAAGGTACCTGTATTGTTAGAATGACAGCATCTTAGCAGAATGAAAACATCAATCCATTTGTCTAACCAGAGTATTGATGCTTGGCAAGACTGGATGTGTAATGGTTTAAGCTAAGGAGTACCCTTTGCTCCTTTTTCTTCAATGCTCCTCTGATTTTTCTGAGGCCAGCAAACATTTAGAAATATACTGCACTCCTGTCAAATCTTGCAGTATTTT